>NC_047676.1:52408422-52740584 GCF_011762505.2 Arvicanthis niloticus | reverse complement strand
ATCTTCCCTTCCCTGGTTTTGCCTGACTTGTTGAAGACACTCATCACGATAGTAGGCCTCCCATTCTAGAAACGTTGGACCAGGAAGAGCAGAACAGCAAATATCTCTCCAGTCTTGGGGGGTGTTTAAGTTGGCAATATGGCTCTGCAGGAGGGATTTTGTCCACGGTATATGAATGTCATCTTCCTTCACTGCTTGCCTGAGTTCTTTTAAGTCTGAGGCCTGGAGTGGATACCAGTTAAGTGGCTTAGCACGGGTGGGGTTGATATTAACTGGAAATGCTCGGGTAGTTTGAGTTTTGAGTTCTGCATCAGATTCCTGAGTAGCATGGGAGGCGGGGTTAGTTTTTATGTGAGAGTCCCTGAGATTGCAGAGTTGTTGAGTAGTTGATGGTTGTTTGCAAGGGACTACGGAATTTGGCAGGGCTTTATCTGTAGATTCTGGAGGTCTCTCACTTTTGTGGATAGGAGAAGGGGGAGGGGATTTATCTCTCTTCAGTTGGGAAGTAAGTGGGGAGGCAGGGGAAAGCTCCTTTGGTATTTTAATGGAGCCTTGCCTTTGGATGGGGGAGGGAGGAGCAGAAGGAGCAGATGGATTTTTTGGTATTTCCTCCAAGGCATAAGGGGGAAGGGGTGGATAGATTGATTTTATTTCTCTTATTAATTGGGTAAGGGCTGTGAGGTCTGAAAAGGGGTGATTTTGGGGGCTTGTGTTTTTGGGTTCATTTAACTGAGGGGCCCCAGGAGCTGTGTTGTTGTTCTCAGTCTGTCCAATTTTAGTTGGTCCTATACATTGCCGAATTGCAGCTAAGATCGGCAAAAACTCACGAGGGGGTTTTTTAATCTCTGTTTTTGATAAGGGAAGCTACTTTGTTCCATGAGTCTGGACTGTAAATATTATCCTCTGTCATGCATGGTGTTATCTGAAGAATTTCCTCCCAAAACAAGGAGGCTTGCTTTTTGCCTATTCTTATCCCATGGGTCTTTAGTAGGGAGTATATTTGCCTGGCCTGGGGTGAACATTTATGTGAGGTGGAGTTTCTCATAATAGAAAAAGAGGAGAAACACCTTGTCCAATGGGAACGTTCCCTTGGCCTATTGGCTTTGGGGGATTCCACAATGGTCCAAGAGCGCCAAGCCTTCCCGCAGATTTAAGAACTGGCAGCCGCCCTTATGGCTTTTAAATGGCTGCTGCGTTACCAGTTTTCTTTTTGTTTTAGAGAGAGTCTAGATAGAGTCTTTGTCAACGCCCATTGCGGGCTGTCGGGATTTAAGCAGAGGCCAGGGAAGCTTTGAACCAGCACCAGAGAGTGGCCCTGGCCAGGAGGTAGCAAAAGCTCCCTTGGCTTACTTAAATCTGCGCGATGGCTTCCGACTGAAACACAGGAGGAAAAAACAGATTGTTTGTTTCAAGAGTTCGGGGCTTACCCTTCCAGCGGTATCAGTAGCTGCGTGGTTGTGTGGCTTCCAAGGCCCCACGTTGGGCGCCAGATGTTAGACCCTGGTCCTAGAAGATGTCCCTCGACAGTCTCCCGGCTGGTGGCAGGGCGTGAGCGGAGAGGGGAGATTGCCTGCCCCTGCCGCTGCCGCCGATCTTCTCCAGGTGTTGCCCCCGCTACTCCGCATTGAACTGGTCCAGGCTCGGGCCAGGCCGATAAGGAGCCGACTAGCTGACAGAAAGGCAGCCGGGCATTCCAGGCAGGCTCCAGGGAGAGCCGGCAGGTTGTCAAGCGTTACAGCTCTTTGTTTAGCCGGGGAACGTCGGCTAGGTAGCGGCTCTAAAGCGTTACATCTCTTAAGCCGGAAGTGTTGGCTAAGTAGCGGAGAAAGGTGGCTGTGGTGGCGGAGGGTCAACGACGGAAGGAAGGAAGGAAGGAAGTTCTCGGACACCTAGATGGTTCTTGTGTGCGCTTTACTTCTCAATTAAGCTCAATATATAGTTTGGGGGTGGGTGAAGGTTTTAGCAACAGGTAACCTCATTGACTTAGTCTGAGGTTTTGGGGATGCCTCATATGCATGTGAGGAGAGCCTGGGGCACCATTCCTACGTGACCGATGGTCATAGACCTCCCAACCTCTCTGAGGGAGGGGCTGTGAAGCGGTAAAGGGTGGAAGCTGAGAGAGCCAGGGGGCCAAGAACAGAACCAAACGGACTACCGTCCCTCAAAGGGTCTCCGGGGTTTGAAGCTCGTTCAACCAGACACCTGGTTGTCTCTCAGCTCAGTGCCGTACATTTATCGATAAAGTCAAAACTGGTGTTGAGTAGTATAACATTTTAAAATGCTACCATGGGGGAGGCTGGCTTTAAGCTGCAAGTTCCCTAGGCCAATAATGGGTTAACTGTATGTTGTGTCAGGGGATGGAGGAGGTACCAGGGAGGGAAAAGTGCAAAGTTTTGTGTCCTACTAGTGCTAGCTGCTCACCCACTAACTGGCTAGAACTGGAGCCTTCCTCCGTCTGATTGCCCACTCTAGCTGCCCTCCTCCATCTGCCTGCCTACTGTGCTCTTGATACCTTTTTGATGGTGGCTTGTTTTCTAGTGGGCATTCTCCCGTCATCCTCATGATGAATTGGTCACCAGTCCCTTGTTTTACATACACTGAAACCACATCCCTTCTACGGGCACATCCTTTCCAATAACCATGCTGGAAGTGTTAGCAGTTGGTGTGCCCACTTCTGCTGTAATATTCTCATTCTGAGGCTCCACCCAGCAGCTGATTCATACAGACACAGACACTCACAGCCAAACAGTGCATAGAGCTTGGGGACTCACATGGAAGAATAGGAAGGACTGAGGGCCCCGAAGGGGATAGGAACTCCACAGGAAGACCAACAGAGTCAACTAACCTGGACCCTTGGGGTTCTCAAAGTCTGAACCACCAACCAAAAAGCATATATGGGCTGAATGTAGGCCTCCCCACACATATGTAGCAGATGTGCAGCTTGGTCTTCATGTGGGTCTGGAACAGCTGCAGCAGCAGCTATCCCAAAAGCTGTTGCCTGTTTGTGGGATACGTTCTTCTAACTGGGCTGCCTTGTTGACCTCAATGGGAGATGAATCAGTTAACTTTAATTTTTGAGAAAGGCCTCACTATGTAACCCCAACTGGCTGGCCTGTCACCTGGATATGTAGACCAGGTTAACCTCAAATTCAGAGAACTGCCCTTTAATAAAAATTTAAAAGAAAAAGCCCATTTTTCTTCCATGCTTCAGAAACTTAGTTCCTCTACTGTAGAAAATGATTTCTATGTATAGCCGTGGCTGTCCTGAACTTGCTCTGTAGACCAGGCTGGCCTTGAACTCACAGAGATTTGCCTGCTTCTGCCCACAATTGCCCAGCAAAAATAAATAAATCTTTTTTAAAAATAAAAAAATTTGCCGGGCAGCAGTGGCACATGCCTTTAATCCCAGCACTTGGGAGGCAGAGGCAAGCGGATTTCTGAGTTCGAGGCCAGCCTGGTCTACAGAGTGAGTTCCAGGACAGCCAGGACTACACAGAGATACCCTGTCTCAAAAAACCAAAATAAATAAATAAATAATTAATTAATTAATTAATTAATTAATTAAGAAGTCTATTTCTGTGACTGGTGCTTGGCCCACCTCTCCCAAGCAGCTTCCGGTTTGCTTGTGTAGTTTTGTGTGGTGGCCTTTTGCTCATGTAACTAACTGGACTGATCTTGGAAGTTCCTGCATGGCACACTTCAGAGTGTAGCTGCTCTCTCAACTCAAGCCCCAAATGACCAGATGAGCTGACAAGGACAGAAATACACGTCTGTCCTGAGCTCCTGAGACTGGGGTTCTTACTTCCCTCTTATAGACTCCATGTTCTGTTTTTTTGATATCTCCTGAGCAGTGGTTAGAGGGAAATTTTTAAATTTTTTACAAGATTTGTTTTTTATATGTGTGCTTTGCATGCATGCATGTATGTATGTGCTCCACACACATGCCTGGTGCATGGCTGTGGCCAGAAGAGGGCGTTAGATTCCCTGGAACTGGAGTTGCAGATGGTTGTGAGCAGCCCTGTGGGTGCTGGGAATTGAACCGGGATCCTCTGGAAGAGCAGTCAGTGCTCTTTTAACTACTGAGCCATCTCTCCAGTCCTGCAAGTTTTCTTTTTTAGTTAATAAGGCAGTAACATTTATTCTTTTTATTCCTTAAGTTATAAAAGTAAAATGCATGCTAAATAGAGAAGGAGAAAAGAAGTCACAACCTTACTTAACAAATACACTTGGGACACTTCTAATTTTTGGCTGACAAACCAGTACACAGATGCACAAGCATATTCCAAAAGGGACTACCGGAAAACATTTGCAAAAATGTACACATTCTGTGGCAGCAGGACCAGGTGCTTCTTTCCAAGGCTATGATGTTCAGACTCCTGCAGAGTATGCCAGTCACTTTAATGAGCACATTTAAAACAAAAGATTCTGTGTCTTAACATCCTCTGAAGACCCCAAAATTAAAGCAACAGAAGGGTTTCAAAAACACTATTTACATTTCTCATAAACTCAGCTATTTAAATGACAGTTTGGGCACAAAACCAACTTTAAAATGTCAAGACGGGATTCCTATTATAGTGTGGTGAGACTCTTCTCCAGCTGCAGCACAGTCTCTCTGAGGGCAGGATCCTCTGCCCAGTTGGTTTTACTCCCCAAAATAAGGCCCTGTTTTTTAAAAAATAAAAAATAAAAAATAAAAATCTAAGTACTTAATTCAACAAGATTTTAACAAATCCTTTCCTGATTTTTTTTTCTGGACAGTTTCCGTGTAGCCTAGGTTGGCCCTGAACCTAATGTGCTGTGCATGACCTCTGCAGCTGAGGATAGCCTCAGGTTTTCTGCCTCCACTTACTCAGTGCTAGAATTACAAGGACCTGCCATCGTGTACAGCTCACGTGGGCCGAGGATCACAGCCAGGACTTTGTGCCTGCCACATGAACACTATCACCTGAGCTATGTCCCCAGCATGCTTGAACTAGCATCATCTAGTACTTATGAGCTAATATGACTAGTCTGCAGCACTATGATCACGAGGAAAAAGAGCGCTCCATTCTCAGTTTCCCACGGTCAACAGGGCGGCAGCCTTGCTGCCCATAACGCTGAGTGATGTTTCCAGTGTTCACCTATGGGTTCCCGGGATAGCTTTTATTCATTAAGAATACTTGTGCTGCTACCCCAGACTACAGGATGGTACTGCTGCCTGAGATCAGGGCTAGCTTTGCAATGTTTCTTTGCACGCTCATCCCTCTATGGTGAAGCAGTAACTTAACCATAACTAATGTTTTCCTTTTGTAATTTCACGTGCATTGGTGTTTTGCCTGCATGTAAGTCTGAGTGAAGGTGTTGGGTTTCCCTGAACTGAAGTTACAGACAGTGGTAAGCCTCCAGTTGGTGCTGGGAGTTGAATCTGGACCCTCTAGAAGATCAATCAAAGCTCCTAACCACTGAACCAATGTTTATTTTCAAAAGAGATGAAGAGTTTATTTCATCAAAGTTTAAGCCTCTGAAATAGTGAAAAGATTTTCTGTGGCAGACAAAGAGTGGATGATAAAATCATTATGATCATGATTAATGAAACTTTTGGTCATGTTTTGGTAAATGTGGCTCAATGATAGTAAGTTACGTACTACAATAACAGAAA
Organism: Arvicanthis niloticus; assembly: GCF_011762505.2. Lineage (NCBI taxonomy): Eukaryota > Metazoa > Chordata > Mammalia > Rodentia > Muridae > Arvicanthis > Arvicanthis niloticus. The sequence continues at coordinate 52,734,946 of NC_047676.1, read as the reverse complement.
AATTTTAGAGAATAAGCATCATGTACAAAAATATTAAAAATATTGGCCTATAAAAAGAACACTTGCTTGGGAGGCAGAGGCAGGAGGATGTCTGAGTTTGATGCTACCCTGGTCTACAGAGTAAGTTCCAGGACAGCCAGGGCTATACAGAGAAACCCTGTCTTGAAAAACAAACAACAAAAAAACAAAACAAAACCAAAAAAACCAAAAAACCAAAAAACCAAAAAACCAAAAAAAAAAAAAAAGAAAGGACACTTGCTGGGTGGTGGTGCACATGCCTTTACTCCCAGCAGTCAGGAGGCAGAGGCAGGTGGATCTCTGTGAGTTTATTGAGGATAGCCTGTGCTATACAGAGAAACCCTGGGGGACACAGACGGACATTTTTTTTTTTTTGATTACTGTTTTCTATCTTTTTATGGGAAGCTAGAAGAGATCAGGTCCCGGGACTACAGTTACATGCACATAGTTGTGAGCTGCAATGTAGGTACTGAGAATTGAACCCAAGTCTTTTGGAGGAGTAGCCAGTGCTCCTAACCAACAGACCAACTCTCCAGACCATTTCTGTTTTATTGGGGCAGAATCTTATGTAGCTCAGGCTAGCCTTGAACTCCTGATCTCTTTTCTCTCCCAAGTGTTTTGATTATAGCTACGTGCTACCATGTCCAGCAACCTCTGTTCTTAATTTATAAAAGTGTTACCTGGAATGCATGTTGAATAACTGTAGTAATCTTTATCTCCATCTGTAGATTTTTTTTCAAGGTCTTTATCATTTCAGAATTCTCCATCTTGTCCACATCCTCTTTCTGTTTGTTCTTCTCGGTTTGTACTTCTAAAAGCTTAGTTCTTGAAGCTTGTTTTAATTCTATTAGGTTAAAAATAAACAATATGATACATGTATATGTGTGTACAAACACAGACACACACACACACATGGTTTTTGTTTTTCCTTTAAAGACAAGATCTCTCAGGTTAGAGAGATGGCTCAATGGTTAAGAGCACTAGCTGTTCTTCCAGAGGTCCTGAGTTCAATTCCTAGCAACCACATGGTGGCTCACAACCATCTGTACTGAGATCCGATGTCCTCTTCTGGTGTGTCTGAAGACAGCAACAGTGTGCTCACATATATGAGATAAATAAATAAAATGGAAAAAACTTTAAAAAGACAGGATCTAAGTAGCCCCGACTGGCCTGGAGCTGACTTACCTACTTAAACACATGCACAACTTTACAAATAGGGAGCATGCATGAAAGACTATAAAACTGGTTATTTCCTGGTTATACTAGTCATGAAGTTACTTATTTTGATGTTTCTATTTTTCTTTTTATTTTTTGAGACAGAATCTCATGTAGCTCAAGTTAGCCTTACATTCCCAATCCTCAGGGATGGAGAGATGGCTTATTAGTTATGAGCACTGGATGCTCTTCCAGAGGTCCTGGGTTCAATTCCCAGCACCCACATGGTGGCTCATGACAATCCGTAACGAGATACAATGCCCTCTTCTGGCATGTAGGTGTACAATCACATACATTAAAAAAAAAAAAAAAAAAAAAAAAACATTCCTGATTCCTGTCTCTCTCTTTCAAGTGCTGGGATTACATGTGTGTGCCAGAATGTCCAGCCCAAACTTACAGCTTCTTGCATGTTGGGTAAACTCTACTGAGTTAAATCCCCAGGCCTTGGTTCTTATAAATACTTATCCATTTTCAGTTTTACACTCACTGGAGAATATCCCTTGGGGATATGTGCTTTTCTTCCTGTTTCCTTGTATAGCTTTGTTGCCCTGGGACCTGCTCTGTAAATTAGGTTGGCTTCAAACTAGGACATCTGCCTGCCCCTGAATACTGGGGCCAAAGGTGTGTGTCACAACTACCTGGCACGACACCTGCTTTTCTAACTTTATTATTAGGTAGCTTTTTCCCACATAGATATATTCTTGTGCTTTTCTTTTAAAAGGGCAGTATAGATCCCCATAGTTTTCATGATCTAAGGGTGAGATGATTTACCTAGAATACTTGATTTAGTAAATTTGTGAGGACTCCAATCTGTAACAAATGAGACAATCAATGCTGTCTAGGAGTCAGCCCGTGGCCTCCAAACTACTGAACATAAAATTCCTGCCTTATATGTAGCGACTGTTTCAGGGATCAGAGAGGAGAGGGTGGGGTGGCACTGTACACACACACACACACACACACACACACACACACACACACACACTCATACAACTGTAAGAAAAACAAACATATTCTACATACGTAGTCTCTTCTTTCTGACATCAAGCAGCTTTTTCTCCAGTTCTGAAGACTCCTGTTTTAAAATGCAGATTAAAGCATGTCACTCAATGGTTAAGTTTACAATACTCATACAACTAAGTTCCACACAGTCAAATTTTCTTAGGCTCCAATTTCCCTTATCCTTGCTTTTGTTTGTGTGTTTTTTATTTTGAAAAGTCAAGTTACAGCTGGTTGTGAACTCTGCATGCTGGGATTAAAGGCAAAGGCGTGTTCCACCACACCCAGTTATCTTGTTAAGATGGTGTCTTAAATAGCTCAGGCTAGCCTCAACTCACTTTGGAACCAAGAACAACTCAACTCCTAGATCCTCGTCTCCACCTAAGTTCCAGGTCCACAGGTACACGTATGTACACGTATGTAGCAACACCTGGCCTAGAGCTGGCGTTTTAATTCCTCTATTTCCACAAAGCCAAAAGAAGGAGATAGTCACTTAAATTATGTTGGTAGTTTGTAACATCAGTAAAAAATAAGCTCTGATAAAACCACCCGAGCAGATGGATCTGCAGTCCCCCAGTCCCACCGAACATCTCAATCCTGTTCCTGGCAAGATGAAAGCAAAGTCACAGAAGCAGCCAAAGTGCCAGCTTACTTACCTCCTGTGACTTCATGATTAACTTTTGTAGCTTTAATATGTGCTTCATGTCATCAGTGAGCACACTGCAAAGGAAACAGATACAACGTGTGCACTTTAGCTAAAAACAATTAATCTTGAGACTCAAGAGATAGCTCAGTGGTTAGGAGTACTTACTGCTCTTGCAGAAGACCCAGCACCCAAATGATAGCTCACAACAGTGGCATTGTAACCCCAGTTCCGGGGATGCAACGTTCTTTTCTGGTCTCTGCAGGCACTCCACGCATGTGGTAGACAAGCATACACACCCATGAACACCCATCCATGCAAAGTAATACAAAAGAAACTAGTAACTCTTGGGGCTGAGAATGTCGCTCAGTCAGCAGAGTGCCTGGCTAGAATGAAAACATTTGAACTGTGCTCTAGTTCAATCCCTGACTGCATGAGCTGGGCACAGTGGCACAAGTCATGAATTCCTCTCAGGAAGGTGAGGCAGGAGGATTTTGAGTTTGAGGCCGCCCTGTACCATATAACTAGTTCAAGACCATCTCAGGCCACATGGAAAGACCCTGCCTGTCTCAAAATAAAAAAAGAACAAAACAAACAACAACAACAAAAATCAGCCAAAGTTTACTAACTTGATTTCAGCAGGCCAGGTCTGTGTTGGGTCACAGCAGACTCCAGCAGCTCAATGCTTTTCTAGAGCCAAGGACTGCTCAAGTGACTTGTTTTACTGTTTACGTTGGGCTTTGGCTTGCTTACATAGGAATGTAAGGCACTGCCACCCCAGGAGCTGGAGATGTCCACACTAGTGATGACCCCATTCAAGTTATTTTAATAGTTGTAAACTTCAAAACACACCACAGACCTTGCTTGGCCTGTCTGAGCTTTCTGGTCTCAGGAGGCCCATATGGACAGGGAGTCTATCTTGAACTTGCTCCTGTAACATTAAACTGCATTTAAAAAAAAAATATTATTTTATTGTATGGGTGTCTTACCTGCATGTATATAAGTGCATCAAATATGTGTAGAGGCCAGAAAAGAATATCAGATGCCCTGAAATAGGTGTTACAGACAGTTATAAGCAACCAGGTGGGTGCTGGGAATTGAACCTTGGTCCTCTGGAAGAGCAGCAGTGATCTTACCTGCTGAGCCATCTCTGCCTCTACCTCCCTAGAGATTAAGGCATGCACCAACACACCTGACCTGGAAACATTAAAGCTTAGGATCTGTAATGAGCCAGCAGGAATATCAAGAGATTACAAATCAGCTTGAATAAAGACACCGAGATGGGAGAGGTGCCCAGACTCACCTCACAACTTGTCTGGTGCTCACGGGAGGGCATACCACACGACTTTTAGAGTTTTGGGAAGAGAGATCAGAGGTGTGTCCTGAGGCAAGACTCTTACAATTTCCAGAGCTTTTATTAACACTTCCCGACAAAGTGCAGAACCAGCACCTGTTTCCTTCCTTCCTGATTTCCATCCACCTTTTTCATACTGGGTCTGACCTTACATGTCATACATCTCACATGTTATATACCCACACGTCACACAACCCACATGTCATACACCTCACAGGTCATACACCCTACAAGTCACACATGTGAACTACGACATCTACCACTGAGTTACAGCTACATCCCCCGACCCTTTTGGGTTTTTTTTGGTTTTTCAAGACAGGGTTTCTCTGTATAGACCTGGCTGTCCTGGAACTCACTATATCCACCAGGAGGGTTTTAAACTTCAAAGGCCTGCCTCTGCCTCCCAGCACTGGGATTAAAGGCGTGCCATCACCACCCCTGGGGCACCACCACCCCTGGGCCACCCTCCATCCCTGGGGCACCACCACCCCTGGGCCACGCACGTGCTTTAAGGAGTCACAGTCTAAAGTCAGTTTGCACACCTCCCTTATTGTTCCCATTTTTTTCAAACCCAGGAGAAAAAACGTCATACCTACTCTCGGGGCCCGAGTTCTCCATGTCATTTTGAAGTGCAGCTGAAAGTTTCATCCTAAAGAAAGAAAGAAAAAGAAAATATTAAATAACAAAAACAAAAATGGCATCTTACAGGAAAAAAGCTTGTATTATACAGAAGGAGTAACACTTATAAAGCATTAAAATGTTTTCTATGTATAATAAGATTCATTTCCCTTCAGATATATACAAAACAGTGTTTTAAAAACACTATGGCATGAGAAATATACTTTTTTTGATTTGTTTTTCGAGACAGGGTTTCTCTGTATAGCCCTGGCTGTCCTGGAACTCACTGTGTAGACCAGGCTGGCCTCGAACTCAGAAATCCGCCTGCCTCTGCCTCCCAAGTGCTGGGATTAAAGGCGTGTGCCACCACCGCCCGGCAGAAATATAGTTTTTTTTTTTTTTTTTTTTTTTTTTTTTTTTTTTAAAGATTTATTTATTTTATGTAAGTACACTGTTGCTGTCTTCAGACACACCAGAAGAGGTCATCGGATCCCATTACAGATGGTTGTGAGCCACCATGTGGTTGCTGGGAATTGAACTCAGGACCTCTGGAAGAGCAGTCAATGCTCTTAACCACTGAGCCATCTCTCCAGCCCCAGAAATATAGTTTTTAAGAATATATTTTATTATTATTTATTTATATATATACATGTACATGTCTGCATATGAATAAAGAGAACAAAGGGCTGTAAGAGCCCCTGCAGCTGGGGTTACAGGCAGCAGTGAGCTGCCAGGCTGGGCCTGCAGCTGGGGTTACAGGCAGCAGTGAGCTGCCAGGCTGGGCTTGCAGCTGGGGTTACAGGCAGCAGTGAGCTGCCAGGCTGGGGACTGACTGCAAGAGCGGTGTGTGCTCTTAGCCACCAAGATCACTCCAAACCCAGGAAATGCTTTAAAGTAAACAAGAAAATAAGAAAGAACAACAAAGGGAAGAGGCTATGGCCTGTCACTCTGTGTGTGGCCAGGCTGAGGCGTGGACTGGAATGGATCCTCAGCTATTCACTGTGGTGCAGAGTTGGGGAAGCAGCTAGGCCTCACAGACATCAGTACGGACCTGCTGAGGATGCCAGGGCTATCGATGGAAATTTTACATCCTTTTCCCTAAGGTCCTAGAAGGTGTCATGTAGCCTAGGTTAGCCTCAAACTCTTGTGTAATTGAGGATGACCTTGAATTTCTGTCCTCCTGCCTTACCTCTTTATACAGGTTCATTTGACACCGTGCCAGCTTTACTGTGAACTGTTAAAGGATACCACTTTAAGCAGGCACAATGTGCTTGTGCAAGGCACTGGGCTCTGTCTCTAACACACACGTACACACACAGGCAGGAACAGTGGGTATATGCCTATAGTTCCTGCCATTCAGGAGTCTGAGGCAGGAGGATCTAGAGTTGGAGGCCAACCTGAATCGGACAATTAAGTCTGCAGTGGTAACAGAGTTATTTCTTGTTTCCCTCTCTACATAACCAGTTAAAATAGCTTTAATTACTTTGTTCTTTTATGTGTGTGCATATGTATGTATGTGCATGTGTGTGCATAAGTGTATATGTGTGTGTGTGTATACGTGTGTGCACATGGCAGCGTGCGTGAACAGGTGGAGAGGTCACAGAACAACCTGTGGGAGCTGGTTCTCTCTGTCAACCATGTTGATTCTAGGGATCAAACTCAGGTCATGGGATTTGTCAGCAAGTACATTTACCTGCCAGACCATTTCCCTGGCCTGCTCTAGTTGCCTTTTTGTTTTGTTTTTTTTTGAGACAGGGTTTCTCTGTGTAGCCCTGGCTGTCCTGGAACTCACTCTGTAGACCAGGCTAGCCTTGAACTCAAAAATCCACCTGCCTCTGCCTCCCAAGTGCTGGGATTAAAGGCGTGCACCACCACTATCCGGCCTCTAGTTGCTTTTTAAATGAATATAAAAATTAAATTTATATTTTATTTATATTATATTATATTTACATTCACACATCTAGGGCTAAACATGATCAATACGCCTATAATCCCAGAACTTGGAGGAGAAAGCAATCTCATGAATTCCAGTCCTAGGCACTTATCTCTAAACAAAACACAACACAAAACAGCACAAAACATAACAAAACACAAATGCAAAGCCAGTAATTAAACTTCATAAGAAGGGAAGTGGCTTCTCTCCTCCCAGAACCTGGGTGGCTGAGGCAGGAACTTTAGGTCAATCTGAACTATAGACCAATTTCTAGGCCAGTCTGGGCCTAGACAAAACACCAAGCCAAATCAGACCAACTTTATGACAATTCTTCTAAGTATTAACAGTTACTGAAACAAACTTATCTGTGTAGCACTTTAATGTCAATAAACTTCGTGCAGGGTCACGCACCATCTTACAGACCTTCTTCAAAGGAAGATGCTAACGAATAGTCCAACTTCTCCCACGGCTTCTGTAACATTCCACAACCATCTTTTCTTGTTCTCCCTCTTTTCTTTCCTTGCTACTCCTCTTTTTGGAGACAGGGTCTCACTACTTAGACATGGCTGTCCTGAAACTTGCTATGTAGACCAGGCTGATCTTGAACTCAAAAAGATCTACCTGCCTCTGTATTCAGTGCTGGGATTAAACATATGCCCTTCCAACTAACCCCAGCCCGCCTCCCCCATTTAACAATAGGCTGTCCCTGTGTAGCTATGGCTGGCTTTGAACTCATAGCCCTCCAGCTTCAGCCTCTTGAGTGCTGGGGTCATAGGCTTTTGTCAGTATGCTTGGCTTCTAATCATTTAATTCAGCTTAGTTTAAACCCTCCACCCCCAACCTTCCCTCGTTACTCAGGTTTGCATCCCCTAATTCTTACCATTAGTAGTAAAGTAAGAATTACCTGCTCAGTGCAAGACTTTTCACTTCAAAATTACTTTTTACATCTTCAATTTCATTCTCCAGGTTTTCAATTTTACTATTAAAGAAACATGAACAAACTTCAGCAATGTCAAAGTGGTTACTGAACTGTGTACAAAGTAACCCTTGGGGAGAAAGTTGAACATCTTCATTTGAACAGACGACAACTACAGCCCACCACACAGGAGCCTGTCTGCAGAGCTGGTGAGCCGAGCTGAGTTTCGTGCTAAGCATCTAGACCATGTAAGACACACCAGACAGCAGAAATGCAACCTCCCCCTAGTACCAAATACTCCACTGCAAATCACCACACTCCCAACTCAGGCCTGACTTCTTTATGTAGAATCATAAAGGAAAAGAAAGACAGCCCTGGAACACAGATCATATACTTAAATCTTAGTAAAAGCCACAAATAAAAGAGTAAAATATGACATACAATTCAATCTGTTTTTCTTGAATAATCTGTTCTGGAGTTTTTTCTTCATCTACAAGTAAAAAGTTTTTTAAGTCAGTAACACTTTTATTAAATAAATATCTAGTGTGTACATATACCAGGAAGCATATGTGACAATCACAGGACAACTTGTCAGGACAGTTCTCTCCTTTAGAGTCAGTGGGCACTAGGCCATGAACCAAGGGCATCAGGCTTGCAGGCACTCACCTGAACCACTGATCAGTGCTGCTGCTGCCCTATCACACTTCATAATTTTCTTTTCTCCAGATGTGTGGTTCTGGCTAGCTTGAAACTCAATATAGAGATCAGGCTGGGCTCAAACTTAACAGAGACTGGACCCTCTCTACCTGTCCAGTGCTGATATTAAAGTCAACATGCTTGAGAAAAACCACTTCTTGTAAAGCTGATTTTCTTTCCCAAGAATATCACTGTGATGGTTTGTATATGCTTGGCCCAGGGAGTGGTTCTGTTGGAATAGATGTGGCCTTGCTGGAGTAGGTATGTCACTGTGGGTGTGGGCTCTCAGACCCTCATCCTAGCTGCCTGGAAGTCAGTCTTCCACTAGCAGCCTTGAGATGAAGATGTAGAACTCTCAGCTCCTCCTGCACCATGCCTGCATGGATGCTGACATGCTCCCTTCCATCTTGAAGATAATGGACTGGCTCTCTGAACCTGTAAGCCAGCTCCAAATATATGTTGTCCTTTATACGACTTGCCTTGGTCATGGTGACTGTTCACAGCAGTAAAACCCTAACTAAGTCAACCATTCATCTGGGGGCTGGAGATGGCTCAGCAGTTAGTGCTTGTAGAGAACACCCAGATGGTAGCTCATAACCTCTGTAACTTCAGTTCCAGGGGACCCAATATACTCTTTGGCTTCATGAGTACAGACATATAGCAGGCAAAACACATACACATAAAATAAAAAATAAAATTTTAAACAAATAGCATTATTCAGCAAACTCACAAAGCTTATTTGAAAATTAAGTGACTTACTTGCATCAATCATGGACTTATATTCTAAGAGCTGTTGTTTTGTCTGTGCTCTCAGCCTGAAAACGGAAAAAGAGGACAGATAGGAAAAGTGTTTATGGATGGTGGTCATAGTCATCAGGCAATAAACGAAGCGACTTCAAAGTCTTCTCATGCAGCCTCGCTTTATTTAAAATAGTTAACAAGAAGAAGATTGAAAATGGAAGACAGTGGGGAAACAGCACCTTGGAGAAAAAGTTAAAAATGGAATTCTTACACATTCATTAGCCATGGCTAATGAAAACTTCTATAGGTAGGTAGCCCAAAGTGATGAAGCCCCCAAACCCTACCAGCTTTACACACACACACACACACACACACACACACACACACACACTGTAATATTTCCAGGAGGGGCTGGAAAGATGGCTCAGCCATTATGTGGTTACTGCTCTTGTAGGAGGATCTGAGTTTGGTCCCCAGCACCAAACCTGGGCTGTTCACAATCACCTGCAACTCCAGCTCCAGCAGGAATCTGTCACCTCTGGCCTCCAAGGGCATACCCATGCATGTACATAGCTACACACACACACACACATACACCACACACCCATGCATGCACACACCCTAAGAATAATGAAAATACATGTTTTTATTTGAGATAGGATTTCTCTATGTAGCTGGCTGCTCTGGAACTCACTCTGTGGACCAGAGTGACCTCAAACTCATAGATATCTTTCTACCCCTGCCTCCTGAGTGCTGGGGTTATAAGCATGTACCTCCTCTACCCAGCTTCAAAAATACATCTTAAAAAATTAAAAATGATAAAATAAAAAAAAAAATTTTGGTCAATAAAAAAAAATCTGTGGACAGCCAAATAATATTTAGTAGTTTCTTTCTTTCTCCTTCTTCTTCTTCTTCTTCTTCTTCTTCTTCTTCTTCTTCTTCTTCTTCTTCTTCTTCTTCTTCTTCTTCTTCTTCTTCTTCTTCTTCTTCTTCTTCTTCTTTTTTTTTGAGACAGGGTTTCTCTGTGTGGCCCTGGCTGTCCTGGAACTCACTCGGTAGCCCAGGCTGGCCTCGAACTCAGAAATCTGCCTGCCACTGCCTCCCAAGTGCTGGGATTAAAGGCATGCACCACCACTGCCCGGCTAGTTCTATTATTCCTAATCCAAAATGAAACATGAAATATATAAAAAGTAGTTGGGAAAGATGGTACTTGCTTCTAGTGCCAGTTACATAGTCCTGAGAGTTTGTCTTTGGAGACCCATATGGACAGCTAAGAAACACCTGACAGAAAGCTTATACTACAAGTTCTTTTTTTTTCTTTCAAGATAGGGTTTCACTATATAGCCCTGGCAGGTAGGCAACAGGCTCAGGGACAGCCCCTGTTCCACTTGTTTGGGGGACCCACATGAAGACCAAACTGCTCACCTGCTACATATGTAGAAGGGCCTAGGTCTAGCCTGTGCTTGCTCTTTAGTTTAGTGATTCAGTCTCTGGGAGCCACCAAGGGTCCAGGTTAGTTGGCTCTGTTGGTCTTCCTGACCAGGTTGGCCCTGAACTCAAAGATCCTCCTGCCTCCACCTCCTAAGTGCTGGGATTAAAGGGGTGCACCACTGCTGTCTGGCTATCAAGTTCTTTTAACGACACAATTCCAAATGAAAACAACTTAACACTAGGCTCCAGCTAGCCATCCTGGTCACTTGGAAGGCTGAGGTAGGAGGATGGGAAGGTCAGTACAGGCCTGCCAGTATTTCACAGTAAGTTCTAAGACAGTCTTGGCAACTTATCAAATTCAAGCTCAAAATAAAAAGTCAAAAAGGGCTGTTAGATGTTGTGTCAAAAGGCACTCAGTCTTAGAGTGCTTGCCTAAGATGTTCAGTCATTACTACTGCCAAAACAATCCCGTCACAAGTTAGTGTAGATTACGGTAGAATTGACAGTATTGATGCACTCAAAAAATAGTTTGTTCTTTGGCTGAAATGGGATGAAGTTGTCATGATTATAGATAGACATGTCTGGGCATGGTCTTTAATGACTATAATTAATGACTTAATGACTATAATTCTAGCACCCTGAAGGCAAAAGCAGGAGATTGCTACAAGTTCAAGGTTAGCCTGGCATACATAGTTATAGCCTGCCAGTGTTACACAAGACCCTGTCTCAAAAATTTAAAACAAGCCTCTTTGTTATGAGTTTTAAAGGTCTGCAAACAACCGGCTTGTTGTGTTTTTGTTTGTTTGGTTTTTTGTTTTCTGTAAAGAACCAGATAATAATTAGAGATTTGGGAGTCATGTAGGCTGTTTTAAAACAATTTAACTCTGCCCTTGTAGCAGGAAACTGTGTCCCAATAAATTTTATAAACACTAACATTTGGATTTCATGTATTACAAGAATATTTTGGCTCTTACCCCTATTTAAATACGGAAAAACTATGCTGTAACTGGGCCCTAAGGCGCTTGCTTCGCATACACCCGACGCTGGCTGTTCTTAGTTTGAAGAGTTCATCACAGGCAGTAGGGCAGATTTGGTCCAGGCCTTACACTAAAGTTCCTTGACACCAAATTTTCCCTAGAAACTGCTGACTGGAGAGCATCATTGTCCTAGTAGAACGATAAACAAACGAGCTTCTGGACAGCAAAGGGTCTTAGTCCCAAAGGCGGGTTGTGCTCCCCTCCCTTCCTCTCTCCTGTAACGTGCCTCGGCTGTACTGCTCAGCCAGCAGGGACCACAGTGGCAAGACAGGACGGGAGGACGGGTCGCAAGCCCGGCTACGCACTTCCGCAGACTGTCCCACCCCAGCCCCATCTTCTCTCTGCGCGGAGGGGAGGTGTCCTTTGCGGCTCTCTTCCCCACCGGCCTAAAGCGGTTACACTGATAGTGCCGCAAGGCTCGGAGCCTTAAATCAGCCAGTGAGACTGATTTTGAACCCTGGGCCTCCCGAGTGAGGGCGGATGCCCGCCGGGAGCACCTGAGCAGCAGGCTGATGCGGTCCTCGATGCGCTCCTCCGCGGCCTGAGACAGACCCCGCTCCTCTCCGCAGGCCTCAGCCCCGGCCACAGGCCTCTCCTGCCGCTGCTCCATTGCAGCGGCCGCAGGCTTGATCTTCTCAGAAAATAACCAACCCGTCCTTCCCGCCACGAAATTGACTCCCGGAAATGCCTACCCGCCTTCGTCCCGCCCCTTCCGCCCAGAGTCCCACCTTCTGCCTCTCCCATCTAAGGCGGGTTGCCGTGGTTACCGTGCTGCGTTCCTTTCCCAGGCTTCCCAGAATTGATTCTATCCCTTTAGCTAAGACTTTTCACCAACATGCGCTGGAATCGAAGCCTTTGGGTAGGGATATATGGAGACGTGGCTCACTGGTAGAACGCTTACCTAGCATGCCTGGCACCTCAAGAAAACTTAGGATATAACTTAAGCTGTATCTTTAGAGTGGCCCGGAGCGGGAAAAGCTCTGGCCTTAACAGATGTCAATAGTCCTCCTGTCTAGGTGCTCTTATTACACTCCAGGTCAGGGTTTGGAGGGTGGGATAAGTGAACTATGTTCGTGCAGGTGGCTGCAGAGGCCAGAGAGTATCAGATTCCCTACTGAACTGGGGTTACAGGCAGTTGTAAGCCACTTGATGTGGGGGCTAGGAATAGAACCTGGGTCCTCCAAAAGAGCCAGTGTTTTTTTGGGGTTTTTTTTTTTTGTTTGTTTGTTTGTTTTTCGAGACAGGGTTTCTCTGTGTAGCCCTGGCTGTCCTGGAACTCACTCTGTAGACTAGGCTGGCCTCAAACTCAGAAATCCGCCTGCCTCTGCCTCCTAAGTGCTGGGATTAAAGGCGTGCGCCACCACCGCCCGGCAGAGCCAGTGTTCTTAACCACTAAATCATCTCTTAGCTTCTGCTCTCTCCCTTTAAATTTTTTGAGGCTGGGTCTCATGCAACCCAAGCTGATCTTGAACTAGCAATCCTCCACCTTCCAAGTCATGGACTCCTGCAGTGTTGTGTTGAAAGACTTCCTTGCTGTACTAGGAACAAATCTAGGGTCTCTCCTTCAACATCCCCAATCCCTATTGCAGCTCCTGAGGTCCAATTTAGTGGAGAAATAACCAGGAGGCAGAGCTGGCACAAGCTCTCCAGACTTTACTGTGCCACAAACATAACCTTTAATTTCTTGCACTGGAGGGCTACACAGAGAAACCCTGTCTCGAAAAACAAAAACAAACAAAAAATTCTTGCACTGGTACTCCATCTTGCTATCAGTGAAAATTCTATCAGAAACAGGGAAGGATATCTGCAATCCTAGGAACAGGAGGTTGGGCAAGAATGCATTGAGTTTGAGACCAGCCTAGGATACACAGTAAGTATGGGACAGAGAACATGTTGAGTTGTTTGGGGCAAGTGTGGTTTGGATTGGAAATCACCCTGAGAACTGGGTGCTCCCAAGTGTCTTCTTTCTGACTTGACAGTTTACAACTGAGCCTTGATGTTGAGGAGAAAATGCTGTACAAACAAATGCTTGGTTCATTAGTAATCTTTTCATGATCACTTGAGGGATGCATCCCTGCAGAACAAAATAGCAGCTCTCTGAAGGGAAAGGCTGTGCTCCTTCACTGTGGTTCCCCACGTTGGAGCCATACCATGCTTATTGGTTAACACTGTTCTGTAATCAAAGTACTATAGTTGTCATTTAAAGTTCAAACTCAGACCCCAGGGCATAACATTGGGTTGGAAGGGGATGGATGTGAGAAGAGTTTGGTGGGAGTTGGGAGTGGGTGGCAAATAGAATCAAAAACATCTTATGCCAAACTTACAAACTAAAAATATAACCTCTACATGAGCTGTTAAGTGTATCTCAACTTGTTACAAAGGTTTGTGTGAGGCTTGAATTAGAATCCCTACCACTCCCTTCACAGAACAGAAGCAAAGCAGAGGCAGGAAAAGGCAGCCCAACATTTAGGAAGGTGAGGAAGGAATGAGAGACCCAAGCCACCTGGAAAGATAGCTCATACAAGCACTGCATTCGAAATATTCATCCTTATACCCACAGAAAACCAATCTATGAAACGCAAAGCAAATGATCCTGTCCTGCCCCACCCCAGCTCAGGCATCAACTCCTGCACTTATGAACACTGGAGAGTGTTAGCCAGAGGGTGAGGAAGACTGCTTGAAATTTGTGTCTCCTCCATACGTCAGGGGACCTACACCCATGATGTGTCAACAAGGCTGCATAAACAAGACTTTAACAAGGATGATGCTAACACAAAGGGTAAACTCATGGGGAAAGGGCCCAATCCAAAACAGCTATAGTGCTGAAATTATATACATGTAAGTAACATCATACAGATTGAGATTATATACATTTATGAACATATATACAATAATGAGACACATGCAGGTCTACTCCAAGTTAGTGTAGCATATAGGGAAAACCTTGCACTGGTAACTAAATATCAAGTACTTGAAAGTAGTCAAGCGCTGGGCGGTGGTGGCGCACGCCTTTAATCCCAGCACTTGGGAGGCAGAGGCAGGCGGATTTCTTCTGAGTTCAAGGCCAGCCTGGTCTACAGAGTGAGTTCCAGGACAGCCAGGGCTACACAGAGAAACCCTGTCTTGAAAAACCAAAAAAAAAAAAAAAAAAAAAACCAAAAAAACAAACAAACAAACAAACAAAAAAAAGTAGTCAAGCCCCGTGTGCCCAAAAGACTCAGAACTCAGTTAAAAAAAAAAAAAATCCTAATTATTACCATTTAGATCAGATATGCACACTTGAGATTACACTTAAGGCTTTTTTAATCACAGTGATAAACGGGTGTCCATCATACCATGCATACTATACTGAAGGAATATACACCTAAAGGAGAAAGCATTTTGGAAAAAAACCTTTTCTGAGACAGGGTCTGGCCTTGAACCCACAAAGTCCACCTGTCTCTGCCTCCCTTATGCTAGGACTACAAGGCATGTATACTTCTGAGTTGGCTGACCTTAAGACTAAAAATCTAGAACTAGGAAGATGTTTATTAGCCACATAAAGTTTCTGTATAGCAACGAACAACACAGTCAAAATGGGCAAATGAGAATTGGGAAAGCTTGCCATCAATACAATTTTATTCAACTTGATATCGGATGTATAAATTAAAACAGCAAACGAGACAGGATTTCTTTTCCAGTTGGAGTTACAAGACAGGAGAGAGAAGTGGCACCTTGGTATGGTGCCAGCCACTCATCTGGCTGTCAGAATTGAAAGCACACCCCCCTGGGAAAGCTACTATACATGAAGCCAAAGAAGACATCAAAGAGCATTTAGGAAGCACTGTATGGAGGGCAACAAGAGAATATCACTAAGGGAATGATTGAATATATTACATACAGTTTGTTCACACTAGGAAATGCATCAGTATAGGCATTGAAAGGAATGCTGAAAGGAATACTGTTGATAAAATGAACCCATATAAAAATATGTCCTGGACAATATATGCATAATTATATCTACACAGGATATACAATATACCCTTATCTGTTGGTATTGAGATTTGGGGGCAAATTCTTTTAAAAGATACCTTTAATTTTGAACATCCTATTTTACATAACAAAAATACTTGGTTTCAGATCTGAAAGTTGGCAGCTCAAGAGACAGTGGTTAAAGGTGGCAACCACCTCTAAGAAAATGGAACAAAGGACTAGCTGGTAGACTCAGAGTTTAAACCAGAGCCAGACAGAAGACTTTGCATGATGATATAAAGACACACAGTGAAGGAATTATATAAACATATAGGATACAAATATATACATTAGTTGGTAGCTGTTAAAACTAGAAGCAGTTCTTAATATACTCCTAAATTCTTTGACAATGTTTGTTATCTTAAAGTCAGAAGCAATCATATTCAAATGAGTTAAGCTATGCAAAGTAAAAAGTCACAACCTTTATTGAAGAGCAAGTAAACACGGTATCCTATGTACAGGCAGCACATGGTGCCAACTGCATTTGCAGGTGTAGTAGTCCATTGGAGTTAAGCTTTTGTCACGGCCTTAGACAAATTCTGAACTAGAGTACAGTTCAGCTGTGCCAGCAGGCTGACCTTAGCATGTTTAGACGTTGCATACTTGTTCTTGACAGTCTGTAAGAGAAAAGCACTACAATCAAGGAAGAAAACAAACCATGCCAATAGGGATATACGGGGGGGTTACAGGGATGGTTGGGGAGGGAAGAGATAGAAACAATTATATTTTAACTTAAAAAATAAAAACAATCTTTCTATAGAGTCCTGGCTGGCTTTGAACTCAGAACCTGCCTCTCCCTGCCTGCAGTGGTGGGACTAAAGGTCTTAAACTAGTCTTGAAATTTTACTCACCATGTGCTTTGTAAGGCCACGGTTCACCATGACTATATTCTTAGCCAGGTGCTGCATAACAGGAAGCAGGGATTCTTCAGTGTAGGATAGGTAGTGCTGCAGAGTTGGTGTCTAAGACGACAAAAACACGATTAAAACACCAGCAGCTTTCAAAACTTTCTAGATGCTATTGAAGAGTCTGTCGGGTGGACAGTGTATGGTAATCACACCTGAAACTTAAGACACCTCTTTGCCAATGTATACTTCTGGAAGACAGTGAGCTCTTATCTAGGCACATACTGTAACTATGGCTTACTATCCCAAGGTCAGGAAAGCACCTGGTACATGAGAAATGCACCTCCAAGGATGTGGATGGGTTTTAGATCACTTGGTATGGCTTCCTTTCTCCAAAGGGTGCTAGCTACAGAAGCAGAGCCACTCTAAGATGGCAGCATAACATTTGGGTTACCCTTTATGTTCACACTCCTTCCATACGAGGAACCAGTAGAGTGATCTTAACACTATGTGGTTCATTCGAATGCTTGGGAGTTTGGTAAGACAGCTTACCCATTCACCGTTGTCAAGAATTTTCAGTGCTAAGCAAAAAGCCCCAGCTGCAATTTGAGAAGGAGCAAAATGCACCATGTCATAGTCCAGCATAGAGAGCTCCATGAGGTATTTGGCCAAAGTATGCTGCTCGACGTCAACCTGGAACAGACCACGCACCACTCTAAGCCTTTAGCAATAGCTTACAAAGCCCTGACTGTGACTACAGACTCTCAAAGACAACTGCCCTCAGAAGGCCTTAAAAGTAACCACATAATATGTAGTTAGGCAGCAGCCTTATTTATTTATTTATTTATTTATTTATTTATTTATTTTTCTTTCTTTCTTTCTTTTTTCTTTTTTTTTTTTTTTGTTTTTCGAGACAGGGTTTCTCTATGTAGTCCTGGCTGTCCTGGAACTCATTTTGTAGACTAGGCTGGCCTCGAACTCAGAAATCCCCCTGTCTCTGCCTCCCAAGTGCTGGGATTAAAGGCGTGCGCCACCACCGCCCGGCTATTTTTAAATGTATTTATTTTTAAATATATTTAACATTTAAGTTAGCAGCTGTATTTTCTCATATGGAAAAACAAAACAATTTCTCAGGAAATCCATACCTCTCCAATTTTAGATGCCCTACGGAGAAAGTGCAGAGGCAGAGGGCGACCCAGATTGAAGTTCAGAACTCTCAGAATCTTCATCTCCATCTGTCTGATCTGGTGCTTAGTGTAAGTGTTGTTAGTCACAAAAGCAAAGTCACCTATTTCTGGAGGGTACATCTCCTCATATTTGCTCG
Source organism: Arvicanthis niloticus (assembly GCF_011762505.2). Classification (NCBI taxonomy): domain Eukaryota; kingdom Metazoa; phylum Chordata; class Mammalia; order Rodentia; family Muridae; genus Arvicanthis; species Arvicanthis niloticus. The sequence continues at coordinate 52,717,165 of NC_047676.1, read as the reverse complement.
CAATAAACATGGCAGTCACACCGACCAGCTGTAGCATCTTCTTGGGCACACAACTGTTCTGCAATAGCAAGTTCAATGAACAGTATGTACTCGAACATCTCAATTAATGACACTTTGCCTCCCGAGAAAGGATTCGGTTTTAGGTTAGGAATAATAGCTCAGCAGTTAAGGTATCTACCATCTATGGGACCCTAGCTTGAACCTTCAGTGTCTACCTCCCCTCCTCCAAGATACTCAGAACTACAACTGGAGAACTCTCAGTTACTGAATTACACATACCTGCATGAACCGATCAATAATGGACACAGTCATGTACATGGTCTCCTGCAGCAGCTTAAATTTCATTTGAACCTGTATTAGCCAGTCAATTAGGATGGCTCTCATGTTTCCAGTGACTTCACGACCCAGTAGGTATTTTGGTCTAACTGACTGCTCTTCCTGCAAAAGAAAAATGTCAGTTATTCTAGAAGCATCACACCATATACCATGTGTCCATAAAAACCAGTTAACTAACATGAAACATATAGCTCTGGGGCAGGGGCAGAAGTTCACCAAGAAAGCAAAGTTTATACAGTCACAGCAGGCTCTTCATATTGTTGCGAAAGTGGCATTTGGTTAGCCAGAACTACTGCAGCTTACACCCTGTACCCATCATCATCTCAGATCTTTTCACTCAAGATTAAGAGCTTTGTGATGCAGAAAAAAACACCAAGTTTTAGACTTTCTGCTGGAAAGTTGCTCTAAGTTATAAACTCAACACCAACACATCACAACAACCAAGCCCAGTTCTGCAGGTCAGAACACAAATCTTCAGAGGTATTAACAAGAATAAAGAAGACAGCTAGTTTAGAACCAGATCTTACTGAAGACTACTTTAGAAAATACAGATGTTAACAAAGAATTGGGGGAGGGGGGTCAGCAACATAGCTTTGTGGGGAAAGGTCTGCTGACTTAAATTCAACTCCAGGACCCACATAAGGCAGAAGGAGAACCAACTCTAGGTTTTTCAAGACAAGTGTTTGTGTAGCTCTGACTGTCCTGGAACTCACTATGTAGACCAGGCTGGCCTCTAGCTCAGAGATCTGCCTTCCTTTGCCTCCTCAGTGCTAGGATTAAGGGCACATGCTGCTGCCACTCAGCAAGGAAACCAACTCTTCAAAGTTGTCCTTTGACCCCTACATGTGCCTACCCACACAACAATGCTTGGAAACACTATTATAAAAGACAAGAGACTAACAAAACCCCAACAACAAAAACCCAATGACACCCTGAGAAGACAATGCTAGGATATAATTCAGTGGCAAAGTTCTTGTTTAGCATGTACAAGGTCCTGTAGTCTGTCCCTAGGATTTGGGGGGACAGGAAGGATTTAAACCTGATAAAACTGCATTAGCTATAGAATGTCTTGTTTAAAAAGATAAAAGGGAAGTTCCATTAATAGAAAGCTTTCCAAGTAGGCTAAGAAAGAACAACTTCCATCTTTCCAGACAAGCACATGCACACTAACACAACATGCCTTATTATGTTGGGACAGCTTTAGCATCGCCACCTACCCCCTTTCAACCCTACACGTTTAGGACTTTGCTATCTGTGACATATCTACTTTAGGTATCTCCAACACAGAAATTTTATATTCAAAGTGGCAAGTCCACTTCATGGGGTTAGTGACTTTAGTGTTTCAAAGCCAGCAGTAGTTGTTTCGAGTGTTATTTGTTAAGTAATGTCAAGTGCAATGTTGATAAAAATATCTTTGATAGCTGAATTGGTGTCATAGGATTTTAATCCCAGCACCCAAGAGGCAGAAGGATCTCTGCAAGTTCCAGGTTAACCTGGTCTATGTATATATGTAAATAACATAAAAAAAACCAAACCGGGTATAGTGGAGTATGGCCCTTTAATTCCAGCACCAGGAATATTGATCCAGAAAGATCTTAAAACAGCAAGAATAAGAGTCTAATAAAGCTAGCTGCAGTTAGTAATGACAATACTGACCTCCAGTTGTCTGAGGTAAGCATAGATATCTTTCACATATTCACTACAGAGGTTTGGATCAGCTCCATCATCTGCATCTACATCACTCATTGCAAGAATTACGTCAGAGAAAGCCTGACACAGATATTCTTCTGCAGGTGCACATCCAGATGTTTCCATTGGGCTTGGAGAGGGATTATCAACCTTGGAAAAATAAAGACTCTATGAAAACATGCTACATTATAGGAAGGAAAGTCAGTATTGGTATCCCCAGTTCAATAAGTCATTCTGAATAAATGTGATTCATTTTGTTGAAGGAAAAGCATTTCAGATTCCCTCAATTTCCACATCCCACTCAGGAAAAACCAATCTTAAAAAACAAAACCTAATAAACACAGCCAGGCTTAGTAATACAGGCCTTTAATTCCAACATCTGGGAGCCAGCCTGGTCTTTATAGCAAACTACAAGCCAGCAAGATCTGGTCTCATTAAAAAAAACAACCAAACAGCAACAACAAAACAATTTAGATTAAGGCAGTTTAAAGTAGGAACAACTGGGCTGGCAAAACAGGTAAAGGTGCCTGTTGTCAAGCCTAACAACTTCGTTAAACCCTGAGGAGGACCCACTTGGGGAAGAACTGACTCAAGTCATCTGACCTTTACGACTGTGTATTCACACACAAAATACTGAAGAGAGGATGGGAGCTGGAAAGATGGCTCAGCAATTAAAGAGCCCTGGATACTCTCCATGAGGACCAGAATTCAGATCCTAGCATCCACATTGGGTGGCGCACAAATGCCTATAACACCAGCTTGGCTCCAAAGAACTCTCTTCAGGCCTGACACTGGGCACATGCACACAGAAAAGGACTCTAAATACTAGCATGTAAAGCAAGTCAAAGGAAACAGATAAGTGATAAAACCATTTATTAATCAGAACCATGTGAAGTTGATTCAAAAGAATGCCAAGGCTTCAATCTTTATTCAGGTGACTACAAGTTCCTGATTACAAACCCTGAGAGCCCAGGCTAGCCTTGAACTTGCAATCCTCCAGCCTTAGCAGAAGCGCTAAAATTACAAACTAATTAAATTAAAATCAACCATCACAAGTACATAGTGAGACTCTTGTCTGCACAGAACGAAAGTCCCACCATATTTATCTGCCACCATCTGAAGCAGAATGCTAATACTTACCCCAGAGTTGTTAATGCATGTAAAATGCTTTTTTTCCTAGGCACTCAATAAATAATATATTTAAATGCTGTTGTGTGCATCAAAGTGAAATGAAGTCAGAAGAAATAAACTTTTCTTTGGTTTTTTGTTGTTGTTTTGTTTTTGGAGACAGAGTTTCTCTGTGTAGCCCTGGCTGTCCTGGAACACCCTCTGTAGACCAGGCTGTCCTCGAACTCAGAAATTCACCTGCCTCTGCCTCCCAAGTGCTGGGATTAAAGGCCTGCGCCACCACTGCCCGACTAGAAATAAACGTTTAAAAATGCAAAGTTTACCAAAATAGGTTCAGGAGAAAGCTTCTCTTCTGTAACATGTTCAGGCTCAGGCTCTGCAAGTTCCACCTCTGGCTCACACACAGGCACTTTCTCCTCCGCAGGTTTTGGGAGGACTTTAACAGTAACTTTTCCAGCACCTAACGTTTTTGTTTCCTTTGGACGAAAGGGAGAGAACAGAATGGTTTTTTCAAGGGTGACATCTAGAAGATGTTTTTTTTTTTTTTCCCCAGGTTAATTGGGCAAGGAAGATAGTTACCTTTTTCAGAGGCACTCTTGCCTGTTCGCTGACTTTATTACCAATGTCTCCAAGAGCAGTTCTCGATCTCAGCCCGGGTTTGGAGGCTGCAGCAATCGCCACAGGCACACGCTTGGCGCCTGCCATACTGACCTTGGCATTATTTTCCGTGTTAATTTTGGTGTTCTGAAAGAAGTAAGAACCACTTGAGAGAGGATCCATGGCGGCTCTAGGAAGTCATGGGTTAATTAAGGCGGGACCCAACTAAGGAAAGCAAGGGTTCTAGGACCTAGCCTCCGGCCCTGACAAGCAGGTTTCCACCCAAATCTTTTACCTATGACCCAACTTCCCCTTAAATCGCAAGCAATCCTAAACACGGTGAATGCACATCGGAAAGGACACCAGGAAAGAAAGCCTCCGGTGTAGACAGCTCTCTGGGAAAGCGAAGGGTTCGCTCTGGGCCTTCACCATGGAAAGCACACCACCCACTCCCCACAAGTCCTTCCGCCCAGATGGGTTCAGAGGTCTTTCTCACCCTGCATGGAGTGGGGGCTCCTCAGCTCCCCACCTCACCGGAGCCTCCCGGGATCCCCCTCCCCCTCCTGGCCGCCGCGATCTTCTCCCACAGCGACGACGACAGCGCCCGGCCCGACTCACCCTAGTGACCCTGAGCGCCATGGCTCCTCCTGAAGCAGAGGTTCGCCGAGAAGACACCCCAACCTCTGGCTGCCCACGGCTAAACACTAACAGCCGTTCCTCCACGGCACGCCGGGAGGAGTCTGCCCGGCCTGGGTTTAAACCCCGGGCCGCTCCCTCCTCATTGGTCAGTTCGTGGCACTCGCTCTCTTCTCATTGGCGCTGCGGGTTCCCGTAGAATACGTTTCCTGGGCGATCCCGCGATGACACGTTCGGCGTGGGGCGGGGCCAGAGCGAGGCCTGCAGCTGGCAGCACCGCCCACCCCTCGAGAGGCCAAACTCTGCGCCTGCGTACTCTCCGCTTTGCGGCCACCTGTCTTAGGGTGTGCTGTCCAAGCTAGCCGACGCGACTCTGTTGGACCTTAGGATAATGACTGTGAGGCCGCCGCCGCCACGGTTCAGGAGCACGCATGACAGTTTTGCTGTTGTCTTATTTATTGTTTCTCATCATCTACAGAAGTGCTCTTAAGAGTTCAGGAAAACAATGGAGCAGAGGTCTTTAATATGATTGTTCCAACCGCTATCTGGGATGGATTTTGAGATTTAGAGAATGAAGTTATAGCACACATACACATAGTAAATGGTTATTATAAGCAAATAGATTAACAAAGCAATCGCCCCAACAGCTACTGCCCCAGTGAAAAAAGAAAATGTGCCCCTTATGCTTAATTTTGCTCTAAGCTTAAGATTACTCCAAAAATATAGTTTTGTAAAATCTACTTATTAAAAAGAATCTCTAATGCAACTCTTCATCCTTCTACCTCAGACTCCTTATTAAGGCTTATTAACTTCAGTGAAAAAAAATTCCACATTAAATTTCAGTAACACTAATGAGGATTTATTTATTTATTGACCAGGCTGTTGGCATTCCTTCTATTCTCCACCAACAGTTAACTAGCAACAGCCAGGTAGGCCTGCTTGCTATAAAAAGTTTGGCCTCTCCATCTCTCTCTGACTCTCTTTCTCTGCCCCCTTTGTCTTTCCCATGCTCACAAATAAACTCTATTCTATACTAGACCTGTCATATGGCTAGTACCTATGGGGGATGTGTGGCATGCCTCAGCATGGGCCCACTGAGGTACCCCTCCCACCACACCATACTGTGCTTTATAAAACATATCCTTGGTTTTATAAAATACATCACTGCTTATTGAATTCCATGTGTAGCTGAGAATGACCTTAAATCTCCTGTTCTCCCTCCCCTACCTTCTCATTGCTGAGATTACAGGTGTACACCTTTACACTGGATTTATGTCACACTCAGGATTGAACCCAGGATTTCAAGCATGGTGGACAAACACTACCAATGGAGCTGTACCCCTAGCCCTGTAGTAATCATTGCTATACAAATTAATTTATTTAGTAAGCAAATACTACATCCCTGCTCATCCCCCAACTCACTCATACTCTCTCCTCTCTCTCTCTCTCTCTCTCTCTCTCTCTCTCTCTCTCTCTCTCTCTCTCTCTCTCTCTCTCTCTGTGTGTGTGTGTGTAAGCCTGTTTTGTTATCACTTGCTTGAAGCAGTGTGCTCCAGGTTTCCCAGCTTCTGTGAGCTTGTCACCAGAGCTGGGGTGGGCCTTGCAGATGCAGTTGAGAAAATAGCTGAGGAAGTCTGGAAACTGTTGCTGATCTGTTGTCCTTGCCTCAGGCCAGGTGGTGGGGCAGCTTCTGAGGCCTGGACTTGCTTAGAATTGTTCAGTTCTTGGAAACAGAGATTTAGGCCCAGTCTCCTTAACTGCCAATTTGAAGCCTGTCATGGAATCAGCCTAGCCTTCTCAACAGTAAGTTCATTTGAAACAAAAATCCCACTTGAGTTTGCTGTTTGTTTTAGTTTTTATTCTTTTACATATGTCTATGATAAATCTTAGTAAATTTCAACCTCCATCACTCTCCCTTATCCCTCTTCCATTGAGACCATTCTTTCTCCTATGGAGGAGTCTTGCTCCTACCTGCATGTTTTGTGTGTGACTCACTGAGTTGAATCAGTTGAGTTGCTTGCATAGCATGGGTAGGGTGTTCTTTACTAAAGCATCTGCAACTTTTCAGTGGCTACACTACTAAAATAACAACAAAACAACCAACCAGGGCTGGAGAGATGGCTCATCGGTTAAGAGCATTAGCTGCTCTTCCAGAGTTCCTGAGTTCAATTCCCAGCAACTACATGGTGGCTCACAACCATCTGTAATGGGATCCGATGCCTTCTTCTGGTGTCTGAAGACAGTTGCATATATAAATAAAATAAATCTTAGGAAAAAAGGAAGAAAGGAAGGAAGGAAGGAAGGAAGGAAGGAAGGAAGGAAGGAAGGAGGGAAAAACCCAACTAACCAACAACAACAAAACCAACCCCCTCTCTCTGTCTCTCCCTGCAGCCATTAGCTGCAATGGTCCCCATGGGTACCTGTGTGGGGCCCTTTGTTTGCAGTGGATCAAACTCATGTTGTTAGGCTTGGCAGTCAGTTCCTTTTCCCACTGAGCCAACTAGCTGATTGCCCCTTTCTTTTTAAATACCTGTAGCTGGCCTGGAGTTTGTTATGCAGACCATGCTGCACTCAAACTTACTGCAATCCTTCCGCCTCTGCCTCCTGAATTCTAGGATTAGAATATATGGCTCTGTGCATGCTATTTTCCATGTCCACGCAACAAACAAGAGTTCTTGTCATTTCACATCCTTGTCATCTGATGTTAAAGTTTACAATTTTAGCCTTTGTGCCAAGCTGGAGTACTTTGACTTTGGTTTTCTTTGTTTCATTTTGTTTTGTTGGGTGCTGGGGGTTGGGTTTCAGATCAGGGGCAAGTGGTTACAGTGCTTATTTAACTCATCAAAGTAAGGTATCAAAGGGGACCTGGCCTTCAGGTTCTCCTAGTATCCTTCAGTCCCCACCTGTTACAAGGAGTGGCTTCCATGCCCGTCCTCTGCCCTGAATTAAGGCTCTTCCCTATTAATCCAGGCATTTTGTGATCTCTTCCTCCCTCACTCCCTCCCTCCCTCCCTCCCTCCCTCCCTCCCTCCATCCCTCCCTCCATCTCCCTAACTCACCTCTTTCCTCCCTCTTCCCTGCCCCCCTCTACTTCTCTCTTCCCCAAACACCCCTTTCCTTCCTCTCCCCGCATTTCTCTCTCCCTGCCTGCCTGTGCTACGCTCGCACACACATACACACACACCTTGTTCCTTGGGACTGGTGAGCCCAGCAGAGAGGTGCCCCCAAATAAAGCTGGCCTTTTTTTTTCTTTTAATTTGGCTTGAATTGGCTTATTTCATTAGCAAAGAAAACCGATTACTGGGATGGACTCCAGTCAGTTTAAGTAACCTTTCAAGAAGGTATAAAAACCAGGTTTTGTTTGTTTGTTCTTTGTCAGTTTCATATATGAATAAAGCACACTCCAATTATTGTAAGCTGTCATCCTCTTTGCTCTCCCTCCTGACTTAATCACCACCTTCTCCCAGCAAGTCCTTACATCCTAGACATTTTTTATTGTGGTTATCAGGGCTTTCTCTCCTATTCTCTTCTCCTCTCCTCTCCTCTCCTCTCCTCTCCTCTCCTCTCCTCTCCTCTCCTCTCCTCTCCTCTCCTCTTCTCTTACCTTCTTTTTCTTTGTCTTTAAAGACGTACTACTGAGTTTAAGCCAGGTGTGGTGGTGCATACCTCAGGAGGCAGGGACTGCATATCTCTAAGAGTTTGAGGGCAGATTGGAATTTCAGATCAGCTAGGTCTCTGTAGTCAGATCCTATCTTAAAAAGAAAAAAAGGCCCAGCACTTGGGAGGCAGAGGCAGGCGGATTTCTGAGTTCAAGGCCAGCCTGGTCTACAGAGTGAGTTCCAGGACAGCCAGAGCTACACAGAGAAACCCTGTCTTGAAAAACCAAAAAGAAAAAAGGAGAAGGAGGTAACAACACAGACAGAGATACACACACACACACACACACACACACACACACACACGACACTCACACAATGTACTAGCTCTGCCCTTATGCCCATGGTTCCTTTCAGGGTGACGGGCACAGGTCATCCATACTGTCCTCCTGGCCCTTGGCAGTACTTGGTCAATCTAAATGGGAAACCACCTGGAAGTGCTCTTTAATAATGCCACAGCTGCATGACTGGCTTGGATTTAGAAAAGATCCTGAGGTCCACTGGCATCTTCTTATCTGCTGTGAGCAGCAATCGGTACCTGATAGAATTTCTGGAGATTGGAGGTGTCCTAACGCTCTTGGGAATACTTGGCCTAGAGAAGATGAAGGACGAGGACAAAAAGGAATCCATCAAACTACTTCCGATTACTGCAAGTCCTGGCAGGGAGTACAAGGAGCTCACCTGAGAAAGCTACAGTGTGAGAACCAGAGCAGAATTTCTGGCAAAGTCTAAACCAGAAGAGACCCAGGAGGAAGTGCAGGTTCTGCTGGATACGTTGGTCCACCACAATCCCAAGTACCAGAACCAAGTATACAAAGGCCTAATAGCTCTGCCGCCCTGTGGATCCCCAAAAGCCCAGAAACTGGCCCTGCAGATTCTCAAGACTGTCCAGTCGATCCTTGGAGCAACACACCCCAGCATCTCGGACTGTGTGCTGACAGTCTTGAGCACAGTGTACCTGGAGGTCCAGTATGAAGGTGGGGAAGCCTCCACATCACCAAAGGTGGCAGCAAGAGGCAGCTCTTCCAAAGTCTCCCTCCATTCACCAAGAGCCGGTTGCTGAGTGTCCAAAATTACCATGCCAGAGGGAAGAGGCCAGTTTAGTATCAGTCAGCAGGTTCCTTAGGAAAAAATGAAAGAGAGAGAGAGAGAGAGAGAGAGAGAGAGAGAGAGAGGAAGGAAGAAAGAAGAAAAAAAGGAAAGTAAGAAAGAAAAGAAAAGACCTACTGAGTTTAATCAGGCACGATCTGTGTGACCATGGGTTTGAACTCCCATGGGCTCCTCTGTGGTACACAACTGAAGCAGACAATGACTGCCCCTCGCCTATGTCCATCAGTAGCTACTCAACGTGAAGGCTAAAGTCCTATACGGCCCTCCCAGATCAATGATTGGCAGCTTGGTAGGCTTCTTGCAAGCAGCTCCAGCTGTTGGAGGTCATGATCGCATTCTCTTCTGTACCCAACAGACAGCACTTCACAGCCTCTCCCTGTCCTTAAGCAACTCACATTTTAATGCGCACCTCTTTGATGGTGTGTGGTGCTAAGCATTTTAAAATATGCTCATTCACCTTTTGTGTATCTTTGAAAATGGCTTATATCTATATGTTCAATAGTTTGTCCTAGCTCTTGGAGAGAGGGTCTCACTGTGTAGCTGTGGCTAGCCTGCAACTTGCTTTGTAGTCCAGGCTGACCTTGAGTTCAACAGAGATCTGTCTACTGCTTTGAAAGCGCTTGGATGGATGGAAGGAGAGCACCCCCCCCCCCCCATGCCACCCTCTCTCCCCACAGGATCTGTTAATCCCATTTATCCCTCATTACCCTTTATTGTCACCCCTCCCCCACTCCTGATTGCCTTACTTTCTTGGCCTTTTCTTTTCCATAACCCCAAAGATTACTTCGTTGTGTAAGAGATAATAAAAATGTGTTGCCGGGCAGTGGTGGCACACGCCTTTAATCCCAGCACTTGGAAGGCAGAGGCAGGCGGATTTCTGAGTTCGAGGCCAGCCTGGTCTACAGAGTGAGTTCCAGGACAGCCAGGGCTATACAGAGAAACCCTGTCTCGAAAAACAAACAAACAAACAAAAAAACCCAATGTGGTTATCTTAGCATTTCCAAGGCTCAGTGAGATTGGCTCCTGTTTCACATCACAGTGCCTGTGTACAGGTTAGAGGATCATTTGCTGGAGTTGGTCCTCTCCTTCCATCATGTCAGTTCTAGAGATTGAATTCAGGTTGTTAGGCTTAACAGCAAGTACTTTTACCTGCTAAGCTCTCAGCGGCACAGTATTTATTCATTTAGACAGGGTATTATACGGTAGCCCAGGCTGGTTTGGACCTCCTACTTCAGCCTCACAAGTGCTGGATGAATGTGTGCTCCAAAACTAGGATGTATGATTTCAAATAGTTCAAGCCAGAGCTAGATTGCACCATGTGCACAGCACAGATGCTGGACTCAGTCCCCACCACCACAACAGACAGGACAAAAGGAAAACCCAGAATTGTGTTTATCCAGGCATGGTGGTCATCTCAGCACTCGGGAGGCTGAGGCTGGAAGTTTACACAAAGGCCAGTCTGGGGTACAGAGTAAGATCCTGTTTCAAGACAATAGAGGTTAAAGAGATGGCTTAGTGGGTAATAGAGGTTGAAATTCTTCCAGAGGTCCTTAGTTCAGTCTGTTACAGGGTCCCAGACCTTAGCACAATTGACTCCATGATGGAAATATCATTCAGACCATAAAATTTTAGCACATAGACAGTACCACCTGCCAAAACAAAAACAAAGACCTAATCCATCAAAATCCATAGTTCTGGGAGAGTATCTAAATGTAGTAACTTTGCTTTTTAGTTTCTGTAGCACCACCAGTTCTTGTTAACCGATGTATGTTGACCCAGGATGGCTTAAAAGTTCATCCCGAGAAAGGCTCAGGGTTACAAGTAGGGCATTAGAATCCCTAGATTCACCAGACCTAGAACAGCCAGTGTAGACACTGGGCAGCTAATACAGACTTTCTAGTGGCTTCAATCCATGTTGATTGGCTCATGACTGCTTGCAGCTCCAGCTCCAGGAGCTCTTGAGCCCTCTTCTAGCCTCTGCAGGCATTCTCATATAGGTTTAGACACACAGACATAGACACAGACGCAGACAGACAGACAGACACACACATACATATGCACACACACCAAAAAGGGGGGAGGGAAAGCATAATAGCAAAAAGCCATATTTTGTTATAGTTTGCTGAGAACATACTCCCCATGCACAGACCTACCAATACACATGGGTAAAAGTAAAAATGATTTCTAAAAAGTAAAAGCCGGAGTCTGGAGAGATGGCTCTGGTTAGGGGCATATGCTACTTTTCCAGAAAATCTGAGTTTGGTTTTCAGCATCCATGTACAGCAACACGCAGCCACCTGTAACTCCAGCTCCAGGGATTCTAATGCCCTACTTGTGGCTTCTATGTTCCATCTGTCCACATACCCACACACAGATATACACACATTCACATAATTAAAAAGAAAATACATGGGCTGGAGAGATGGCTCAGTGTTTAAGAGCACTGAGCAAGCCAGGGGAAGCAATCCAGTAAGTAACATCCCTCCATGGCCTCTGCATCAGCTCCTGTCTCTAAGTTCCTGCCCTGTGTGAGTTCCAGGCCTGACTTCCTTTGGTGATGAACAACAACTTGCTTCTTGGTCATGATGTTTTGTGCAGGAATAGAAACCCTGACTAAGACAGTTACATCAACAGTTGCATACCATGGATCAGGAGATTCGTTAATCTAGTAAGGACAGATACCACATCTGGTAGAGCAGCTACAATTGGAATTGCTACCTGATTTAGTTTTCCATTGTCAATAGTCATTCTCCACAATCCGCCTGTCTTCTCCACTGGACAGATAGGAGAGTTAAAACGAGATGTGGTGGGAACCAACACCCTTGTTTGTATCTTTCGAGTTCTTGATAGTGGCACTAATTTCTGCAATTCCTCTGGGGATGTGATGCTGGTTTTGAGGGCAGAGGGAACTATAAAGGCTTCCATTTTGCTTTCCCAACCATAATAGCCCTCATACCACAGGCCAGGGACACAGTGGCAGAATTCTGCCAACTTCTAAGTATACCTGTGCCGGGCGGTGGTGGCGCACGCCTTTAATCCCAGCACTTGGGAGGCAGAGGCAGGCGGATTTCTGAGTTTGAGGCCAGCCTGGTCTACATAGTGAGTTCCAGGTCAGCCAAGGCTACACAGAGAAACCCTGTCTCGAAAAACTAAAACAAAAAAACAAAACTAAGTATACCTGTTCCAATTATACATTCTGGAACTGGGGAAATAACCACAAGATGAGTTCAGAGTTCACTGGACCCACTGTGAGTCAGATTTCAGGCAAAACTCCATTAATGATCTGACCTCCACAAGCCCCTATTTTAACTGGAGGGACGTAGCATTTCTTGAATCCAGTGTCAGTTCAGAACCATATCAATTCAGAACCAGCATCCAATGCACCCTGGAAAGTCTGACTGTCTCTTTTTCCCCAGTGTAGTTACCCTTTGAGGAAGACTAAAAGGAAAACTTTCAGGTCTTTTTACCAAGGTCGTTCCTCAGAGGACCCTGGCTATCACTTCATTCAAAAAGTTCTGGGTCTGCAAACTAGCTCAAATCAGGAAATTGGTTCATGGGCTGAGATTCCCTTTTGTCATGATCCAAAGTAACCTTTCATTTGTTTGACAACATTTTGCCAATCAGACAAAACTTCAGTAGGCCTCTTATCTATTTCATGACTAGAAACACCCTGCTTGATTAGCCATTACCAAAGGTTCATATAAGTCATGCCACCTTAAAAGTCACCTTGCCTGTGCTGACATTATGGACATTGCTTTGTCTATGATGTCCATTATGATAACTATGATCACCTTGCCTTTGGTGACTTAGTGCTGCTACCTGGATCCTGCAACTTCTGGACCCAATTAAACCTGTTGTTTTAAGTTCATTTAACTGAGCTACTTCATCTCCAACCCTAAGGTCTGGCACAAGGAGAAGGATGACAACAAGGCTCTTCAAATATGCTGACAGACCATTTTTCATCTTATGGGATTAGTGAAGGGCGTGTCTTCTGGGCCTTCCCCTGTGGAGGATTAGGTTTTGCAGTGTGCCCACTCTAGCACTGCGATTTCCCTTAGCCTTAAAATCACTTCACCAACACTAAGCCAAAAGGTATCTTAAGGTTTTGTTGCTGTAAAGAGACACCGTAACCATGGCAATTATAAAAAGTATTTAATCAGGGCTGGCTTACAGTTTCAGAGGTTTAGTACGTTATTGTCATGGTGGGAAGCATGGTGGCATGCAAGCTGACGTGGTGCTGGAGAAGGAGCTGAGAGTTCTACATCTGGATTGGCAGGCAGCAGAAAGAGGAAGTCATACTGGGCCTGGCTTGAGCATCTGAGACCTCAAAGCCAGTGACACACGACCTTCAACAAGGTCACGCCTACTCCAACAAGGCCACACCTCCTAATAGTGTCCCTCTCTATAAGCCTATGAGGGCCATTTTCTTTCTTACCACTATAATCTCCAACTCATTTTCAGTAGGCCATCTCTTCACAAATGCTTTAGCGAACCATTCAAAGTTTTGACACTGCCCCCCCCCTTAACTGTGTGAACTTCCGTATTAAACCTAGAATCTCCACTCAGAAGGCCCATATCAATAAACTCAGCCTCATCTAGTTTTCTGTTCTTTCTACCATTAACCCACACCATTAAAATCCATTCCCACACATATTCCCCAGACTTCTGCTTGAATGAATTAGCAAACTCAGTCAGCTCTTTAGTATGTAGCACACCTCCTCGTGAACCACACTTTCTGTCTCCCCTCTAGGAGCCTGCTTGGTCGTAACTCTGGTTATAGGTCTAGAGGTAACTACTTCTGGGTCATGAGAGACATCAATCAGTATTGGCTTCCTTGGCATCTCCTTCAGAGAAAGACAATGAAGGATTAATTTCCTCAGTCAAAGGTGTAAAAGAAAACATTTTAGGGGGCAGAGTATAAGTACATCTTCTGCTGAGGGTGGAGAGACTACTTCCTCAGGTGAGATACATTTTTTTTTCAAGACAGGGTTTCTCTGTGTAGCCCTGGGTGTCCTGAAACTCACTCTGTAGACCAGGCTGGCCTTGAATTCAGAAATCCGCCTGCCTCTGCCTCCCAAGTGCTGGGATTAAAGGCGTGTGCCACCGCTGCCCAGCTCCAATGTCTTATTGTAAACCTCTTGGAGAACGTGCCTTTTTGGGGCTGGAAGCTTTCATATGAACCCCAGTAAAACCTGTCTCTAAGCACCACTCAGTGAGTAGCCACAGTGAGCCATGACCTATCCCCTCCCTCCTGCTTACTTCCTTTCTCTAATATTGCTTGCCCCTAGCCTGGGATAAGGTCCTTCTTGTCCTCAATCGAAAACTGGAATACTTATTAGTCTTTCTGAAATCAGCCCATGGTGGCACTTCTAGCCACTGTGGCTTACTGTCCTTTTGCTTTTACTCACACGCTTTGCTTTCTGGTTTTAAATCTGCCGAGTGTCTTTGAGCTCATCTTACTTAGCTTTTTATGATTAGTATCTTCTAGAATACAGACCCGTAACATACAGATAGCATCGTGGCAGGGATATCAACCACTACCATCTATACCAATGTGTGCCTCTGAGGACCTTCAACCTCTTGCAGTAACAACCCCCAGCCCTCTCTAAAATACAGGGTGGGGCTGAGGGTAGGGTGACTACTTCAGGTGAGGTAAATAAACCCTTGAGAAGCTAAGAGTTTAAAATTCTCAATAGGGTCCTCCTACAAACCCCCATCCCAAGTTATAGGATTCCATCCTTTATCAACAAATGCCCTTAATTGATATCCCTCAAGGCTGGGACTTGAATTTTCTTTTCTTTTCTTTCTTTCTTTCTTTTTTCCTTGAGACAAGGTTTCTCTGTGTAGCCCTGGCTATCCTGGAACTCACTCTGTAGATCAGGCTGGCCTCAACTTAGAAATCCGCCTACCTCTGCCTCCCAAGTGCTGGGATTAAAGGTGTGCACCACCACTTGAATTTTCATTATAACGAGGACTTCAGTTTGATTTTCTTCATCTTGAGCTCTGTGGCTGCTGGAAAGAAGACTGTCTTTCCGGGCACACCTAGAAACATTTAGACTGTGTGCATCTGGAGTTGGTCAATTTTATCACTAAGTCATTGTCCTTTGCCATATTCTGGGATGCCAGAAGTTGGTTTTTATCACAGAGCTCATCTCTAGCCACTGTCAACTTATCCAGAGATGATAAAAGTAGCTTACCAGCACCATCATTTTCCCTTCCACAAATTGTCAAACCTTTCACTTATAAAGTCATAAAATCCATCGCTGTTCATGATTGAAAAATCGGGATAATCAGATGCATTATCTCCTTAAATTTCCAATATAGTTCACATCACAGGTTCAGTGCTCTCCAACCATCTAGGAGAGGCTTATAACTCTGTGTTGGTGATCTGAAAAGCCTATTCCAGATACTTAGAAGAGGCTGGCTGGCCTAAAGCGATGGGCATCCAGTCTCCCTCCGTTCTGCCTGTACTTCCTTCATCTTCGGCTCATCACTCACATTAAGTCAAGTTCTTTTGCTATTTATATGCCTTTCATGGAAACAAAAACTTTAACATGGATACAACAGTTACTTTACCTCACGATCTGCTGAAATGTTTTTTGAATACAATTTGCATCAAAACATGAGACAATTATTTTTTCTCATCACTCAAGATTTTTTAATTTAAAATGTATTTATTTTTTGCTGGGTGGTGGCATATATCTTTAATGCTAGCACTTGGGAGGCAGAGGCAAGCAGACCTCCTGAGTTTGAGGCCAGCCTGGTCTACAAGTATACACAGTGAGTTTCAGGATAGCCAGGGCTACACAAGAAACTCTGTCTTAGGAAAACAAAGTATTTTTTTTATATGTATAGATGTTTTGATGGCTTGTCAGTACATATGTGTATCACATGTGTACAGTGCTCCAAGATGCCAACAGAGGACACTGGATCCCCTGGGACTGTAGAGATGGTTGTAAGCTACCATGTAGGAGGCTGGCCAGGTCCTTTGGCAGAATAGTACTTTTATGTTATGGTCTGACACTGCACCCTCTTGAGACCCCAATAGCTGTAGCCATTTTGTTCCATGCCTGCCAGCTATTTCATATTGCTGCTGTAACATGCCTGACAGTCATTAACACAGGGAAGTGACTTGGCTCAAGGACATGTTGACCACATACCCTGTTATGTTCTGTATGAGGTTTGCTAATCTTAAGAAATTCCACAAAGCTTTATGTAGGACTCATCAAATCAAAGGTCAAAATGAACTGTTGTCTAAAATAGCTGAGTCAGAGCTGACCATTGGGCAGCACTTTCTGCACCTATGCATGAGCTCACTGTGGTTTTTGTTGCTGACACTGAAGAATGCTACTAATAAGTCAAAAAAGTTATGATTATAATAGTCATGCTGTTATCTCAATGTTCTGAAATTTTTATTTACCATCTACCCCCAGCCGCTTACCTCACTCAGGATCAACTGGCCTAAAGGTTAGCTGATAACACTGTTTGTCCAGTGAGCCAACTGCTCCTCTCCTGGCCCTTTAAACTTTTAAACTGGTTTTCCCTACAAAAAGTCTACCTTGAGAGCAGACTAATAATGTAATTAGGTTTTTCCTTTTTGAGGTCCTGGACATCCAGTATTTTTTTTTTTTGTTTGTTTGTTTGTTTTTTGAGACAGGGTTTCTCTGTTAGCCTTGGCTGTCCTGGAACTCACTCTGTAGACCGGGCTGGCCTCGAATCAGAAATCCGCCTGCCTCTGCCTCCCAAGTGCTGGGATTAAAGGCGTGCGCCACCACTGCCTGGCTATGGACATCCAGTATTAAGATGTATGTTCAATAAACTACTCTTACTTAACTAAGGTCAGTTTAGTTTGAGTGAACCCTAACACTTTGACTGCTGAGACATCTCTCTAGCTCCACCCCTCAAAATTTTAATGTGTGCTGAAAATTCTGGACCAACACATGCAAAGAAAAGATAAAAAGTACCAAAGTAACTTATAACAAAGTCTTAAATTCCCTCATATATTAAAATTGGTAAGGCAAAATATGATTTAAAATGTTGCCATTATGATAGGAAATAGTACCTATTTTAAACCACCCCACTCATCAAAACTCCTACATAATGAAAATATTCAAAGGTTTGCAACTGGACAGCATCCTTTGGTGGTCATAAAACTGCATGTATTTATCACAGTGTCTCTTCAGACTATACATCCAGCTAAAACTGGAAATGAAAAGTATGGTAGACAAAACTATAGAAAGTAATTATAGGATATTTTGCTTTTGTGGTGTCTGAAAACCATGTACAAATTTTAGTTACATCTTAAAAAACCTACTGTTACTTATGATATGGGTACATTTCCCCAGAAATCAGAAGAAATTATAAGCACAGTGGAGCGCACACAAGATGAGAAGCTTGGGACTGACAGTGGCAACCTGTGAGGTTCCCTGGGAGTTACCCTGGGATGCAGCCTGTGAGTTAACCTGGGATGCGCCTGTGAGGAGCCCTGGATGCAGCCTGTGAGGAGCCCTGGGATGCAGGCTGTGAGGAGCCCTGGGATGCAACCTTTGAGGAGCCCTGGGATGCAGGCTGTGAGGAGGCCTGGGATGCAGGCTGTGAGGAGCTCTGGGATGCAGGCTGTGAGGAGCCCTGGGATGTAGGCTGTGAGGAGCCCGGGGATGCATGCAGCCTGTGAGGAGCCCTGGGATGCAACCTGTGAGGAGGCCTGGATGCAGGCTGTGAGGAGCCCTGGGATGCAGCCTGTGAGGAGCTCTGGGATGCAGGCTGTGAGGAGCCCTGGGATGCATGCAGCCTGTGAGGAGCCCTGGGATGCAGACTGTGAGGAGCTCTGGGATGCAGACTGTGAGGAGCCCTGGGGTGAAAGGTGACAGGGAATAACATGATACAACTTAGTATAAGTTCTTTACTCTAATCAATTATTCATTTGCAATTCTACCAAATATAAAAAAAAATTTATTTAATGGAGTGGTTAAATCTTGTAATACACCAAGAACTATATCATAGTTCTCTATTCTCATTGTTTATCTCAAATCAGTGGTTGAAATTTCTCCTGAATAGTTTACATTTCAAGTAGAAAAACAGCTTTTACTTAATGGACTTAAGTTATTATTAGAAATCAGTTTTATATACAGAAAATTCATAAATATAGAATTTTATTCCCATTTTGTCCTTCAGATATGCAAAAAATCGACTAAAAACTTCATCTGGGTCTTTGTAATAAACATGTAAATACATATTTACAGTGGAGATGCTTTCTGACTGAAAGTAAATGCACAGAAGAAATTTTGGTCTTCATCAGAATCCATCATTGTCCACTTCTGAAGATGATGTGTACGCTTACATCATCTCCGTTCCAATGTAACATCGCTTTCAAGCACATAATTCAAACAGAGCAACAAATAGTTTTCTGATACAATGAATGCTTCATTCTGCATCTCAATTTTCTTTTAAAAAAGACTCCTTAATCCAACAGTATGGAGTTTTAAAAGTTTTTGTACAATTACGTGCAACTTTCACTCTGATATGACATTATAACCGTCATCCGACCTCTGCTGTTCATGAACAGGTGTACGTCTCACATGATATAGGTACCATCTTTGCAGTATTTCATGGATTCCATTTGCTTTGTCATAGCCAGAACATCATGAAATCCAGCACTTAGGCCAGACATATGTTGAAAGTATGCCTCCTTCTCCACTTGTATCGTTAGGTTGTTGACGCCTGCATCTTTAAGTATTCCTGTAACCTGTTCAAACATTCAGAAAATTAAAGAATTTAGAATAATGTATTTAGTACACGTTTTCTTTTTTGAGACAGGGTCTTGAGATATATAGCCCAGGCTGGCCTAGAATTCATGCAGTTCTGCTCGCTTCTCTATCTCTGAGTGGTAGGATTAAAGGCAAGCCCCACCATGCCCCACCATGACTGATATATTTAGAGTAAAGAACTATTAGGCCATATGGTGTATACAATTTTATACATGAATTATCACAAACACGAATTACCTGCTGTACAATTCTCTGTTCCAGCACCTCAGATGTCACCTGTATATGAATTGTTCCTGCTACAATACTGGCAGAATGGCGCCAAAAATGAGGGTCTCGGTATGATATTAATCCTTCAATTTTCTGTATCTGTGAAATGAGTGGGGAGGTGGCATAAGTAATTTTTATAAAGTATATGTAGATTATTTGATCTAGAAATCATTATGTTAAGGCCAGAGAAGAAAAACAGGATACAGACAGCTTGTAGTAAGGTGTTCAAATGTCAGAAGTCCACAGAATTTCTGTATTAATGTTCATTTTGATTAGAGACCTGTCTGTTCCTGACAGCTTCCTGTATTGGATTCTAAGAAGAAATTGAGCATCCTTGGAGTTACTCCAGTTGTGGTGAGACAGCAACTTGGCAAGAATTGCCTCTTTCCATCTATAGACAAATTACTGTCCAGAAAAGGACACACTTGCAGAATAGTCGACTGATTATATCTGCCTAGACAGAGTAATTAGCCCTTAATAATTCTGCAGCACTAAGGTCTGTCAGATGATCCTGGGCCAGAAGGCTGAATATCAGATGCTCCAACGTTCGGTAGTATAGGGACTTTTCAGGTGTTCAGCGGTCTCTATAAATTGGCTAGGTTTTAGAAGCTATGCTTTGTGCTTCCCATAATTTCAGTTAACTCAGTCATTCTGGATTTCTGATGGGGCTGAAAACTTATAGTCTCATAGCCAATCCTGGCTATTTACTTTGAGAGAAAAGATTTGAGTGGATGGTTTTCAGCTGACATTCATTCTAAAGCCAAGAAAAAAGCCAGGTTCAGAACTAAGTGTTTTAGTTAGGAGAGATGACAGAGGTTCTGGTTAGTCAACAAAATGATGGACTGGGTATTAGGACTATTTGTACCTCACTGGTACAAATTGGTATAATTATGCTCTAATTGTATTTTGAGAGAAAAGTTTTTTTTTTTTTTAAACAGGAAGGGTGATTTGTAGGAGGAGCTAAGGTGGGAGGGGTACCGAGAGGAAGATAAGGAGTAAGGAGAGGAGGAGAAGGAGAGGAGAAGCTAGGTGATGAGAGAGAGAGAGACAGAGAGAGAGAGAGGGGGGATATGGAGGCAGTTGTTTACGTGTCTCTGCCCGTCAAAGATAGTTGATATATCTAGGCTGGGTATTGGGTTACACTTCTGATTGAGCATTACCAAACTTATAAAGCCTTTGATTAACATTTTAAAAAAGTGTATAAAAGCAAAAAGGAAAAGGAGGATGGGATAGGGGTTGGTGGAGGGGGAATGGTGAAAGGGGATGGCATCTGAAATGTAAAAAAAATATACAATAAAAAAATGTGAATGACAAAAAACCCCACATATTTATTCACCAAAAATGTGAATGCCAAAAAAATCCACATAAATGAAATATAACATATTTCATTTATTCTGCATGTTACCTGAGTATATTTAATGATCTATAGTTTTCTTTTTACTGATAAATGTACCTATATACACGGTTACAGAGATAACAGATTTAAAAGACTCTGAGTTTTCAATACGAGAGGATT
This sequence comes from Arvicanthis niloticus, assembly GCF_011762505.2. Lineage (NCBI taxonomy): Eukaryota > Metazoa > Chordata > Mammalia > Rodentia > Muridae > Arvicanthis > Arvicanthis niloticus. The sequence goes on along the minus strand of NC_047676.1, from coordinate 52,696,463 downwards.
GGCTACATTATCAACTATAGAAAACTGGTTAAATAAGTGTAGTATTATATCACCATTAAAATGTATTAATTTTTTAAATAGGATATTAAGTAGAAAAAGCTTTTATTACACAGTGTTTTGCTATTTTACTTTCCAAAATATTTTTGTTTTTCTTTTATGTGTATGGCTGTGTTGCCTGCATGTGTCTGTGCACTGTCTGTGTGCCTGGTGTTCACAAGAGGCCAGAAGAGGGTGTTGGGTCCTCTAGAACTGAGTTACATAGACTGTTAGTTAGGAGCTGCCATGTGGGTGCTGGGAATCCAATGTGGGTTCCCTGAAGAACAGCCAGTGCTCTTAACTGCTGAGCAACCTCTTCAAGCATTTTTATGTACTGAAACAACTTACAATGTGTTGTAAAATTTCATCTGATTTTTCTGTTTTATATTTTGCTGTACTTCTCTGCAGTGGGCGTGTTATTATTATTATCATTTAAAGATCTATTTATTGTTAATTTACGTATATGAGTATTTTGCCTTCATGTATGTAAGTATATATATGCATGTAAGTATATCTTGTGTGTGCAGTGTTCATGGAGGTGAGAAGAGGTCACCGGATCCTCTGGAATTGGAGTTGCCATGTGGGTACTGGGAACAGTGGGTCCTCTGCAAGAGCAACAAGTGCTCTCAAATGTCACGACAAGGTCTGTGTGAGGGGAATTACAAGTGCTTGTTAGAAGACTCCAAGAGAACCAGACCAGAGTCTTGTGACCTCAGTTTCTTCAAACACACAGAATTGTTCACGGGATGTACTTTCATGCCCCTCCCATGTACAGTGGAAAAGAGTGAGTCTACTTTATTCCAGATTACTTATGACAACTGGCTGCTGTTATCTGTTGATATGCCCCCATGGAGAACTATGCTCACGTGTGGCTTGTCCTTTGAGTGTCCACTTTACTCATGTGACTCCTAACCAAGAGTGTAAGCTGTCTGATGCTCTAAATGAAGCGGGCACTGCCTGAGACGTCATTCCGCTCATTTTTAGGCTCCTCTCTCTTATGGCAGCACAAGCCTGCAACCCTGGGAAGCGGAGGGAGACCTGATGCAAATGTGAGGCCGTGCCAGGTTGCAATGTGTACCAGGCCAACCAGAGGTATATGGCAAAACACTATCTCAAGACAATTATCTTTACGTGAAAGGATATACTATTAATTTTGTGTGCTAATTCTGTAACTTTATAATAAAAAACAGGCTTCTACTAGCTATACAGTCAACTGTATACTGTTTACTTTGTTCTCAAGCACTTTCCTCAGGCTTGCGAGGCAGGCAGTCTACTGAGTGAGTCATCCCCAAGCTTCCTGTCTCTTCTTTTGAAACAGGGTGGTGTAGCTCCAGAAGACAGCTTTGAACTACTGACCCTCCTTTCCTCCACCTCTTAAGTGCTGGGAGCATATCTTCCATCATGCCCTGCTTACTTATATTTTAAATAATACTGAAAAGAATAAAAAAATAAAACAAAAAACCAAAATTCTAAGCCAAACAGGGACACGAGGTTAGAAAATCAGCATCTCTGCCATGCAGCCTCTCTGTGTACTCAGCTCCCGTTCCTGTACTAGCTCATCTTCTCCTTGCTGCTTTCCCTCTCCTTCCCCTTCCCATTCTTCCCAACCACTCCCTCCCTTTCCAGTGGTACTGGGTGAATTTAGAGCTTGTATATGCAGGCATGTGCTCTATCAATCACTGTATTATATCCTCAGCTCTTTTGTTTTCAGACAGTCTCACTAAAGTTGCCTTGGCTGGCCTTAAATTCTGATCATCTTACAAAGCAACTGAGATTACAGTCTTAAGCCACTAAGTCTGGATCTATTTTATTTATGTAACTTTAGGCTAAATTGTATTTTTATTAATTTATATCTTGCATGTTACTTGTTAGATCAATTCATTCAACTTTAAGTGCTATTTTTAAAGGACAGAGTAAGTGGTAAGGAAATTACCTTTTCTAAAGCAATATGGAGTTCTTTTTCATAGTCGGGTGGTAGTCTCAGAAGTAGAACTTGACAGGCATCTTTAATAAGTGGGATCACACTGAGAAATATTAACACGGCAATAAAAAGAGAACACAGGGGGTCAGCAATAAACCATCCAAACTGCTCTATAAGAATTGTGGACACAATCACGCCAATGCTGCCCAGTGTGTCTGCCAAAACATGGAGAAATACACCTACAAATAAAACATTAGGGGCATAAGACATTAAAGTTGATCTGATTTAACTCTTATGTATTCTAGCAGCATTGCTGGCTCCTATCAGTATCAGGCACCTGCTAGCAGCTGGCCCTTCAGAGTGACACAAACATGGTCACTGTCAAGACTGGAGAGTACAGACTATGTGACGATGCAGGCAACCGTGACACAGTGTGCTAATGTTTTTAGCTGATAGTTTTGTCGCTGATAGCGTCCTAAAAATCATGTTTGAAGCAAGTTTCTTTGTTTTGTTTTTCCTCCTTGTACACAGGACTGTGCAAGAATTCTACTGAGCCATGTACTGAGTCTTTGAGACAGTTTTTTCTTTTCTTACCTTTTTTTTAAAAAATATTTTTATTGATTGGCAGTCATGATGGCCACGCCTTTAACCCCAGCATTTAGGAGGCAAAGGCAAGGCAGATCTCTGAGAATTCCAGGCTAGCCAGAGTTACACAGTAAGATCCTATCTTTAAAATACATGTATGTATTCCAAAGTTAGCTTGTATTACACAGCAAGATCTTGTCTTTAAAAAGGTTATAAAAGGCTAAAAAGGTTTAAAAAACTGAGTAGTTTTAATAATTTTAGAAAGATCTTTTAGTAAATGATATAGTCAAGTTCGTAATATGAAAAAATTTTTTTCTTAAAGGTTATTACTTCCTACAAAAATTTTAAAGTAAAATTAAGTGTCTTTGAAAAAACATGTACTTATTGCTGTGTACATGTGATAATCTGAGAGAGGGTGACATGACTCAGTGCACGTGTCATGGTCAGAGCAATTTTGTGGAACTAATTTCTTCCTTCCACCACTGCACGAGTCCCAGTGACTACATCTTAGCCATCAGGCTCGTATCTCTGGTCAGCAGACCCTTTCTTCACCTGAGTCATTGGACCAGCTCCCAGTTCTGACATTACCCAAATTACTAACATTAAACAATTCATAATACAGCAAACATTCCCTGTTTTGTCAGTCATAAAAGCTTATTAATGTTCACTTAAGTATTTCCCTGGCAATCAAAATATTCTACTGTATACATAAAAAATGATACTTACAGCAATTGATTTAAACATGGGTATTTGCACAAGTGTATTTATTTCCTTTCTTGTTTTTATGGTGCTGATAATCAAAGGTTGCATGCATATGGTAGGCAACTGCTATCAAACCAGATTCATCTCTAGCTCCCTCACTTTCTAACGGCTATTGTGGAGTGAACACACCATCTGTCCTTACCTACTCTTTATGGTAGAATACATCATTGTTGCCTACAGGTACACTATTTCATAGACTGTGGATCTTCAGAATTCCTCATTAATGGGAACATTAAGCCCAATGATCAATGACTTCTCTTACCCCTCTGAGCTACTGTTCCATGCTGAGTTTATGAGTTTCATCATGTGTAAGAGGAATCTTGAGACAACCGTGTTTCTGTGATGAACTTTCACTGAGCAGTGTCCTCAGGGTTTGTCCACATTGTTGCATTTTAGAGTGCCTGCTTCCCTCCTCCTTCAGTGTTGGGATTCTTGGGCACTGACAAGATTTTAGCCATGGTAAATGTTCCAGAATGCTGGAACTGGGTACGGGGCTCAGTCGACAATTCTGAGTGTTTGTGAAAACACCAAGAAAACAAGAGTCTCATGATCTCAGTTTCTTCAGAACATGAACTTTTCTTGGAACTGTTCTCAGGCCTCTCTCAGGTGTAGCAGATAGGAGTGAGTTTACTCCAGATTACTCATTACTGCTTGCTGCTGTTATTCAACTAACTGTTTAAACTATCCTTTATATGCCTCTACAGAAAACTATGTTTTCCCATGTGCGGCTTGTCACTGTGATTGTATACAGCCTGAACTCATAAGAACTTTACTCACATTACCTTCCTTTTTAAAAAAATTTATTTTTATTTGATGTCATTGGTGATTTGTCTGAATGTCTGTTTATGTGAAGGTGTCAGAGCACTGGAGCTGACAGTTACAGATAGGTGTGAGCGCCATGTGGGTGCTGGGAATTGAGCCAAGGTCCTCCACAAGAGTAATAACCACAGGGCTCTTAGCCATCTCTCCAGCCTCCATGTGACCTTTCTTAACCCCCAAATTAGCTGATACTCAAAATAAAGTTGACCACTGCATGAGACTTTAGCATGCCTCATCTATTGGTTCCATTTTCCTAGGTCCCACGGCCTCTAGAGCACTGACACCACAGGGCCAATATTTAATAAAAACAAGTATGCGCCTCAACTCAGGAGCCAGCTGGTGGGTAGCACAGCACTTCCAAAGGACTCACCCCTCATGTTCGCATTCATGCCTCCACCCGTGAATCCGTGGCTGTGACCGTGGTCTGCATGTCCATGAGCATGGTGGGAATGGCCGTGGTCAGAGTGGCAGTTCCCTTGAGAAGCTCCATGGCCATGACTGTGGGCATGGCTAAAGGCACAGATACCAATAAGGTTAACTATCAGTCCTCCAATGGAAACTGGCTAGCAAAAAAGAGAAAAGAAAAGCTTTAAGTTTAAAGCTCAGGAAAAAAGTTATTTAGAAGTTATTACAGAGTAAACTTCACTAAATTCCTCAAGTAAATCTGTCATGTTAAAAATGTGAATTGTAAAGTATTTTGAAAGGATCATTCTAACTTTCAGATACCAGAAAAACCTGGTACAAGGATTTGAATTTAAGTGATATAGAATGGCAAATCCTGGCTGGGCACGGCAGTACATGCCTCTAATCCCAGCATTCAGGAAGCAGAGGCAGGTGGATCTCTGTGAATTCCAGGGCTACCCAGTGAGACCCTGCTCAAAACAGACAGACAGGCACACCATTGATCCAAATGTACAATTTAACCAAAACTCCAAATTATTTTCAGTGATTTGAGAATTAATTGTTCATTTTCCTACTACAGGTCAGTATTAGAAGGCTGGAGAAATGACTCAGCCATTAAAAGCACCGGCCACTCTTCCAGAGGACCTAGGTTTAATTCCCACGACATAAATGGTGGCTCACAACCATTTATAACTCCAGTTCCAGGGGACACCATGGCCTCTCAGGCATCCATGGGCAGTAGGCATTCTGTGTATGTATGTATGTAGGCACACATACATACATACATGTAAACAAAACATCCTACATAACTAAAAATCCAAGCACCAGCATCAAAGAGTTAATAATACACAACTCAGGGTCTTAAAAATACATCTTAGTGTGGAAGACTGACCAACTAAACAGCAACTGCAAGTCAGGGTTGCTAAAAGGAGAGACAGCAGGGATAAGATACAGCAGGGATACTGACGGAAGCACCTAGGAAACTGAGAGGATGGGAGAGAAGAGTGAACATGGGGGCAAGTGTCCCTACAGAAATCTCAGAGGAATCAGAAGGGCAGAGTGAAGGAAGGATGCGCCATCTGCAAGAAGTAACATCCATAAGGGCTGGGAAGGGGAAGAACTAAAAGTTGCTGTAATAGTTATACACTCGATTGTTGTTGTAATAGTTATATACTCGACTGGGGAAAACTGTACAGTTTTTATTTTTCTCTGATTTTATCTCTAACAATGTACAAATGCCCTCCCCAGTATTTAAAAATGTAATTTTGAAAAAAAATTATTAAGTCATAAAGAAACCTATATGTTTTATAACATAACCTTATATTTGTCTAAGATATTTAAGAAAGGAATAATTTTTAAGAGTCTGCAGTAACAATGTTAACATAGCAGTCTTTGTTTATTATTGGGGCGTAAGTTTTAAGACCTCAATATATGCCTGAAGCTATGGATGGTACACATTGCCCAATATGTGGTGTTTGCTTCTACATACACACACCTATGATAAAGTACAAGTCAGGCATAGGAGACTACCAACAGAGATGGAATAGACCTACTGTAACAATGCAATGCACTAAAACAGCTAGAGTCCCTCTGACCATCTCCAAAGTGCTGGGATTAAAGGTATGTACACAATCACTTAAAACCTCAAATTTATTTATTTAAGGAATTTTTCATTTAATAGACCATGATAAACTAGTTACCAAAACCACAGAAAATGAAACAGTGCATAAAGGAGACAGTGTACTAAGAATGAAGTCATGCCGATTTAAACAAACCTAAAACTATATTATATTAATAGTACAACAGCTAATTGTGGTAAGGAAAAGCATGTAAACAGTGGAAGCCTAAACAGGAGAAGACAGACTTACTGTCAGCATGTTTGTGTCAAGTTCCGGAGGATCGATCAATCTAGCCACTGATTCCATAAACACAAAAAAAGCTATCACTATCAGGAAAAGTCCATTAATAAATCCAGAGAGAATTTCTATTCGGCCATACCTAAAAACACATAGTATTTTTTAGAAAAGAAAGACTGACAAGTATTTTAAAAATATAAACATTACAAACTTATAATAAAAAGTGAGAAAGCAAGCCCAGCTTTTCATACAAAGTAACTAATAATGTAGTTATCAAAAAAATACTATTAGTAACAGTAATATGAAAAACAGTATTACAAATAGTATTAAAATATAAAATTTTATATATACAAAATCCCTCTTTGTGAATTTCTTACAAAAAGCCTTACCTAATTTTTTAGCAACTACATCTCTCTAAACCTCTAATGTGTACTATATCTCCCACGGTACACAGATTCTGTTATGTACCAAAATTATTTGTCTATTTGGTTCATTCACCTTTCAAAATATAAACAATTAGGTCTGGAGAGAGAGGCCAGAAGTTATGAAACTTGGTGTTTTGAGAATCCAAGTATCCAAGGATCTGACTGCCTCTTCTGGCCTCTGTGGGCATCAGGTATGCATATGGTACACACATGCAGCAAACACTCAACATACAAACAAAGCAAAACGAAAACAACACAGGATTTCCAAAGTGTAAACAGTCAGTAAGAGATGGGTTTAGTTAGAGTCTGTTTACTGAAACACCTTGCACACAGAAGTGATTATGACACTTGTTGAATTATTGACAGTAGTGGGAGGATATTTTCACACACACACACACACACACACACACACACACACACACACACACACACTTCCAATTTGGAGCACTTTTAACAAGGTATGCATAGCTATGGATATTTTGTGACCCCAAAGAAGCAAACATTTTAGGCGGTATTTTCTCTTTGCCTCTTAGCAGATATGTGAGGAAGAATAATCTTGAGCTGATTGCCATTCAGTATTAATCAAATGTGTAGCTCACATTCCCTATTGACTTCAAATGAAGTAAAGGTGAAGATCTGAAGTCACCTGTATTGGAAGTAACATAATCCCATTTCTGAAGATGGCATCTGCACTGTACTGGAGAACTAGTGCCGTTAGCGGACCTACCCATAGGAGAAAATCCGAGTGGCTTTCCATCGGCTCATCAGGGCAGCAAACAGTCCCATGACCAAAGCCGAGCAGTCAAAGAGCATGTGAAATCCATCTGAGATCAGGCCTAGACTATTGGTTAGCACGCCATAGAACAACTCCACAAAGGTAAAAAGCTAAAAAGAGGTTTAAGAAATTATGGAAGGAGTATGTTGAAAAATACATCACTGCAGAGAATTATTAGATTTTAATCATAAGAATTTAACCTTTAACTACCCAAACCTTCTTTGAAGATGTGCTTAAAGCTTTAATGCTGGAAAGTATATTTCATATAGATTATAAATAAGTAAGCTAATCAGACACATGCATTTTATAAACTAAAAAGGCAACTGTTTGATTTGTTTATCCGTAGGAATCAACTGACGAGGCTCTAAGATGCCAGCACCAGCGGTATGTACTGATATCCTATTAGGAGGCAAGTCCACCGCTCACAAGCTACTGCAGTGGTGATTTAAAACATCCTCTAAGCCAGCATTTCCAAAATACTGCAAAGATTGTTTGCCTCGTTTGAATAGGATCCTTGCTACTAGAGAAAAATGTAAACTTTAGCCGAAACTTGTGAAGTATTAAAATTACATATCCCATTAAGATTAAAAACACTGTGCTTTAAAAATATAGCACTAATATTTAAAAGTCTTACCAGATTTAAGCATAAGAAGTAAAAGATCTGCCTAGAGTCACTCTCCTCAAGAATCTGTTTTAGTGAGTCCTTAATAAATCTAGGGACCGACTGAGAGCTATGCTGAAAAGCATCACCCATGAAGTGATAGAGTGGTGTTCCTTCAGGAGAATATCCAATAAGGGTACCTTTCTGTCCTCTCTTAGAGGGAGATGATAGGATGTTGGCCGCTACAAGGAGAAAAAAGAGAGTATTATATATGTTTTGAACATTTAAGCCACCAACACGGTCACTGTCATCAAGTACTAAATTGCAAGCACAGAACAATTTCTAAATTTAAGTTGTAAACATCAGAAACCATAAAAGTAGATTAATAAAAATAAAAATGAGGACAAATGCTTACACAAAATGAAGAACACAGCGCTCACTACCACTCCTCCAGATAGGACATGCTCTGTGCTCTCCTGGTGTGCTGCTCTGTTCATAGCCCGGAGTTGGTCTGTTATTGGATGTGTCCAGAAATTTCCAAACAGGAGAGCACTAATAAAAATGGGAAAGGATCCATAGCGGGCGCATTTGGAAACATCCATTTTGACTGAACAAATGGAATCCATATAGAAATCCAGGATCATGACAAAAAAGATGACTGTGGTGAAAGGCATGACGAGAGAGAACCAAGACTCAACCTTACTCTGCAAGTGAAAAGCAAACACCACAACACAATCAGTATCCTACGGAGAGAAGTCACTTTATACATAAACAGAAATACTCAAGATTCACAAAATGCCAGCACGTAAAAGTCACAAAATATTGGTACATTTTCCCAGTGTTCTCCAGGGTATTAACAACAAAACCCCACTCTTGTTGAATTTTATATAGCGTAGTATATTTTGTATACTAAATAGCCAAAATCTCTGAGTTTAAGATTAACTGAGTTTTCGGCTGGGCGGTGGTGGCACATGCCTTTAATCCCAGCACTTGGGAGGCAGAGGCAGGTGGATTTCTGAGTTTGAGGCCAGCCTGGTCTACAGAGTGAGTTCCAGGACAGTCAGGACTACACAGAGAAACCCTGTCTCGAAAAAACAAAAACAAAAACAAAAAAACCAACAACAACAACAACAAAAAGATTAACTGAGTTTTCTTCACAAGTGCTTTGGGCCATAAGAATGTGAAGTATATGCAAATGTAATAGTATTTGACTTTCATTCTTATAAACAAAACTCCAATTTAAAAAAAAAAAAAAGACTAAAGAAGAAGCAAGGATAGTTTAAGCCATCGTCAGTCTTAGATTAAAAAAGTTGGAATTGGAGGCAGAGGCAGGTGGATTTCTGAGTTCGAAGCCAGCCTGGTCTGCAGAGTGAGTTCCAGGACATCTAGGACTACACAGAAAAACCCTGTCTCGAAAAAAACCAAAAAAAAAAAAAAAAAAAAAAAAAGTTGGAATTGAGCCAGGTGGTGGTGGGGACAATCGCCCTTAGTCCTAGCACTTGGGAGGCAGAGGTTGGGGCCATCCTGGTCTACAGAGCAAATTCCAGGACAGCCAAGGCCACACAGAGAAACCCTGTCTCGTAAAACCAGAAAAAAAAATGTTCTGAATTGAGATTCCTTTCTAATAGTAACTCTCGTTACTTGTTATCAACAGCTCTCACTCTTACCTCAGTTGTCACAGAAAGAACAATCACCCACGGGCACAGGAGAAACGCAGCAACAAGCTGGGATAAGGCCTGAAGGCGCTTAGCTCCACCAACATCTATAGAGAGCTTTCTGGAAGCTGTATGAAAACCAACTTTACAACATAAGGCCAGCACCAGCAGCAGCACTCCACCCTATGAGCGAAATGACAAAAGTCTCATTAAAAAACACACATACTACCATATTCAACTCCCTACAGACTTATGTCATTTACAAAGTTTTGAGACAATGCCTCACTATGCAAAAAAACTAGTTAGAACTAGAGCTAGCTTAGAACTTGCTCTGAAGACCAGGCTGACCTCAAACTCAGATCTGTCTGCCTTTCTCTGCCTCCCAATACCTGGGCAATATTGAGGACTGAACCTAGGACCCTGTAAATGCTAGGCAAGCACTCTACCAATGATCTACATCCCTTGTACCATATATATATATATATATATATATATATATATATATATATATATATATATATGAGAAATAACTTTTAACTTAAAATGTGTCTTTGTATGTTTGTGCACAAGTGTAAGTGACTGGAGGCCAGACGAGGCCAGAGACCTCCTGTAACTGGAGTCACAGATGGTTTTCAGTTTCCCGATACAGGTGCTGGGAACAGGTCCTCTGCAAGAACAGGAAGCACTCTTAACCACTGAGCCATATCTTTAGGCCCCAATGTTCAATTCTTAAATTTCTATTTGAAGAAATGGAACTATTTCCCCAACCTCCTCCCCATACCTCAATTATTTAGCTATGTAAATGGCAGGCAGCATTTGTATTTAGTAGCAACCTTAGTATTGTAACTTTACAGTGCCAGGGGTTTGTGCTGGTTCCTTGTCCAGGACAGGCAAACATTCCTACCACTGAGCTATAAACTTTGTACTTGGGAGGGCTGACAAACAATTATACTCTGGTAAATTTTCGTGTTTTAAAAGTGTTTGTGTATGATGTTTTGCCTACACGTATGCCTGAGCACCACCACCTGCATGGCTGGTGCACTGGACTCCCTGGGACTAGAGTTACAGATGGCTGTGAGCTGCCATGTGGGTGCCGGGGATCAAACAAGTCCTGTGGAGGAACAGCAAGAGCTCTCAATGGCTGAGTCATCACTCCAGCCTGGAGATAAGTTAGTTTAAGTATATTTTTTGGACAGTACTGAAGATGCAGCCCAGGCTGGTCTTGGATTGGAGATCCTGTCTCCTCAGTGCTAGGAGTAAAGGCATGTGTTAGGTATAAACGAAATTTAAGGATGATAAATCCCACCGTGATACACGGTAGAGATTGGAGGATCAAGTGTTCAGGATCATCTTTGGCTACATATCAAATTATATGAGGCCCTGTCCCCCCCTCTCCAAAGTTTATAGTTGCTGTATCCTTCCAATCATATCTGCAACACAAAGAACATACCTTGTGATCTGCCACACCTAAGAAGGCAATAGCTGTATAAAGCATGTGAGTTAGAGCACTATCATGATGTCCTTCCGCTGAAGAAAGTGGAGTAAAGGAAAATACTTTAAATCCTAACTCCCAAAGCTAAAGTTCCATGGAATTCTAGCTGCTTTATTTTGTTTTGAAGAGAAACTAGTCTGGGTATAGCAAATTCAACTATCCTTAGTAACATATTATTCTTGAAAACAAAACAAATAAATTCTAAAAATATAATTTATAAATTGGAATGGCTTATAGTTGTTTTCTTTTTCTTCCTTTTCCCCCTGTTGGCTTTTGAGCCAGAGCCTTAAAACACAGACTAAAAGACTTTTGAACTCCTGTCCCAGCCTCTCAAGTAATGGGCTTATAAGGATATACTACCACGCCTGGCTTCTGTTGTTGTTGTTGTTTTGTTTTTTTTGTTTTTGGAGACAGGGTTTCTCTGTGTAGCCCTGGCTGTCCTGGAACTCACTCTGTAGACCAAGCTGGCCTCGAACTCAGAAATCTGCCTGCCTCTGCCTCCCAAGTGCTGGGGATTAAAGGCGTGCGCCACCACCGCTCAGCCCATGCCTGGCTTCTGTGAGCACCATTGTCAAGCACTATGACAGTGCTTGAGGCAGTGAAGACATCTGGTTCTTAGCCTACAGAAGATGCATGTCCAGGCTCAGCATCTCCTTGGTCTACCCATGTCCCATGGAACCTCGGCTGCATCTCAGTCTTGGGCTTGCCTTCTTTACATAGCAGACCACACAGGCCCCAGCAAGGTGAGCAGCAAAGTGGAGGGTGTGTCAGAGTACATGGGTCAGAAGCAACCTGGAGCTCTTTCTGTCCTCACTGCAGTATAACAAAGTAAAGTGCTAGTAGCTTGCTAATACACTTCAGGCTACTAAGTATCAATATTCAGAGGAAACCTGGTACTTTGGGTACTGCAGAACAGATGTATGGCTGGGAAAACCAGGGAGCTCACAGAGTAGAGAACGAACACTTGCCTACAAAGTTGGGTTCATGGGGTAGCCTGAGCTGGCAAGAGAAATTTTGGGCAAGACTGTAAAAACTAGACAAAGGAATTTAAATGTATTGTTGTCTTCTACTATCAGGACATTCTAAAGTACAAGCACTGTAGAAAAATAGTGAGGATATTCTAAAATATTCAACTCAGAATGAATTTACTATTCATTTGAATAACGATTAAGTACGTCGACATGAATCTATGAAAGTATCACTTGTGTCTGTTAAGTTTCTTTCCACAGTTTCCCACACGGCCAGCTTCTGTTTCTCTCCTAGACTGTAGGTAACTCCAGTGTGGGGCAAAAGGATACGGTGTTCAGCCATTTTAGCCATGAGATCATCATTGTCAAAAAGCAATAAACAGATCACAGCGATAATGAAAAAAGCAGCCCCTCTTGTCTGAAAGAGAAGAAATAGACAACATTTGTTTTGTACTTTTAAAGGCTAATTCCTAGGCATGATAACCACACAAATGCTAGAGGAAAATGTTTTTCCCTTTTCCTTTGGAACAGGACTATACTATGTAGCCCAGGCTGGCCTCGTACTTACAATCTTGAGTGCTAGGAGTACAGGTATGTTACCACCAAGCAAGGCTTGAGAGCAACATTTAAAAAAATTATTTAATAAAAATGACAGCTAACATTATCGTGTTTACATAGGTTTATAGTATAATAGTTAAGCCACAGAAATACATTCTTCAGAGTATTTTAAGAGCAGACATATGTTAGCAATGTACTTCCTTCTAAATGTGAGTAGGCCTATTAATATCAACAAACCATTAGGGTTTATAGAGATAAGCTTCTTAGTTTTGGTTGGAAAGCCCTGGTAGCTAAGGAACAATAACTAGTAGAGCTGTATTGTATTTGGTAACATTGGCAAACAAAGAATAATCTAGCTGGTTTTCTCTAGGGAAAGAGGCCCCTGAAGCCATGCTGAGATAGTAAGTCATTCCTAAGACAGCCAACTGTGTATGTGTGTTGTAGATGTGTATGGGGGCTGTGTGCAAGCATGAGGAAGCCAGAGGAAGACATCTGTAATTTCTATTGCCTTCCACTTTTCTAAAGTTGCTTTTAAACTCTGTGTATATGTGTGGGTATTGTACATGTACATGTTCCTCAGAGACCAGGAGAGGGTGTCAGATCCCTAGGAGTTTGAGTTACATGCAGTTGTGAGCCACCCACAGGGGTTGCTGGATATCAAACTCCAGTCCTCTTATCTACCGAGCAATCTTCGTTCCTGCACCCTATGTTTTGAGATAGTGTCTCTCAGTGAACCAGAAGTTGGCTGTTTGCAGTGGGCAGGCTAACCAGCCTGCCCCAGGAGCTGCCTATCTTTATCACACAATGCTGAGGAATTAAGGCACATACATGGTTTTTACATGGGTGCTGGGACCTGAACTCAGGTCTTCCTGCTCTAACTCACTGGGCCGTATCTCCAGTGCCCTGATAAAGTTAAATTATGTTCTTAGCAGGGATAGGATTTGGTCAAAGAAAGTTATACAGAAAAGGCATAAGCCTAGATTATATAAATATTCCAGATTAGGTATAAAAACCTCATATATTCTTACTGTAATTTGATATTTGTAAATTTATAAGTATTTCCTATGTAATATTTATATTTACATGTAATATTTCATACATTTATATATAATATGCATACTTAGCAATGGAACTATAATACTTTGAGTAAATAAAAATTTCAAATGAAAACAGCATACTGGTCTATTCATTATATGGTTATCATTACACTCGATAAATTCCTTAGTGTGGTGGACATATGACAAAGGCAACATACATTACAAACCTATACAACTGACATTTTCCTTTCCCTTAACTCCCATTCCTCCCTTCTCTGCCGCCCTTTCTTTTTGGTTCTAAAAACAGTATCACTATGTAGTACAGGCCAGTCTCAAAGTCTCTTATTTGTATGTTAACTGGGTTCCCAAAATTGCAGGAGAGTCCACTTGTCAGACACTAAGAGTCTCTGCCCCCAGTTGGCTTCGATTGGTAAATAAAGTTGCCAGTGGCCAATGGCTGGGCAGGGAGAAAGAGGTGGGACTTTTGGATCCTCAGCAAGGGGGCCAGGAGGAAGGAGGATGGAGAACCGCCATGCTGGGAAAGAAGAGAGACCAGACCAGAGAAGTGTAGGGCAGAAGACAGAGACACTGCCAACAAGTAAGAGTCTGGGATCGTGGCTCAGGAGGGCTGCAGGCCTGGCTGGGTCTGGGACAGCCAGGATGGAATATAGTTTTAGTAAGAAATAATTCAGGAATATCGGAGGGGAGATTGTGCTAACAGCATGGAGGTTTGGAGTGGCCCAGCCATTGGGCTGTTTAAGGCATACTAAAGTATAGAAGGCTGCGTGTGCATGCGTGTGTGCGTGCGTGCGTGCGTGTCTGTCTGTCTGTCTGTCTTTCTATCGGGAACGCAGAACATCTTGGCGGGCGATGAGGAACGCTGCCAGGCTGATCTGAGCAGGATTAATTGTCCTACTGCAACAGTGTGGATGACAACTTTCAGGCCAATGGGCTATGCGCAGAAATACTTTAATGTGATGAAATGGGAATGCTGCAGTGCTAACTCTAACACGCAGACTGTAGGCACACAACTCATTAGACAGCAGACTTAATTACTCATGAACTGGGATGACTAGTCGGTAAAACGCTGGGTATGGCAGACTAAACCTAGCAAGCTCACAGGCTTTTTTTTTTCTTTTTCTTTTTTCTTTATTAACTTAAGAATAAGGCAGAGAGAGCTATGGGCTCCACGTGAAGGAGATCTTTTGCTGGTCATCTTTCCATCTTGGTTGTAGAGGTATTTATACAGTCATGTGTAACAGTGTTAATACCCGAATAAAGGATTACAGCATGGGTTATACTAATATCAACCTTTAAGTTTCCTTTGCAAAAAACTGAGTGGAAAATACATCTGTGTATTAATTTTACAACATCCTATAAATCTATAATTATGCAAAAATGAAATAAAAATAAAAAAATGTTTTTGTAAGAATGTTAAGCTAGCATTAATCTCATTATCATGAACGGTAAAAGATTCCACTTGCTAGGAATAGTGTTTAACGCCCGGCTTTCAATTGCTAAGTAGCAGTGAAGGGAAATCCTACCTTTGCTGGTCCGCCTCCAGAGCTAGTGAATAAAACACTGAGCAGAGAGATAACGACAATGTCACTGTGTTCAAACAGCAGCAAAGTCCTACAAAAATAAAAGACCACTCAGGAAATGTGTCTGACTTTCCCAGGAAGCATGAGTCCAGTTAGAGTAAGGGGAAAGAAAACCCGAGTTTCACAAAACCTGAAGAAAATATATATGAACAATTCCCTTGGAGAACATTTTGGTATTAGCTGCCTTAGAAAGAATGAGGCTATGAATACCTGAAAATAACAATCTGTCTTAGAATTATGTCATTTAAAAAATATATCATAGTTTGAAATTTTTTAAATCATCTTTTTGATAAAAATAAGAAAAGGTATTTACTGTGTCACAGTTTGTCAGGGAGGACAGAGGAAACTTTCAAGAATCAGTTTTCTCCTTCTACCTTGGATCTGGAAATCAACTTCAGGATGCTAGGCCTGCATAGCATGTGCATTTCCTCTTTGAGCCATCCTGCTGGCCTAGATTTCTGTGAGTGTATATATGTGATGCACATGCATGTGTATGGGTGCACACACAGGCTAGAGGCTGACACTGGGTATCTTTCCCCATTGCTCTCTATTACACCACCACCACCACCATCCTCATCACTACCACCATCCTCATCACTACCACCATCCTCATCACTACCACCATCCTCACTACCACCATCCTCATCATCACCATCATCACCACCATCATTATCATCACCACCACCATCATCACCATCATCACCACCACCATCATCACCATCACCACTACCATCATCATCATCATCACCATCACCACCATCACCACCACCATCATCACCACCACCATCATCATCACCACCACCACCACTACCATCATCATCATCATCATCACCATCACCACCACCATCACCTCCATCATCATCACCATCATCATCAAGACAAGGTTTCTTTCCATTTTTTTTTTTTTTTTTTTTTAATTTGAGACAGGGTTTCTCTGTGTAGCCTTGGTTGTCCTGGAACCGCCTCTGCCTCCTGAGTGCTGGGATTAAAGTCATGCATCACTACCACCCAGCCAACTACACTATGTTTAAACTGCTCTCCACAGTATTTTTTAAAACAGGGCCTCTCACTTAACCTAGACCTTCTTTTCAACTATATTGGCTGTTTCGTAAGTCCCAGGAACTGCCTGTCTTGACCTCTCCAGCGTGCAGTTACAGGCTGCCATGCTTGACTTAGGTCCCCATAGCTCTGTAGCAAGCATTTCCCTACTAAGCCAACTCCCCAACACTTTAGACTTCTTGTGGTGCACATACATGCAGCCAAAACACTCATATACATAACATAAATAAATATAACTAAAACAATAGTAAAGTATATTAAAATTTTTGCTTTTGAGAAGACCTTGGTATGTTGCCCAGGCTAGCCTCAAACTCCTAGGATAAAGTGATTTTCTTGTCTCAGCCTTCTAATTAGTTGAGCTACCAGCACACAGCCCACTCTACCTAGCTCTGAAGTAAATACTGTGAAAAAAATGAATTTTAAGGTAAGTGAATTACTTTTTTTTTTTTCTCTATACAGTGTCTCACTATTAGCCTTGCCTGTCCTGGAACTCTTTGTAGACCAGGTTGATCTCAACCCACAGAGATTCACATGCCTCTGCCTCTCAAGTGCTGGGGTTACAGATGTGGGCTACAGTGCCCAAGGAAGAAGAGAGGCTTCCTAGATCAGAAACTGAATTATTCCTCTTAAAATATATTTGTGTTGGGGCTGGAGAGATGTCTCAGTGGTTCAGTTAGCTCACTGCGCTCATACAGGACGTGGTTTGGTTCTAAGCCCCCAAATAAGAGTGCACGACAACCTGGAGCTGAAGCTTCAGTGTATCTGCCTCCCCGACGTCTTCAGGCTCTCCCAAATGCATGTAGCGCACTTACACACTCTCAGGTGCACACACTTACGCTACAGTAAAACAGACGAGGGCTAGAAAGGTGGTTCAGCAGTTACGGTCATTTGCTGTTCTTCAAAAGGACTCAAATTCCATTCCTAGCACCCATGTCAAGTAGTTCCAGAGAAACCCTCATCTGGCCTCTATGGGCACCCACACACACGTGGCACACATACATAAATAAAAGCAAAAAAAAAAAAATTAAAACATTCTTGTTTATATTTACTATATTTAATCAAGTCTATATTTAATGAAGTATTTTATGTAGAACTGTCTGGCTAGCCTGGCTTACACAGTAAATTCCAGGTTGGTCAGAGAGAGCTACATAGTGAGACGCTGTCAAAAGAAACAAAGATTGAGACCCTGACTCAAATAGGAGAGTGGCAAAGAGATGCAGTACAGTGTGAGCCCCTAGATTCAATCTCCAGGGCAGCCAAACACCGAAGACCCTAAAGCAACAGAAAGGAGTCTTACAGATCTAGATATTAACCCAATTCCAGCTCGCTGTTAAATGTGTCATTTCTCTTCTTTGCTCAGGTCTGTAATGAAAAACACTCAGGCTGGGCGGTGGTGGCGCATGCCTTTAATCCCAGCACTTGGGAGGCAGAGGCAGGCGGATTTCTGAGTTCGAGGCCAGCCTGGTCTACAGAGTGAGTTCCAGAACAGCCAGAGCTATACAGAGAAACCCTGTCTCGAAAAACAAAACAAAACAAAACAAAACAAAAACCCACCCATTGTAACTTTAATTTTATCATATTTGGAAGGTTGTAATTTAAGAAATTAATATATCAATATGGCAATACTAACCTAAAGTAAGACTGTCTACAAACCATCACTGTGCTCAGCTCTCAAGCACACACTTTAAAGCGTATCATGGGTTTAGTAAAAAATGGAGAAAGGCAGGGTAGGTGGGTGGTGGTAAGGGGCATGCAGATGACTAAATATTTCCCTTTCTATCTGTATCTTAAGACACAGGGATGGGGTTTTTATATGAACTAAAACATAATTTTATGAGTAAGAAAATGAAAATACAGTGACTGATAACAATACTCAATTATGATCAAGCTCAAACTGAAAAGATTCTACCAAAGTTGGGAAACTCAACTAACATGCACATTCTGCTAGGGTGTGGCTGCTACATACTGTGTCTGAAAAGCACCACAGAGCAAATAAGCCAAAGAAATCCCAGCACAGAAGGTACTTCCCTGGCCTCCAGTAGTGGGCCTCCCTGCCCCACTCCACTCCGCCCCGCCCCGCCCCGCCCCGCCCCTCTGTCAATCTTCACCACTGTAAGGGAGATTGTTTGCTTTTTTCATTCCAGCCCTTGCGTCTCCCTAACCTTCCTTCTCCCTAACCAAAGGCAAGGGCAAGGCACTTCTGCTTATACTTTGTTGCTAGCACTTTTTAGAGACCTGACAAAAGAATTCTTAAAAGTCAGGAGTGGTGGTGCACAGCTGTAATTCTAGCACTTGGGAGACATAGGCAGGCAGATCTGTAGCCTGGTCAACAGAGTGAGTTCTAGGACAGCCAAGGTTATAGAGAAACCCTGTCTCAAAAAAATTAAAAAAAAAATCTTATGGGAGTTGCACATTTTAATGTTTACTAAGTTATTTTTCAGCATTTCCTCCTTCAACTGGCTCCATACGCACGAGACATTTTCCACACGGACCTAAGAGAAACAAGGGAGAGCAGCCCATTTCACTTGCCACACCTTTAGTCTGATGAGTGCACTTGCAGGGCTAAGAGGAAAAACATGTCACCTGTTAAGATGGCTCATCTTTCTTGGTTTGTTTCACTTCCCATTTCAGACATTTTAACTTCTCTATCTGAAACTTATTGCATTAGACAATAAAATATCTGTGATATTAGCAAATATATTAATGGTATTCACCCAAGAACTACTCTATAGACTAAATCAGTTTTTCTATGTTGAAATGTATTCAATGCTATAGAAGTGACAGAACCAGTTGTGCAAGTAAATCTCTAATATAAAATATAGAACAAGGTCAGTGAGAGCCACTGATTTCCACATGTGCACATAACAAATACTAAAACACACAGAACAAATCAAGTCAGATGAAAAGATGTAAACAAATAGTGAATATACAAATTTTTATTTACCTTAGTGGTCCACAAAGAGTAAGGCCAAAAAACCATAAAAGTGATATGATACATCCAGCAACTGCATGTTTAAATATTTTGATCCACTATAAATAAAAACAACACAAAAAACTTCAGTCATATCCATTTGCTAGTAAATGTTTCAAGCTTAAATAAAACCTACGAGGGAGCGGCACGGTGGAGCATGCCGCTCATTCCTACACCAGGAGACAGAGGCAGGCAGGCCTCTGTGACTTCAGGCCAATCTGGTCTACACAGTGAGTTCCAGGTTGCTCAGGCCTAAGACATCAAGACACTGTCTTAAAAAGAAACCAAACAATGCTCAGAAGGAAACATGATAATTATGTAACCATTTTAAAGGTTAATAATCACATATTTTAACATTAAATAGAACCTGCCAGGACTGACTAACCACCTTCACTTCTGTTATGTAAGCGTTTACTTTGTTGTTTTCTTCGAGACGGTCTGACTGTACTTTTGTACACTCACAGACTCACCGCCCCACCAGTGAGTGCTGGTATTAAAGACATGCATCACCATGCCTGGCTGTTAGCTCTTAAGTCTTTTTCCAATGTAGTATAATTTTTCATTTCCTCACTAGATTTCTAGCAATAATTAATGATTTAGTGTTTTCAAAATCTTGTCCATGAGGACTTATTTTTTAAACGCCAGCTCTCACTGTGTAGCTCTTCCTGTCTCTGACTCCATGCATTTTGTGAGTACACGTGTACACCACTGTGTTTTCTATGACCAATTCTTATGCTATAATCATTTGAAAATAGAGAAAAATGACCTTTGATGGAGTTAAAAAGGTTAATTATGCTTTAAAGATGTTCTTGGCCTCTAAACCAGAAGTACTTAAATTGCACTCTGATGCTATGGTAGAGAACACTAATTGTGACATGAAGCAAACACGCGGTAGAATATAACTGCTTCCACTGACGTGTTTTATGTGAGTCTAGCGGAAAGAGGAACCTTTCTGGCATGAAGCCACCTATTGGGAATGACAAAGAAAACATATGTACTGCATACCCACGTGAGGTGTAACTAAAAACCCTTACATGTATAAATTAATTTATTCCGCACAGATATATGATATATAATATAGACAGAGAACAGTATTATTACCTCCACTGTATAAGTGAGTAAAATTGAGGCAAGAGAAATCAAATACATCCCTTTAAACTCTGCCACCCTTTTCTACACTTGAAAATACTCCATGACATTGAAATTTATAGTTCACTCGTGGAGCCTCAATTCTGAAAAGACAAGTCAAGAGTGAGTTACCTCTAGATTCGGGATGTAGCTAGGCTGGTAGGCTTGCCCACATGCATGGGCGCCTGCGTCAGCACTGTACATGGGGAATGGTAGTGTAAGCCTGCAATAGCAGCACTGGGCAAACAGGCCAGATGATCAGGAGTGAAAGGCCATCTGTGCTTAACAAGTTCAGTTCAAACTCAGAATGGGCTACAGCAGATCCTGTCTCAAACCAGAGCAAACCAAACCAGACCAAAGCAACCAACCAACACAATAACAAAACCTCAAAAAACCAAAATCCCAAAACAAAACAGGAAACGAAGTCTTCAAGTATTAAAAGCAGGCACTTTATTCTGGCCCACCAGAGGAAAGCTGTTAGGAGTAAATGATTCTGTTTGCATCTCACCTGATGTTTTGTAATAGTTTTCCCAGAAGAAAACGGTTTTTGAAACAAAACCATAAAAAATGCAGTCCTGTAAACATTGAAAGAGTAATATATTAACATTAATTATAAGGTGCAGTTTTAGCAAATACACCAGAACGAGAAACATGTTGACCTTTAGAACAGAGCTTTTCAAACCCATGGCCGCTTCCACCTGTTGTATTTTTATGCTATCGTGGTACACAGATATATAAAATATATATACAAATCAAGTATTTACTGCTAACAAATCAAATAAATTTATCTTTAGAAGATATCTTAAAGTCTTTGGTGTATATGATTTTACTATTTATTAAATATTTACTATTAAACATAAGAGCAAATTTGCATACTAATGAGATGATGTGTTTATATACATTAGATACGCTAATTTGATATAAAAATGTTGAAGAATGACACCAGGAAAATATTAAATCTTTGCTTACTGTAATTAAACCATTATGCTTCCGTAAGGGCAGAAAAGTTTTTATATCATACAAAAACACTAATTCAAAACACAAGAGTATTGCTGGTTGGTGGTGGCACATGCCTTTAATCCTAGCATCTCTGAGGGAGAGGCAGGTGGATCTCTGTGAGTCTGAGGCCAGCCTGGTCTGTTCCAGGGTGAGTTCCAGGACAGCCAGGGCTACAAAGAAAAACCCTGTCTCAAAACAAACAAACCAACAAACTCCAAATCAAAACAACCAAACACAAAAAAACCCCATGAAACCAAAATACAAAAGAGTAATTCAGAAGTATTCTTTGACACTGTGTGACTAGATGGTATAGACAGT
The DNA here is from genome assembly GCF_011762505.2 of Arvicanthis niloticus. Classification (NCBI taxonomy): domain Eukaryota; kingdom Metazoa; phylum Chordata; class Mammalia; order Rodentia; family Muridae; genus Arvicanthis; species Arvicanthis niloticus. The sequence goes on along the minus strand of NC_047676.1, from coordinate 52,674,495 downwards.
GCATAGTGTTCATCTTGTGTGCAGAACCAAGACTATAGCCAAGTCGTGAACCCCAGATTCAATGTGCATTTGATTCTGAATTAATTTTTGGCTCACAAATTTTTCATGATCATCACATTTAAGAAACTTTGTTCTAGGCTGGGTATGGTGGTGTACACCCAGTACTTGGGAGCCAGAGGTAGGTGGGTCTCAGTGAGTTAGAGGCCAGCCTGTTCTATAGAGCAAGCTCCATGTCAGCCAAAGATACAGAGACTCTGCCTCAAGAAATAAAACAGCAACAACAAAAATAACTGTCTTTAGTGATGAGGCTTTCACGGCAAAAATCAGGACCTTCTGATAACTGTCTTCAGAATTAGTTCATAAACCACAAAAGCAATCCTGAGTATTCAGATGGAATCTCGTGATGCAGTCCATGCTGATCTGGAACTGTGGTTGTCTGGCCTCAGCCTGCTAAGTGGTGGGTTACTGATTAGCTTTCAATACTGTTAGTACCTTAAAACAGCAAACAAAAGAACTCATCTTCTCTTAAACTCAACAGTAATAAATCTTGAGCCAATATAACAGTAACATGCTTTCATCTTTTTACTGTCAGCTAAATAAAAATGCTTAACTTTTCTAATCAAGAATCTTTTTCCTAAATTGGCAAACTATGGCCTTAAGTGTCTTTGATAAGACTTTTATTAACACGAGGGGGTGTTTACTGTTAATCTCAAGTTTATAAATCTCTATGTAGGAAGAAAATTGTATACAAACTATATATAGAAGATGAGGACCCCTGACTCTTTTATGAGGGCACAGCATGATTTAAGTTGGAAACAGGAATGTCTGTACTAAGACAAGCTTAGGCAACTTTTTTTTTTTTTTTTAAACTGGATATTTTCTTTATTTACATTTCAAATGTTATCCCCTTTCCCGGTCCCCCCTCCACCAAACTCCCTATCCTATCCCCCCTCTCTCTGCTTCTATGAGGGTGTTCCCCCTCAGATAACATTTTTATGACTGCCTCATGACTGAGCTACATCAGAAGATAGTCTATAACTCCATAAGAAGTATAAAGTCAAAACTTCTTTTTAAAATTTTACTTTATTTTTAGTTATGTGTGTGTCTACGTATGTGGACCCGTGCCCACAGAGACCAGAAGAGTGTCAACTGTGAAGCTGGCATTATAGGCAGGTGTGAGCCACACAAATAGATATTGGGAACTGAAATTGGGGCCCCTGCAGTCAGTGCTCTTCACTGTTGAGCCATCTCTCCAGCCTGTCAAAATCACTTTTATAAAAATACAACATCTCCATTTTATTTTTACACTTGTTCTCAGGAGTGTAAGGGAACCCCTCATCTTCTGTGAGATTAAATGATACAAGACATTACAAAAAGCACAGACAGGAACCAAACTGTCTATTAAGCAAGGCATTAAAAGAGCTTTGCAAGAATTTTAGCAATACAAACTGAACTAAACGCCTGTTTGGCAAGTCATTAGAATTCAACCACCTTCTTTTACTTTATTTTTAAGACAGAGTCTTACTGTGTAACTGGGGCTGGCCTCCAATTCAGGATCCTCCTGACTAACGCTCCCAAGTGCTGGGAGTATGGACTACTGCACTCAGCTGAAACAGCCTTTTTCTGATGGCTCTCTATACTTCTACTCTTGTACAAGCTTCTATTTATAGAAAAAAAATCAGATAGTTATCAGAAGAAATAAACTTCAGAGAACATATAAGTAAGATTTCTTAAAAATAGTCAAAAGAGGATTTTCAGAGAAATAAAAACCATTAAGGCCCTCTCCATACTTACCCAAGTTTTAATATAAAAATAAATTGAACAATGTGAACAGCTTTTAGGAGATCATATGATTCAAAAAGTCCCACAGCCTTCAAACACTTGGTTAAACACAGTAATACAATGTATTTTGTTAATCTGAAAAATAAGAACAGGAACAATTTTTAATATAATTGAAATCACTAGGATCCCTGTAATCTTATTTTTCCCCCTTAATATCCAAGTATGGTAGATCATAATAAAAACTACAGAAGTGCACATGAACACATATAAAACAATAAAAAGTCCTCTCCAGACAACTCGTCATCCACATGTTAACCCCTGTTAACATTTTGGGTCACGTACTCCTGGCTTAGTTTCAATGTATATTAATGTCTAAGGTAGGCCTGGTGGTATGTGCCTGTAATCCCAGTTACTTGGGAAGCTGAGCAGAAAGATTTTTTTTCTTTTTTGACACAGGGTTTTACTACACAGTACAAGCTGGCCTTAAACTCAGAGATCTGCCTAGGAGCAGTGTGTTTAAGACTATACTTTGTACAGGCAACTCAATGAGACCCTATCTTGAGAGAGAGAGAGAGAGAGAGAGAGAGAGAGAGAAAGAGAGACAGACAGACAGACAGACAGACACACACACACACACACACACACACACACACACTGCCTAAACTGTGAGAGCTTCTAGGCTCAATTCCCAGCGCCCCCTAACCTCCACAGATAACATATATAGTCTAGCAGAGTTACTGGAGTCATTTGAAATCTGCTTTACTAATTAGTTATTTAAAACCAAGGAGAATTAAGAAAACAGAACCACATTCTGTGTGCAAAGAGACTAGATTACTACACCTAGGAGGCATCTGCCCATCTGCCCTGCTAAAACACTGCACAGAGGTTTAGAGCTCAAAGTCAAGTGACTAGGAACTGGACATACTTCAGGGGCAGCAGGAACCTGCAAAGTGGGGAAAGGGGCTTTGGCAACTCTTCCAGGAAACCAGGCCCCCAGACTCCTGCCTCCCCATAACCAGGCAGGCAACTACTCATTCCCAACCACTACGCAAACCAAGAGGCTTAACTTCTGGCTTCTGGATGAATATTCCATGCTTACTTAGTATGTGCCGGATGCTACAAAGGGCCAATGAGCCCCAGGGAGGTCTGGCAGGGCAGCTTCAGATATGCCTCACTTCTTTCTCCTGACAGTAAAAGGAGTGCCTTACCCCTGCCTTAAAGGGAAACCTTTGATTCCCATCCCCTCTCTGAGACACAATCTTACCAGTCTCAGCCTCACGACCCTCTTACCTAACTTACCTAAAATTTACATTTTTATTTATATTTTTAGCCAAACCCAAAATACATTAAAAATAATTAAAACATTTTTTTAGCTAAAGATGCTGTATCCATTTTATTAAGTCTGAAAATGAAAGCTAATATAGAATAAACAATAGCAGGGAAGAATCTTAAGGAATTTGTCTGGGGGGGGACACACTGTGGGCAATCTGGTTTCTTTTATGTGAGAGAATCCCTATCTGTTTAAGCCTCTCCAGTTTCATGATTCTATGTAATAATCAAAACACATGCAAAGGCCCTGCCCTCAAAGAGCTCCAGGTCTTCAGGAAAGAATAGGCAAACAGACAGACTACACTTCCCAAGTAAATTGACAAATGCTTCTAAAAGATGTGGTAGCCACTAACTATAAAGAAGTGAAAGGGTATTTCCACAGAGTTAAGATATGTGTGTACTGAATATGAATCAAGAACTAAGCAAGAAAAGGGAAGGGAAGACTGTCGGAGCACAGAGGAGCGCATGTTAAATATGAGCACTGGGCAGGAGCCCTGCATTTAGTTCAGTGCAATCTAGTCAGTTTAGTTTAGTTTACTTTTGCAGCAGATTGCTTATGACTAAGATCAAGGAAAAGCCAAACTGTGCTTAACACACTTGTATTACAAAGATTATAGATTTCTATATAAAGCATTAAGAATAAAAAAAACTGGGTCTTGAATGAGAGATATGAACCAATTCATGTAAAATACTCATTGATAATATATTAGTATTAGTAAACCAACTTTATTTTCACACAGACATATGTGCATAGAACCCCACAGGTCATAATGTTAATTTCTGAGTAGCTGATTATTGGAAAAGTTTTAAATAAAATCACTTCTAGCTTTCTCCTCACAGGTAAACAATTTACAAACCTTTTCCTATGTGTGTCAACAAATATTTTCTCCACATTTGCAATCATGCATATAATGTGACATTGCGATTTTTCATACAATATACACTCAAGAGCTTTCTGCTATAATTATCAAATTAGAAAAATTACTTCAACATTTTAAACATAGTATTCTTTGATTTAAAAAATTTCCTTTATTACAGATATTATTATTATTAATACTATTATTGTCTGTGTATACATGCGCGCATGAGAGCATATAAAGACAGAGAATTGTTGAGAGTTGATTCCTACCACATGGGTCCAGGGAGTCAAATTCAGGTCATCAGTTTTGGCAACAAGAACCTATACCTGTTGAACCATCTCAATAGTTCCTGTTCTTTTTTTTAAGACAGGGCTTCCTTTTGTAGCCCTGGCCTGGAGCTCAGAGATCCGCCTGCCTCTGCCTCCCAAACGCTGGGATTAAATGTGTGCCCCACAACATCCTGAAGCTTCTGCATTCTTTGACTTTTAAAGTTCTAGTTAATCCATCTTCCTGCTGGACACCCTGGACACACTAGTTAAGACCAAGTACCATATACAGAAACACTGTGGTTCCTGTTAAGGCGGGAAACTATTGGTAGGTGAAGACAGGGATGGAAGAAGAGACAGGTTCTTATACAGGCCACTTAGCCTCAGGGCAGAGCAGGGGCATTCAACCCAGTCTCCCAACTTAGAAACCACTATTTGCTATTAACTGATCAAATAAAAAATATAACTAGTCTTCTATGTGGTTAGACATTTCTTCAGTTCTCCATACTTGCAACTATTAAATTTTGGGTATAAGCTTATAGCTCCTTCTTGAGATGTGTCCATTGCTGGCACTCACAGTCTCTAGACATCAAGAGAGAAGCGGGGCATAGAGGAATACGAGGGAGAATATGCCCACACAATGTATACATATAAACATTTTAGAAGTGGCTCAGTGGGTAAGAGCACTTGCTGTGTAAGTGTGAGCATGGACCCCTGGCATTCGCATAAAGCCAGGACAGCAGTCACTGCACTGCAGAAACAGCAGGATGGATGGGGCTGCTAGGCTACCTCCAGGCTCGGTGAGAAACCCTGGCTCAGGGAATAAGGCATCGATAGATAGAGCAGGCCACACCAGCACATAATTCACACATATATACAAACAAGGCCGTTGACCAGGCACAGTGTCTACCAAAATCTGAATTCTGTAATAATCTACAATAGAAGGGCAACTCTGCTAAGCAAATAATGGAGGTAACCTGGCAAAGGGCACTTACCATATTTGTCTAAGACAGTAGGCTCTTAAGTAAAACCACTTTTAAACTACTCACACTGTCTCAACTCACACACACACACACACAAAACCCTTGAACTATTTGATAGAGATGTGTGTTACCCCTCTCCCCCAAAAACTCATACCACACAGGGATTCGTAGCGTGAAAATTCTTTTTTACCTTCCCTCCAGCCTAAATGTACACGATGTCACATTTTAATCCTAAATACTTGTATTTCCTAAAAATATGGCAACTCTGCTATGAAATCAGGAGTTAACAGGAAATTTAACAATGATCTGATACTTTAATCTGTCTCCATGTTCCAATTTTGTGAACTGACTTGGTCTTGTCCCTTCTAGGACTTCCCTCTATTACCAATCCATAGCAGTAGCCCCTTCTACATCTAGCTGTTATGGGTCACTTGGTTAACACGTGACATGCTATAAATGAATTGCTGAAAATAGAAAACCAAATGCATTCTGCAAATCCCGCAGTCGGTTTAAATTTTATTCAGCATATGTGTCTTTTCACAGGCAGAAGTTAGCTGGTAATGCTGTAACCAAGGTCTAAAAACATCATCAAGAACAATCACGAAACTCAGACTACATACTGATAACCAGTTTGAACAAAATTGTTGGGCTTTAACACTACCTCAGAACTTACGACAGGACAGGAAGGACACAACTGGCTAGTGCCAGTGTACACTACTCTCCGTTTGCCTCTAGGCTGGAGGGAAGGTAAAAAAGAATTTTCACGCTACGAATCCCTGTGCGGTATGAGTTTTTGGGGGAGAGGGGCAACACACATCTCTATTAAAATAGGCCCCATCCCTCCCCCACAAAACCACCGCAACAACTCCTCGATTACAGGGTTGCATGTTTGCTGTGCTGTACACGCAAGTTCATCGGCTTGTACTTTGGTTTCTTTGCCTCAGACAGTGACACCTTCCGCATATCCTCTCGGCGAGCCGTGGGACAAGCTAAGACGCCCTGCGTTACCTAAGTGCCAGGGAGGAACATCCAGATCCTCTCTCTAGGGACTGGAAACTGGCAGGCGGTGCGTCCCGAGCCCAGACTCCCGCCCGCTCGCCGATCTCAAGCCACGGAGGTAGCCGGCGGGGTCCGAGCAAGGCAGGGAAGCACCGCCGCCGGCCGTGGAATCCCTCCTTACCGGGCGCTGGGCACGTCCACCGGCCCGAGACCGCCGCCGGGCCCGGGCCGCGCGTCCCCGCCGTACTTCTCCTCCATGCCGGCTCAAGAGCCGCTGCCCGCGCCGCGGGCTCTCCTCATGTCTCGCTGCCGCTGCGGAAGCGCGGGCGCAGGCGCGTCACTCCCCCATGTCAGCGGCGTCCTCGCAGGCTCAGCAGTCCCAGCCGCTAGCCGGGGCTCGGCAGGCAGGAACACACACGTTGGGCGGGACTAGGCCGCGGGCTGTTCCGGCAGCGCCGTTCCCGGGAGGCTGTACGGGCAGGGACGTTACCCGGCCACGTCATCCGCCCCGGCAGCCCTCACTCCCGGGGGAGTGACCAATCCTGCGCCTGCGCGCAGCTGGACACGTGTCTTCTCTCCGCTCAGGCTCCTCCCACCGCAGAGAAGGCTCCAATCGACCCGCCCCCTACTCGAGTCTCCTAGAGAAGTCCCTTACCGGTTCCTGCAGCGCCACCTAAGGTCCATCTCGGCTACAGCATGTTTTCCTCGTGCTTGGAATGGATGGTGCCCCAAAAGTGCACTTTGTGTTAACAAATAGAGCTTAGCCCTTTGCGTCAGGGTTCTTTTTCAAACGGCCTCACTCTGTAGCCCAGGTAGGCCTAGAACTCAGCATGTAGCCCAGGCTAGCCTCATAAACTTGAGTATTGAATTTACAGGCATGAGCCACATATAGGCGCTACTAACTCAAAATATGTGTGAAGTGCATTAACTTTTTTTTTTTCTAATGAGAAAGCTAAAATGTTTTTTTTTTTTTTTTAAGTGCCTGTGACTCCCACAAGGAGATAATTATTTTTGGATTTCTGATGATACTATAACACAGAGTGGGAGGCTGGGAAGATATGTCTACTGAAAAAAATGGAGAAAGGCAATTGCCTTTGTGGATTTGTTGGGCAGGAGTACTGGCGATATGGCTGACCAGCTCAAGTGTGTGAGAGACCAACACAGAAGGAAAGGTCGCCGAATGTGCTATTGTAAACAATTTTGTCCCCTTTTTGAAAATACAGATTTTTTTCCCTCCAATTCTGCCCTTGAAATGGTATTACTTAATGTAGACACATCTATATAAAAGCTATTTATTACAGGCACCTGGGTCTCTATTGGCCTGAGTCTCAGTATTTAATAATTGTGGGCATCTTGGTCAGCAAGGTAGTGCATGTCTGAAATCCCAGTTACAGCCAGAGGCAGATTGAAGCCAGTCTGGTCTACATATTGAGTTCTAAGCTCGCCAGGGCTCCAAGGTGAGATCCTATCTCAAAAGGAACAAGGAAAGAAATAAACAATTGTAGTTACTTGCTCAGAACTCTGATCTCCCTGCTTCTGTCGCCCAAGTGCTGTCATTACAGGCTCCTACACCAGTCTGGGAAAGTCAGAAGAGTAATATCTATATTATAGAGCTGTTCAGAGGAAAGTGAGTGGGGTGTAGTACTACAGAAAAATGTTAACTATTATTACTCAGGGAGGTTTGGACTGGTGATTTGAATAAGAAAATGGGCTTTTCAGCAGGATAAATCGTAATTAGTTGATATTATTCTACTGAATTTGAACACACACAAAGCGTCCAAGCAATACATATATGAGCAGGATAACAAAGGATTTACCTTTAATCTGTTGTGGAGAAGGTTTAGCAAGCTAAGAGCAAGACTCAGCTGATGGTGTTACATGTTAGACTCCTCAGGTTTCCCAAATAGCATCTGATAAACCGGAAAGGCTGGAGGAAGAGTTTGTGAGTTCATATTGATACATTAAGACAAACAAACAAACAAACAAACCTTTTAGTCAGGCTTCAGGGAAATCCTCAGAGTTTAAAGGACTGCCTGGCTACAAGGGGCCCTGTTTAAAAAGGAGAGAGAGGAAGAGGGGGAGGAGGAGAAGGGAAGGGAAGGGAAGAAAAAAGAGAAAATTTCATGGGTTGACAATCATTCCTGAGACCTCAGTAAAGATAGTCTGGAGAAGCTACAGGTGCACACACTCCTGTTTGAAGCAAGGAAAAGACTGACAATACAACATACCCTCACTTCGATTGTTTTGTGTGTGTGTGTGTTGTTTCATCGGGACCTTGTTGTTTTTTAAACTCATCGTGTATATGGGTTTCTTTTCTGTTGGTATAAAACACCATGGCCTAGGTACCTTATAGAAGAAGGGGTATTTGGTTTATGCTTCCATAGGGTTAGGAGTTTGTTGTGGCAGGAAGTGTGGCGGGAAATGGAGGAGGAGAGCTCACATCTTCAGCTACAAGCTTGAAGCACAGAGAGCAAACTAGAAGTAGGCTTTTTATCCTCCAGAGTCTTCTCATCCCCAGCGACATACTTCCTCCAGCAAGGCCACTCTTCCTAAACCTACCCAAACGTCACTACCAGCTGGGGACCAGAGTTCCAATGTGTGAGCCTGTGGGATCATTTTTAAAAATTAATTTTATTTTATGTGTATGAGTCTCTTGCCTACATGCATGATACCATATGCATGCCTGGTGCCCAGTGAGATCAGAAGAGAGGGTCAGTTCTCCAGGAGCTGTGGTTGTAGACTGCTGTGAGCCTCCGTGTGGGTGCCAAGTTGTAGATGTTTGTGGAGATCCATGTATTCCACAAGAGCAGCAAGCCTTCCGACCTACGGAGCCATCTCTCCAGCGTGTAGCCCTGGCTGTCCTGGAACTCACTCTGTAGACCAGCCTAGCCTCGAACTCAGAAATCTGCCTGCCTCTGCCTCCCAAGTGCTGGGGTTAAAGGCATGCGCCACCACCGCCCGGCTCCGGGAGACATTCTTAAATCACCACAGGAGGCTTCATATATTATATCTATTATTATTTTTGTATCTAGGGGCAACTGTTGGCTTAGAATGGATGGGTCAGGTGAGGAGACCCAGCAAAATCTAACATTTTTGAAGAAATATTTAAAACTTTTATTTTTGAAATTTTGCCCCGTCTGTGCTTATGTGGATGCACTGGGTTATTTATTTATTTATATATATATTTATTTATTATTATATTGACATGAACTAGGGTCACCTGGGAAGAGGGACTCTCAGTGGAAGAATTAATTTTATTAGACTGGTCTGTAGGCAAGTCTGTGGGATATTTCCTGGATAAGTGATTGCTGTAGGGGAATCCTACCCATCAGTTAGGGGTGATATGAAAAGGCCAGCTAAGCAAGCCTGGGGAGCAAGTTAGCAAGCAGTGCTTCTTTTCCTTTGTGGCCTCCTCGGCTTCTAGTCCTGCCTTGGCTTGACTCGATGATGGACCGTACACTGTAAGCCAGACCCTTTCAAGTTGCTTTGGGTCTCAGTGCTTCATCACAGCAGAAGAAAAGCAAAGGGCACAGTGCCTGAAGTTTGTATGTGTACCACATGTGTGTGGGTCCCTGAGGGGGATAAAAGAGGTCACGGGACTCCCTGGAACTGAAGTCATAGGCGGTTGTGAGCTGTCCAATATGAGACCAAATCCATGTTCTCTGCAAGACCAGCAAATGGAGCCGTGGTTCCAACCCCTTGTTTTGTGTTTGAGTCAGGGTCTTGCCATGCATCCCTGGTGAGCCTTGCACTTGCTTTGCAGGTCAGATCGGCCTAGAGTTCATGGCAAGTCTCCTGTCTCAGCCTCCCCAGCACAGCGATTGTAAGTGTTCATGTCAAATATTTCTGCCCCCCCCCCCTTCATTTTTGTAGCAACTTCTTCATGGAATCCCAATGGTGGCAGTGAGCTCTGTGCCTTTCCAGAGCCGGCTCTGTTCCTGTGGCACTTAGAGAACAAGGGAAGATGGCGTGTGTGAGCAGATTCACTGGCGTCTCAGCAGAGCTTGGGTTGAATTCAGTCGATGGTTCTGATTTGGTTAGAATCGTCACATTTCCTTTAGCATTAGCACACGTTTGATGACTGCATGTTCTTCCTTCCTCTCTGCTTCTGGGCTGTTTCTGTCAGGTTTCCCGTCCACAACTCCTCTGAAGCTGCTCTTCCTTGGATACATTAACCTCCTATCCTCTCACCCTCCTAAACTTTCCACACCCCACTTCTCCCTGATGCTTGCATCAAACCAGGGCCTTGCACACGCTAGGGCAGCCACTCTATTCCTGGGCCGTATTTCCAGTCCCACTTCACTTTCTTTTGAGGAAGACACAGGGTCTTAACATGTTGCCCAGGCTGGCCCAGAACCACATATCCTTCTGCCTCTTCAACGCTTCATATATTTTTTTGTTTGTTTTATGTTTTGTCTATTTATCCATGAGTTCATGGGTGCACACATGGGTGTGGATAGTCTCATGCAGGGTGCACATGCACGCACAGTTGTGTATGTTGGGGTCAGAGGTCAACTTCAGACATAGGTCCTCAGGAGCTTTCCAGGGAGATGGCATGTGCAAACCTGCTCTGTCTTCGGTTGGTCCCTGATTCTGGGTACCTCTGATGACATCACAACTGTAATTCCAAGATAAGACATTTGAAAGATGTAGAGTTTTCTTAGGTTAACTTGCTTCCCCACTGCCCCATCTGGGTTCAGTGGGGGAACCAGCAACCATTTCAGGGGTTGAGGGAAATGGCTGCGTTGCAGACTTGGCCTGAGTAGTCCTGAAGTTCCCATTGGGCTTTCTGACCAGATTAAGGGCTATCCAGAGCCATAGTGCACACATGGCTTTTGTCTCACATGTTAGCTTTGTTCTAAGGCTTCATGGAGTACGACGCTACCCTCTTTTATAAAATATTTGAGAATGCAGGCATGTGGAAGGAAGTGTACACACTTCAAGCTATCAGCTGTCCATACAAAACGGTGTGTCCTTTTAGTCCTCCCTAAAGCCAACTCCTGCTCTTTCTTTCATGAGATTGAATTTCTGAAATGAGATCTTGCTTAGGAAGGCCTTTGAACTTGTCAGCTTTGCACTTTAACCCTGAGTGCTGAGATTACAAGCTTTTAGACTCTATTCCTTTCCTTTCTTTTTCCTTCCTTCCTTCCTTCCTTTCTTCCTTCCTTCTTTTCTTCTTTCCTTTCTTTATTTTTTTGAGACCCCCACTATGTAGCCCTGCATGGCCTGTAACTCAATAGTTTCAGTGTTACAAAAAGGAACAAGGAGAAAGTGGTTCACTGGGTTTTTACTATGTAAGCTGTCCTGGAACTTACTGTGTAGTCCAGGCTAGCCCAGGATGTACAACTATCCACCTGCCTGCCTCTCTGGTGCTGGGATTCAAGACATGTGCCATCACACTCGGCCAAGATGACTGGTGATTTTTTTTTTTCCTTGGCAAAAGATTGCACCAAATCCAAAACTGGTTAGTGAACACACTTGCCAAAATGGCCTCCAATATGGGTGATGGTGTGTCATGCCATCTGTGGAAATACAAACCTCATACTCTGACACAAATGGTTAATTGACACAAAGGGAAGGGAGAGGTTTAGGAAAAACAGATAGAAAAAAAAAGTTTCTTACACTATGTAGACCTTGCTGGCTTTAAACTGAGATCTATTTGCCTCTTCCCCACACCCATGTGACCACAGTTGATCACTCTCTTTTCTAAGCAGTGTTTTAGAGTTACAGCTTACATATTATCATACATGTATATATTGTATTTTCTCTTCTTATAAAATTGTATAGGCTAATAAATGGTGTAACTGCATATGTTGAACTCCAAAAATATGTGCGTATGCATTTTCCTTGCCCATGTTTTAAGTGATAGATGATAACTATCATTCTATTGAGTGTAAGGTTTATGGGGACCCTTGTTTTAGACTAGCCTCTGCTTAGGTCCCAGAAGCTCACACCAAACCAGAGCAGGTCACTCGCTGGAGTATCAAACTGAATTTTGAAATAGACCAGCTCTTCAAAAAACCGATCATAGCATGATATGGTCTCTGTAGATCAGGCTGGTCTTGAACTCAGAGATCTGCCTGCCTCTGCCTTCTGAGTGCTGGGATTAAAGGCCTGTGGCATCTTACCCTGATAAGACACAGTCTCCTACTGAATCTGTAGCTTATTGATTGGGCTAGGTTGGCTGCCCAATGAGATCTGGGGATCTATCTGTCTTTGATATGTACTCAATTTTTATGTAGGTGCTGGGGATCCAAAATCAGGCTTTTATGTACGTTACCTTCAAAATCATTTCCCAAGCCCCTCCTCTCCTAGACACCAGTTTCTTCTCTCTCTCTCTCTCTCTCTCTCTCTCTCTCTCTCTCTGGGTGTGTTGGCATCCATGCACATGTGTGTCACCAAGTAGAAGTTCGATGACAACTTGAAGGAATTTCTCCTTTTACCTTTGTGAGGATTCTGGGGTCAAACTTGGATCATCACTTTCTGCAGAAAGTACCTGGACCTGCTGAGCCATCTTGCTGGCCCTCTTAGTTTTCTTTCAATGAATCATTGTTTTTCTTATTGACATTAAAAATAGTCTAAGGTTATTTAGAAAATCCCTTTGATTTAAATTCCATCTCTGAAATTCTTCTCTGGAGTACTTTAGGATGGTTTCAATAGTTTCAACACTATTTTATATATTTTCTGATTCACCACTGACAGATACCCATTCTGTATTTTCAAAAATTATGTTATAATTGTACCACTTCTTTCTTCTCTTTCCCCCACATCTATTTCATCCCATGAAATCCCCATGTTCTCTCCCAAATTCATGGCCTTCTTTCTTTCTTTCTTTTTTTTTTTTGAATGATGCTATTTTTATTTGTATTTTTCTTTTTTTTAAAGATTTATTTATTTTTATGTATATGAGTACACTGTAGCTGTCTTCAGACACACCAGAGAAGGGCATCAGATCTCATTATAGATGGTTATGAACCACCATGTGGTTGCTGGGAATCGAACTCAGGACCTCTGGAAGAGCAGTCAGTGTTCTTAACCATTGAGCCATCTCACCAGCCCCATGGCCTTATTTCTTTGTCATTACATACATACATACATACATTCCTATATACAACTTACTGAGTCTGTGTAATATTTTCTGTATGTATATAATCTCAGGGCTGACTGCTTGACATTTGGACAACGAACTGGGGACTCTCCACCTTCTCTCAGAGTCCCCCAGTTGTCTGAAGTTCTTTGTCTAGGTTGGAGGCGCTATGACCTTTCCTCCTTCCATGGGAGCCTAACTTCATAGATGATGGAGCAGCCTAACTTTATAGATGGAGCAGCCTAACTCTATAGAGATGGAGCAGCCTAACTCCATAGGTGATCGAGCAGCCTAACTCTATAGATGGTGCAGCCTAACTCCATAGATGATGGAGCAGCATAACTTTATAGATGGAGCAGCCTAACTCCATAGAATATAGAGCAGCCTAACTTTATAGATGGGGCAGCCTAACTCCATAGATGGAGCAGTCTAACTTCATAGATGGAGCAGCCTAACTTCATAGATGGAGCAGCCTAACTCAATAGATGATGGAGCAGCCTAACTCCATAGATGGAGCAGCCTAACTCCATAGATTGAGCAGCCTAACTCCATAGATGGAGCAGCCTAAGTCCATAGATGATGGAGCAGCCTAACTTAATAGATGGAGCAGCCTAACTCCATAGGTGATCGAGCAGCCTAACTCCATAGATGGAACAGCCTAACTCCATAGATGATGGAGCAGCCTAACTTTATAGATGAAGCAGACTAACTCCATAGATGATGCAGCCTAACTCTATAGATGATGGAGCAGCCTAACTCCATAGAAGGAGCAGCCTAACTCCATAAGTGGAGCAGTCTAACTTCATAGATGGAGCAGCCTAACTCTGTAGATGATGGAGCAGCCTAACTCCATAGATGGTGCAGCCTCACTCCATAGATGGAGCAGCCTAACTTTATAGATGGAGCAGCCTAACTCCATAGATGATACAGCCTAACTCTATAGATGATGGAGCAGCCTAACTCCATAGTATATAGAGCAGCCTAACTTCATAGATGGAGCAGCCTAACTCCATAGATGATGCAGCCTAACTCCATAGATGATTGAGCAGCCTAACTCCATAGATGGAGCAGCCTAACTTCATAGATGGAGCAGCCTAACTCCATAGATGATGCAGCCTAACTCCATAGATGGAGCAGCCTAACTTCATAGATGGAGGAGCCTAACTCAATAGATGATGGAGCAGCCTAACTTTATAGATGGAGCAGCCTAACTCCATAGATGATCGAGCAGCCTAACTCCATAGATGGAGCAGCCTAACTCGATAGATGGAACAGCCTAACTCCACAGATGATGGAGCAGCATAACTTTATAGATGGAGCAGCCTAACTCCATAGATGATGGAGCAGCCTAACTCCATATATGATGGAGCAGCATAACTCCATAGATGGAGCAGCCTAACTTCATCTATGGAGCAGCCTAACTCCATAGATGATGGAGCAGCCTAACTTTATAGATGGAGCAGCCTAACTCCATAGATGGAGCAGCCTAACTCTATAGATGATGGAGCAGCCTAACTCCATAGAATATAGAGCAGCCTAACTTTATAGATGGAGCACCCTAACTCCATAGATGATGGAGCAGCCTAACTAAATAGATGGAGCAGCCTAACTTCATAGATGGAGGAGCCTAACTTGATAGATGATAGAGCAGCCTAACTCCATAGATGGAGCAGCCTAACTCTATAGATGATGGAGCAGCCTAACTCCATAGATGGAGCAGCCTAACTCTATAGATGATGGAACAGCCTAACTCTATAGATGGAGCAGCCTAACTCCATAGATGGAGCAGCCTAACTCTATAGATGATGGAGCAGCCTAACTTTATAAATGGAGCAGCCTAACTTTATAGATGGAGCAACCTAACTCTATAGATTATGGAGCAGCCTAACTCGATAGAATATAGAGCAGCTTAACTTCATAGATGGAGCAGCCTAACTCCATAGATTATTGAGCAGCCTAACACGATAAATGGAGCAGCCTAACTCGATAGATGGAGCAGCCTAACTCCATAGATGGAGCAGCCTAACTCGATAGATGGAGAAGCCTAACTCCATAGATGGAGCAGCCTAACTCTATAGATGATGGAGCAGCCTAACTCCATATATGGAGCAGCCTAACTTCATCTATGGAGCAGCCTAACTCCATAGATGATGGAGCAGCCTAACTTTATAGATGGAGCAGCCTAACTCCATAGATGGAGCAGCCTAACTCTATAGATGATGGCGCAGCCTAACTCCATAGAATATAGAGGAGCCTAACTTCATAGATGGAGCACCCTAACTCGATAGATGGAGCAGTCTAACTCCATAGATGGAGCAGCCTAACTCTATAGATGATGGAGCAGCCTAACTCCATAGATGGAGCAGCCTAACTCTATAGATGATGGAACAGCCTAACTCTATAGATGGAGCAGCCTAACTCCATAGATGGAGCAGCCTAACTCCATAGATGATGGAGCAGCCTAACTTCATAGATGGAGCAGCCTAACTCTATAGATGATGGAGCAGCCTAACTCCGTAGATGGAACAGCCTAACTCCATAGGTGATCGAGCAGCCTAACTCCATAGATGGTGCAGCCTAACTCTATAGATGATGGAGCAGCCTAACTCCCTAGATGGAACAGCCTAACTCCATAGATGATGGAGCAGCCTAACTTTATAGATGGAGCATCCTAACTCTATAGATGATGGAGCAGCCTAACTCCATAGAATATAAAGCAGCCTAACTTCATAGATGGAGCAGCCTAACTCCATAGATGATGGAGCAGCCTAACTTTATAGATGGAGCATCCTAACTCTATAGATGATGGAGCAGCCTAACTCCATAGAATATAAAGCAGCCTAACTTCATAGATGGAGCAGCCTAACTCCATAGATGCTCGAGCAGCCTAACTCGATAGATGGAGCAGCCTAACTCCATAGATGGAGCAGCCTAACTCTATAGATGATGGAACAGCCTAACTCCATAGATGGAGCAGTCTAACTTCATAGATGGAGCAGCCTAACTTAATAGATTTTGGAGCAGCCTAACTCCATAGAATATAGAGCAGCCTAACTTCGTAGATGGAACAGCCTAACTCCATAGGTGATCGAGCAGCCTAACTCCATAGATGGTGCCGCCTAACTCCGTAGATGGAACAGCCTAACTCCATAGATGATGGAGCAGCCTAACTTTATAGATGGAGCAGCCTAACTTTATAGATGGAGCAGCCTAACTCTATAGATGATGGAGCAGCCTAACTCCATAGAAGATTGAGCAGCCTAACTCCATAGATGGAGCAGCCTAACTCCATAGATGGAGCAGCCTAACTTTATAGATGATGAAGCAGCCTAACTCCATAGAATATAGAGCAGCCTAACTTCAAAGATTGAGCAGCCTAACTCCATAGATGATCGAGCAGCCTAACTTCATAGATGGGGCAGCCTAACTCGATAGATGGGACAGCCGAACTCCTTAGATGGAGCAGCCTAACTCTATAGATGATGGAGCAGCCTAACTCCATAGATGGAGCAGCCTAACTCCATAGATGGAGCAGCCTAACTCTATAGATGATGGAGCAGCCTAACTCCATAGATGGAGCAGCCTAACTCCATAGATGATGGAGCAGCCTAACTCCATAGATGGAGCAGCCTAACTTCATAGATGGAGCAGCCTAACTCTATAGATGTTGGAGCAGCCTAACTCCATGGAATATAGAGCAGCCTAATTTCATAGATGGAACAGCCTAACTCCATAGATGATAAAGCAGCCTAACTCCATAGATGGTGCAGCCTAACTCCGTAGATGGAACAGCCTAACTCCATAGATGATGGAGCAGCCTAACTCGATAGATGGAGCAGCCTAACTCGAAAGATGGAGCAGCGTAACTCCATAGATGATGGAGCAGCCTAACTCCATAGATGATGGAGCAGCCTAACTCTAAAGATGATGGAGCATCATAACTCCATAGATGATGGAGCAGCCTAACTCCATAGATGATGGAGCAGCCTAACTCCATAGATGGAGCAGCCTAACTCCATAGAAGATTGAGCAGCCTAAATCCATAGATGGAGCAGCCTAACTCCATAGATGATCGAGCAGCCTAACTCGATAGATGGAGCAGCCTAACTCGATAGATGGAGCAGCCTAACTCCATAGATGGAGCAGCCTAACTCTATAGATGATGGAGCAGCCTAACTTTATAAATGGAGCAGCCTAACTCCATAGATGGAGCAGCCTAACTTCATAGATGGAGCAGCCTAACTCTATAGATGTTGGAGCAGCCTAACTCCATAGATGGAACAGCCTAACTCCATAGGTGATAGAGCAGCCTAACTCCATAGATGGTGCAGCCTAACTCCGTAGATGGAACAGCCTAACTCCATAGATTATGGAGCAGCCTAACTTTATAGATGGAGCAGCCTAACTCTATAGATGATGGAGCAGCCTAACTCCATAGAATATAAAGCAGCCTAACTTCATAGATGGAGCAGCCTAACTCCATAGATGCTCGAGCAGCCTAACTCGATAGATGGAGCAGCCTAACTCGATAGATGGAGCAGCCTAACTCCATAGATGATGGAGCAGCCTAACTCCATAGATGATGGAGAGGCCTAACTCTAAAGATGATGGAGCAGCATAACTCCATAGATGATGGAGCAGCCTAACTCCATAGATGGAGCAGCCTAACTCCATAGATGATGGAGTTGCCTAACTTCATAGATGGAGCAGCCTAACTCCATAGAAGATTGAGCAGCCTAAATCCATAGATGGAGCAGCCTAACTCGATAGATGGAGCAGCCTAACTCTATAGATGATGGAGCATCCTAAATTTATAAATGGAGCAGCCTAACTCCATAGATGGAGCAGCCTAACTCTATAGATTATGGAGCAGCCTAACTCCATAGAATATAGAGCAGCTTAACTTCATAGATGGAGCAGCCTAACTCCATAGATTATTGAGCAGCCTAACTCGATTAATGGAGCAGCCTAACTCGATAGATGGAACAGCCTAACTCCATATATGGAGCAGCCTAACTTCATCTATGGAGCAGCCTAACTCCATAGATGATGGAGCAGCCTAACTTTATAAATGGAGCAGCCTAACTCCATAGATGGAGCAGCCTAACTCTATAAATTATGGAGCAGCCTAACTTCATAGAATATAGAGTTGCTTAACTTCATAGATGGAGCAGCCTAACTCCATAGATGATCGAGCAGCCTAACTCGATAGATGGAGCAGCCTAACTCGATAGATGGAGCAGCCTAACTCCATAGATGGAGCAGCCTAACTCGATAGATGGAGAAGCCTAACTCCATAGATGGAGCAGCCTAACTCTATAGATGATGGAGCAGCCTAACTCCATAGATGATGGAGCAGCCTAACTTTATAGATGGAGCAGCCTAACTCCATAGATGGAGCAGCCTAACGCTATAGATGATGGCGCAGCCTAACTCCATAGAATATAGAGGAGCCTAACTTCATAGATGGAGCAGCCTAACTCCATAGATGATCGAGCAGCCTAACTCGATAGATGGAGCAGCCTAACTCGATAGATGGAGCAGCCTAACTCCATAGATGGAGCAGCCTAACTCCATAGATGGAGCAGCCTAACTCCATAGATGGAGCAGCCTAACTCCATAGATGGAGCAGCCTAACTCTATAGATGATGGAGCAGCCTAACTCCATAGATGGAGCAGCCTAACTCCATAGATGGAGCAGCGTAACTCCATAGATGATGGAGCAGCCTAACTCGATAGATGGAGCAGCCTAACTCCATAGATGGTGCAGCCTAACTCCGTAGATGGAACAGCCTAACTCCATAGATGATGGAGCAGCCTAACTTCATAGAATATAAAGCAGCCTAACTCGATAGATGGAGCAGCCTAACTAGATAGATGGAGCAGCCTAACTCCATAGATGGAGCAGCCTAACTCCATAGATGGAGCAGCCTAACTCCATAGATGATGGAGCAGCCTAACTTCATAAATGGAGCAGCCTAACTTCATAGATGGAGCAGCCTAACTTTATAGATGTTGGAGCAGCCTAACTCCATAGATGGAGCAGCCTAACTCCATAGATGATGGAGCAGCCTAACTTCATAGATGGAGCAGCCTAACTTCATAGATGGAGCAGCCTAACTCTATAGATGGAGCAGCCTAACTCCATAGAAGATTGAGCAGCCTAACTTCATAGATGGAGCAGCCTAACTCCATAGATGATGGAGCAGCCTAACTCCATAGATGGAGCAGCCTAACTCCATAGGTGATCGAGCAGCCTAACTCCATAGATGGTGCAGCCTAACTCCGTAGATGGAACAGCCTAACTCCATAGATGATGGAGCAGCCTAACTTTATAGATGGAGCAGCCTAACTCTATAGATGATGGAGCAGCCTAACTCCATAGAATATAAAGCAGCCTAACTTCATAGATGGAGCAGCCTAACTCCATAGATGGAGCAGCCTAACTCCATAGATGGAGCAGCCTAACTCTATAGATGATGGAGCAGCCTAACTCGATAGATGGAGCAGCCTAACTCCATAGATGGAGCAGCCTAACTCCATAGATGATGGAGCAGCCTAACTCGATAGATGGAGCAGCCTAACTTCATAGATGGAGCAGCCTAACTCTATAGATGTTGGAGCAGCCTAACTCCATAGAATATAGAGCAGCCTAACTTCGTAGATGGAACAGCCTAACTCCATAGGTGATCGAGCAGCCTAACTCCATAGATGGTGCAGCCTAACTCCGTAGATGGAACAGCCTAACTCCATAGATGATGGAGCAGCCTAACTTTATAGATGGAGCAGCCTAACTTTATAGATGGAGCAGCCTAACTTTATAGATGGAGCAGCCTAACTTTATAGATGGAGCAGCCTAACTCTATAGATGATGGAGCAGCCTAACTCCATAGAAGATTGAGCAACCTAACTCCATAGATGGAGCAGCCTAACTCCATAGATGGAGCAGCCTAACTTTATAGATGATGAAGCAGCCTAACTCCATAGAATATAGAGCAGCCTAACTCCATAGATGGAGCAGCCTAACTCCATAGGTGATCGAGCAGGCTGACTCCATAGATGGAGCAGCCTAACTCCGTAGATGGAACAGCCTAACTCCATAGATGATGGAGCAGCCTAACTTTATAGATGGAGCAGCCTAACTCTATAGATGGAGCAGCCTAACTTCATAGATGGAGCAGCCTAACTCTATAGATGATGGAGCAGCCTAACTCCATAGAATATAAAGCAGCCTAACTTCATAGATGGAGCAGCCTAACTCCATAGATGCTCGAGCAGCCTAACTTCATAGATGGGGCAGCCTAACTCCATAGGTGATCGAGCAGCCTAACTCCATAGATGGAGCAGCCTAACTCTATAGATGATGGAGCAGCCTAACTCCATAGATGGAGCAGCCTAACTCTATAGATGATGGAGCAGCCTAACTCTATAGATGATGGAGCAGCCTAACTCCATAGATGGAGCAGCCTAACTCTATAGATGATGGAACAGCCTAACTCCATAGATGGAGCAGCCTAACTCCGTAGATGGAACAGCCTAACTCCATAGACGATGGAGCAGCCTAACTTTATAGATGGAGCAGCCTAACTCTATAGATGATGGAGCAGCCTAAGTCCATCGAATATAAAGCAGCCTAACTTCATAGATGGAGCAGCCTAACTCCATAGGTGATCGAGCAGCCTAACTCCATAGATGTTGCAGCCTAACTCCGTAGATGGAACAGCCTAACTCCATAGATGATGGAGCAGCCTAACTCGATAGATGGAGCAGCCTTACTCGATAGATGGAGCAGCCTAACTTCATAGATGGAGCAGCCTAACTCTATAGATGTTGGAGCAGCCTAACTCCATAGAATATAGAGCAGCCTAACTTCATAGATGGAACAGCCTAACTCCATAGGTGATCGAGCAGCCTAACTCCATAGATGGTGCAGCCTAACTCCGTAGATGGAACAGCCTAACTCCATAGATGATGGAGCAGCCTAACTTTATAGATGGAGCAGCCTAACTTTATAGATGGAGCAGCCTAACTCTATAGATGATGGAGCAGCCTAACTCCATAGAAGATTGAGCAGCCTAACTCCATAGATGGAGCAGCCTAACTCCATAGATGGAGCAGCCTAACTTTATAGATGATGAAGCAGCCTAACTCCATAGAATATAGAGCAGCCTAACTTCAAAGATTGAGCATCCTAACTCCATAGATGATCGAGCAGCCTAACTTCATAGATGGGGCAGCCTAACTCGATAGATGGGACAGCCGAACTCCTTAGATGGAGCAGCCTAACTCTATAGATGATGGAGCAGCCTAACTCCATAGATGGAGCAGCCTAACTCCATAGATGATGGAGCAGCCTAACTCAACAGATGATGGAGCAGCCTAATTCCATAGATGGAGCAGCATAACTCCATAGATGATGGAGCAGCCTAACTTCATAGATGGAGCAGCCTAACTTCATAGATGGAGCAGCCTAACTCTATAGATGTTGGAGCAGCCTAACTCCATAGATGATGGAGCAGCCTAACTCAACAGATGATGGAGCAGCCTAACTTCATAGATGGAGCAGCCTAACTTCATAGATGGAGCAGCCTAACTCTATAGATGTTGGAGCAGCCTAACTCCATAGAATATAGAGCAGCCTAACTTCATAGATGGAACAGCCTAACTCCATAGGTGATCGAGCAGCCTAACTCCATAGATGGTGCAGCCTAACTCCGTAGATGGAACAGCCTAACTCCAAAGAATATCGAGCAGCCTAACTTTATAGATGGAGCAGCCTAACTCTATAGATGATGGAGCAGCCTAACTCCATAGATGATGGAGCAGCCTAACTCGATAGATGGAGCAGCCTTACTCGATAGATGGAGCAGCCTAACTTCATAGATGGAGCAGCCGAACTCTATAGATTTTGGAGCAGCCTAACTCCATAGAATATAGAGCAGCCTAACTCCGTAGATGGAACAGCCTAACTCCATAGATGATGGAGCAGCCTAACTTTATAGATGGAGCAGCCTAACTTTATAGATGGAGCAGCCTAACTCTATAAATGATGGAGCAACCTAACTCCATAGAAGATTGAGCAGCCTAACTCCATAGATGGAGCAGCCTAACTCCATAGATGGAGCAGCCTAACTTTATAGATGATGAAGCAGCCTAACTCCATAGAATATAGAGCAGCTTAACTTCAAAGATTGAGCATCCTAACTCCATAGATGATCGAGCAGCCTAACTTCATAGATGGGGCAGCCTAACTCGATAGATGGGACAGCCGAACTTTTTAGATGGAGCAGCCTAACTCTATAGATGATGGAGCAGCCTAACTCCATAGAATATAGAGGAGCCTAACTTTATAGATGGAGCACCCTAACTCCATAGATGATGGAGCAGCCTAACTTCATAGATGGAGAAGCCTAACTCCATATATGATTGAGCAGCCTAACTCCATAGATGGAGCAGCCAAACTCCATAGATGATGGAACAGCTTAACTCCATAGATGATGGAGCAGCCTAACTCCATAGATGATGGAGCAGCCTAACTCCATAGATGATGGAGCAGCCTAACTCCATAGATGATGGAGCAGCCTAACCGCATAGATGATGGAGCAGCCTAACTCCATAGATGGAGCAGCGTAACTCCATAGATGATGGAGCAGCCTAACTCCATAGATGGAGCAGCCTAACTCCATAGATGATCGAGCAGCCTAACTCGATAGATGGAGCAGCCTAACTCGATAGATGGAGCAGCCTAACTCCATAGATGGAGCAGCCTAACTCTATAGATGATGGAGCAGCCTAACTCCATAGATGGAGCAGCCTAACTCTATAGATGATGGAGCAGCCTAACTCCATAGATGGAGCAGCCTAACTCCATAGATGATCGAGCAGCCTAACTTCATAGATGGAGCAGCCTAACTCCATAGATGGAGCAGCCTAACTTCATAGATGGAGCAGCCTAACTCCATAGATGGAGCAGCCTAACTTCATAGATGGAGCAACCTAACTCTATAGATGTTGGAGCAGCCTAACTCCATAGATGGAGCAGCCTAATTCCATAGGTGATCGAGCAGCCTAACTCCATAGATGGTGCAGCCTAACTCCGTAGATGGAACAGCCTAACTCCATAGATGATGGAGCAGCCTAACTTTATAGATGGAGCAGCCTAACTTTATAGATGGAGCAGCCTAACTCTATAGATGATGGAGCAGCCTAACTCCATAGAAGATTGAGCAGCCTAACTCCATAGATGGAGCAGCCTAACTCCATAGATGGAGCAGCCTAACTTTATAGATGATGAAGCAGCCTAACTCCATAGAATATAGAGCAGCCTAACTTCAAAGATTGAGCATCCTAACTCCATAGATGATCGAGCAGCCTAACTTCATAGATGGGGCAGCCTAACTCGATAGATGGGACAGCCGAACTCCTTAGATGGAGCAGCCTAACTCTATAGATGATGGAGCAGCCTAACTCCATAGATGGAGCAGCCTAACTCCATAGATGATGGAGCAGCCTAACTTCATAGATGGAGCAGCCTAACTCCATAGATGGAGCAGCCTAACTCTATAGATGATGGAGCAGCCTAACTCTATAGATGATGGAGCAGCCTAACTCCATAGATGGAGCAGCCTAACTCCGTAGATGGAACAGCCTAACTCCATAGACGATGGAGCAGCCTAACTTTATAGATGGAGCAGCCTAACTCCATAGGTGATCGAGCAGCCTAACTCCATAGATGTTGCAGCCTAACTCCGTAGATGGAACAGCCTAACTCCATAGATGATGGAGCAGCCTAACTCGATAGATGGAGCAGCCTTACTCGATAGATGGAGCAGCCTAACTTCATAGATGGAGCAGCCTAACTCTATAGATGTTGGAGCAGCCTAACTCCATAGAATATAGAGCAGCCTAACTTCATAGATGGAACAGCCTAACTCCATAGGTGATCGAGCAGCCTAACTCCATAGATGGTGCAGCCTAACTCCGTAGATGGAACAGCCTAACTCCATAGATGATGGAGCAGCCTAACTTTATAGATGGAGCAGCCTAACTCCATAGAATATAGAGCAGCCTAACTCGATAGATGGAACAGCCTAACTCGATAGATGGAGCAGCCTAACTCCATAGATGGTTCAGCCTAACTCCGTAGATGGAACAGCCTAACTCCATAGATGATGGAGCAGCCTAACTTTATAGATGGAGCAGCCTAACTCCATAGATGATGGAGCAGCCTAACTCCATAGAATATAAAGCACCCTAACTTCATAGATGGAGCATCCTAACTCCATAGATGCTCGAGCAGCATAACTTCATAGATGGGGCAGCCTAACTCGATAGATGGAGCAGCCTAACTCGATAGATTGAGCAGCCTAACTCCATAGATGGAGCAGCCTAACTTTATAGATGATGGAGCAGCCTAACTCGATAGATGGAGCAGCCTAACTTCATAGATGGAGCAGCCTAACTCTATAGATGTTGGAGCAGCCTAACTTTATAGAATATAGAGCAGCCTAACTTCGTAGATGGAACAGCCTAACTCCATAGGTGATCGAGCAGCCTAACTCCATAGATGGTGCAGCCTAACTCCGTAGATGGAACAGCCTAACTCCATAGATGATGGAGCAGCCTAACTTTATAGATGGAGCAGCCTAACTTTATAGATGGAGCAGCCTAACTCTATAGATGATGGAGCAGCCTAACTCCATAGAAGATTGAGCAGCCTAACTCCATAGATGGAGCAGCCTAACTCTATAGATGATGGAGCAGCCTAACTCCATAGATGGAGCAGCCTAACTCCATAGATGATGGAGCAGCCTAACTTCATAGATGGAGCAGCCTAACTCCATAGATGGAGCAGCCTAACTCTATAGATGATGGAGCAGCCTAACTCCATAGATGGAGCAGCCTTACTCGATAGATGGAGCAGCCTAACTTCATAGATGGAGCAGCCGAACTCTATAGATTTTGGAGCAGCCTAACTCCATAGAATATAGAGCAGCCTAACTTCGTAGATGGAACAGCCTAACTCCATAGGTGATCGAGAAGCCTAACTTTATAGATGGAGTAGCCTAACTTTATAGATGGAGCAGCCTAACTCTATAGATGATGGAGCAGCCTAACTCCATAGAATAAAAAGCAGCCTAACTTTATAGATGGAGCAGCCTAACTCCATAGATGCTCGAGCAGCCTAACTCGATAGATGGAGCAGACTAACTCCATAGATGGAGCAGCCTAACTTCGTAGATGGAACAGCCTAACTCCATAGGTGATCGAGAAGCCTAACTTTATAGATGGAGCAGCCTAACTCCATAGAATAAAAAGCAGCCTAACTTTATAGATGGAGCAGCCTAACTCCATAGATGCTCGAGCAGCCTAACTCGATAGATGGAGCAGCCTAACTCCATAGATGATGGAGCAGCCTAACTTCATAGATGGAGCAGCCTAACTCCATAGATGGAGCAGCCTAACTCTATAGATGATGGAGCAGCCTAACTCCATAGGTGATCGAGCAGCCTAACTCCATAGATGATGGAGCAGCCTAACTTTATAGATGGAGCAGCCTAACTCTATAGATGATGGAGCAGCCTAACTCCATAGAATATAAAGCACCCTAACTTCATAGATGGAGCATCCTAACTCCATAGATGCTCGAGCAGCCTAACTCGATAGATGGAGCAGACTAACTCCATAGATGGAGCAGCCTAACTCGATAGATTGAGCAGCCTAACTCCATAGATGGAGCAGCCTAACTCTATAGATGATGGAGCAGCCTAACTCGATAGATGGAGCAGCCTAACTTCATAGATGGAGCAGCCTAACTCTATAGATGTTGGAGCAGCCTAACTCCATAGATGATGGAGCAGCCTAACTCAACAGATGATGGAGCAGCCTAACTTCATAGATGGAGCAGCCTAACTTCATAGATGGAGCAGCCTAACTCTATAGATGTTGGAGCAGCCTAACTCCATAGAATATAGAGCAGCCTAACTTCATAGATGGAACAGCCTAACTCCATAGGTGATCGAGCAGCCTAACTCCATAGATGGTGCAGCCTAACTCCGTAGATGGAACAGCCTAACTCCAAAGAATATCGAGCAGCCTAACTTTATAGATGGAGCAGCCTAACTCTATAGATGATGGAGCAGCCTAACTCCATAGATGATGGAGCAGCCTAACTCGATAGATGGAGCAGCCTTACTCGATAGATGGAGCAGCCTAACTTCATAGATGGAGCAGCCGAACTCTATAGATTTTGGAGCAGCCTAACTCCATAGAATATAGAGCAGCCTAACTCCGTAGATGGAACAGCCTAACTCCATAGATGATGGAGCAGCCTAACTTTATAGATGGAGCAGCCTAACTTTATAGATGGAGCAGCCTAACTCTATAAATGATGGAGCAACCTAACTCCATAGAAGATTGAGCAGCCTAACTCCATAGATGGAGCAGCCTAACTCCATAGATGGAGCAGCCTAACTTTATAGATGATGAAGCAGCCTAACTCCATAGAATATAGAGCAGCTTAACTTCAAAGATTGAGCATCCTAACTCCATAGATGATCGAGCAGCCTAACTTCATAGATGGGGCAGCCTAACTCGATAGATGGGACAGCCGAACTTTTTAGATGGAGCAGCCTAACTCTATAGATGATGGAGCAGCCTAACTCCATAGAATATAGAGGAGCCTAACTTTATAGATGGAGCACCCTAACTCCATAGATGATGGAGCAGCCTAACTTCATAGATGGAGAAGCCTAACTCCATATATGATTGAGCAGCCTAACTCCATAGATGGAGCAGCCAAACTCCATAGATGATGGAACAGCTTAACTCCATAGATGATGGAGCAGCCTAACTCCATAGATGATGGAGCAGCCTAACTCCATAGATGATGGAGCAGCCTAACTCCATAGATGATGGAGCAGCCTAACCGCATAGATGATGGAGCAGCCTAACTCCATAGATGGAGCAGCGTAACTCCATAGATGATGGAGCAGCCTAACTCCATAGATGGAGCAGCCTAACTCCATAGATGATCGAGCAGCCTAACTCGATAGATGGAGCAGCCTAACTCGATAGATGGAGCAGCCTAACTCCATAGATGGAGCAGCCTAACTCTATAGATGATGGAGCAGCCTAACTCCATAGATGGAGCAGCCTAACTCTATAGATGATGGAGCAGCCTAACTCCATAGATGGAGCAGCCTAACTCCATAGATGATCGAGCAGCCTAACTTCATAGATGGAGCAGCCTAACTCCATAGATGGAGCAGCCTAACTTCATAGATGGAGCAGCCTAACTCCATAGATGGAGCAGCCTAACTTCATAGATGGAGCAACCTAACTCTATAGATGTTGGAGCAGCCTAACTCCATAGATGGAGCAGCCTAATTCCATAGGTGATCGAGCAGCCTAACTCCATAGATGGTGCAGCCTAACTCCGTAGATGGAACAGCCTAACTCCATAGATGATGGAGCAGCCTAACTTTATAGATGGAGCAGCCTAACTTTATAGATGGAGCAGCCTAACTCTATAGATGATGGAGCAGCCTAACTCCATAGAAGATTGAGCAGCCTAACTCCATAGATGGAGCAGCCTAACTCCATAGATGGAGCAGCCTAACTTTATAGATGATGAAGCAGCCTAACTCCATAGAATATAGAGCAGCCTAACTTCAAAGATTGAGCATCCTAACTCCATAGATGATCGAGCAGCCTAACTTCATAGATGGGGCAGCCTAACTCGATAGATGGGACAGCCGAACTCCTTAGATGGAGCAGCCTAACTCTATAGATGATGGAGCAGCCTAACTCCATAGATGGAGCAGCCTAACTCCATAGATGATGGAGCAGCCTAACTTCATAGATGGAGCAGCCTAACTCCATAGATGGAGCAGCCTAACTCTATAGATGATGGAGCAGCCTAACTCTATAGATGATGGAGCAGCCTAACTCCATAGATGGAGCAGCCTAACTCCGTAGATGGAACAGCCTAACTCCATAGACGATGGAGCAGCCTAACTTTATAGATGGAGCAGCCTAACTCCATAGGTGATCGAGCAGCCTAACTCCATAGATGTTGCAGCCTAACTCCGTAGATGGAACAGCCTAACTCCATAGATGATGGAGCAGCCTAACTCGATAGATGGAGCAGCCTTACTCGATAGATGGAGCAGCCTAACTTCATAGATGGAGCAGCCTAACTCTATAGATGTTGGAGCAGCCTAACTCCATAGAATATAGAGCAGCCTAACTTCATAGATGGAACAGCCTAACTCCATAGGTGATCGAGCAGCCTAACTCCATAGATGGTGCAGCCTAACTCCGTAGATGGAACAGCCTAACTCCATAGATGATGGAGCAGCCTAACTTTATAGATGGAGCAGCCTAACTCCATAGAATATAGAGCAGCCTAACTCGATAGATGGAACAGCCTAACTCGATAGATGGAGCAGCCTAACTCCATAGATGGTTCAGCCTAACTCCGTAGATGGAACAGCCTAACTCCATAGATGATGGAGCAGCCTAACTTTATAGATGGAGCAGCCTAACTCCATAGATGATGGAGCAGCCTAACTCCATAGAATATAAAGCACCCTAACTTCATAGATGGAGCATCCTAACTCCATAGATGCTCGAGCAGCATAACTTCATAGATGGGGCAGCCTAACTCGATAGATGGAGCAGCCTAACTCGATAGATTGAGCAGCCTAACTCCATAGATGGAGCAGCCTAACTTTATAGATGATGGAGCAGCCTAACTCGATAGATGGAGCAGCCTAACTTCATAGATGGAGCAGCCTAACTCTATAGATGTTGGAGCAGCCTAACTTTATAGAATATAGAGCAGCCTAACTTCGTAGATGGAACAGCCTAACTCCATAGGTGATCGAGCAGCCTAACTCCATAGATGGTGCAGCCTAACTCCGTAGATGGAACAGCCTAACTCCATAGATGATGGAGCAGCCTAACTTTATAGATGGAGCAGCCTAACTTTATAGATGGAGCAGCCTAACTCTATAGATGATGGAGCAGCCTAACTCCATAGAAGATTGAGCAGCCTAACTCCATAGATGGAGCAGCCTAACTCTATAGATGATGGAGCAGCCTAACTCCATAGATGGAGCAGCCTAACTCCATAGATGATGGAGCAGCCTAACTTCATAGATGGAGCAGCCTAACTCCATAGATGGAGCAGCCTAACTCTATAGATGATGGAGCAGCCTAACTCCATAGATGGAGCAGCCTTACTCGATAGATGGAGCAGCCTAACTTCATAGATGGAGCAGCCGAACTCTATAGATTTTGGAGCAGCCTAACTCCATAGAATATAGAGCAGCCTAACTTCGTAGATGGAACAGCCTAACTCCATAGGTGATCGAGAAGCCTAACTTTATAGATGGAGTAGCCTAACTTTATAGATGGAGCAGCCTAACTCTATAGATGATGGAGCAGCCTAACTCCATAGAATAAAAAGCAGCCTAACTTTATAGATGGAGCAGCCTAACTCCATAGATGCTCGAGCAGCCTAACTCGATAGATGGAGCAGACTAACTCCATAGATGGAGCAGCCTAACTTCGTAGATGGAACAGCCTAACTCCATAGGTGATCGAGAAGCCTAACTTTATAGATGGAGCAGCCTAACTCCATAGAATAAAAAGCAGCCTAACTTTATAGATGGAGCAGCCTAACTCCATAGATGCTCGAGCAGCCTAACTCGATAGATGGAGCAGCCTAACTCCATAGATGATGGAGCAGCCTAACTTCATAGATGGAGCAGCCTAACTCCATAGATGGAGCAGCCTAACTCTATAGATGATGGAGCAGCCTAACTCCATAGGTGATCGAGCAGCCTAACTCCATAGATGATGGAGCAGCCTAACTTTATAGATGGAGCAGCCTAACTCTATAGATGATGGAGCAGCCTAACTCCATAGAATATAAAGCACCCTAACTTCATAGATGGAGCATCCTAACTCCATAGATGCTCGAGCAGCCTAACTCGATAGATGGAGCAGACTAACTCCATAGATGGAGCAGCCTAACTCGATAGATTGAGCAGCCTAACTCCATAGATGGAGCAGCCTAACTCTATAGATGATGGAGCAGCCTAACTCGATAGATGGAGCAGCCTAACTTCATAGATGGAGCAGCCTAACTCTATAGATGTTGGAGCAGCCTAACTCCATAGAATATAGAGCAGCCTAACTTCGTAGATGGAACAGCCTTACTCCATAGGTGATCGAGCAGCCTAACTCCATAGATGGTGCAGCCTAACTCCGTAGATGGAACAGCCTAACTCCATAGATGATGGAGCAGCCTAACTTTATAGATGGAGCAGCCTAACTTTATAGATGGAGCAGCCTAACTCTATAGATGATGGAGCAGCCTAACTCCATAGATGGAGCAGCCTAACTCCATAGATGGAGCAGCCTAACTTTATAGATGATGAAGCAGCCTAACTCCATAGAATATAGAGCAGCCTAACTTCAAAGATTGAGCATCCTAACTCCATAGATGCTCGAGCAGCCTAACTCGATAGATGGAGCAGCCTAACTCCATAGATGGAGCAGCCTAACTCTATAGATGATGGAGCAGCCTAACTCGATAGATGGAGCAGCCTTACTCGATAGATGGAGCAGCCTAACTTCATAGATGGAGCAGCCGAACTCTATAGATTTTGGAGCAGCCTAACTCCATAGAATATAGAGCAGCCTAACTTCGTAGATGGAACAGCCTAACTCCATAGATGATGGAGCAGCCTAACTTTATAGATGGAGCAGCCTAACTTTATAGATGGAGCAGCCTAACTTTATAGATGGAGCAGCCTAACTCTACAGATGATGGAGCAGCCTAACTCCATAGAAGATTGAGCAGCCTAACTCCATAGATGGAGCAGCCTAACTCCATAGATGGAGCAGCCTAACTTTATAGATGATGAAGCAGCCTAACTCCATAGAATATAGAGCAGCTTAACTTTAAAGATTGAGCACCCTAACTCCATAGATGATCGAGCAGCCTAACTTCATAGATGGGGTAGCCTAACTCGATAGATGGGACAGCCGAACTCCTTAGATGGAGCAGCCTAACTCTATAGATGATGGAGCAGCCTAACTCCATAGAATATAGAGCAGCCTAACTTTATAGATGGAGCACCCTAACTCCATAGATGATGGACCAGCCCAACTCCATAGAATATAGAGCAGCCTAACTCCATAGGTGATCGAGCAGCCTAACTCCCTGGGGGGCTCTGGGTGTTTGGTATTGTTGCTTTCCACCTGCGGTCACTAACCCTTTCTGCTCCTTCAGTCCTCTCACTAAGTTCTCCATTAGGAAACCCCTGATCATATCAGTGGTTAACTGTGAGCATTGTCCTCTGAGTGTGTTAGTCTTTGGCAGACCTCTAAGGAGACAGCTATATCATGTTCCTCACATTATGTACTTCCAGCCATCCACAACAGTGTTTAGCTTAGGTGGCTGTACATGGGGTGAATACCCAGGTGGAATGGTCTCCTGATGGCCCCTCCTTCAGTTTCTGCTCCATGTTTTGTTTCCCTATTTGCTCCCTTGAGCATTTTTGTTTCTCGTTCTAAGTAGAACTGAGGCATCCCCTCTTGGTCTTCCTTCTTCATGAGCTTCATGTGGTCTGTGGGTTGAGTCTTCGCTAATCCAAGCTTTTGAGCTAACATCCGTGGAGATATGTTTGTGTAACTATCTTCTTTTGGGGTTTTTGGAAGATTACTTTCTTGCTTTTTCTAGGTTGTAGTTTCCCTCCTTGTGTTGGAGTTTTCCACCAATTATTCTTTGAAGTGCTGGATTTGTGTTGAGATACTGTGTAAATTTGGATTTTTCATGGAATAGTTTGGTTTCTCCATCAATAATGATTGACAGTTTTGCTGGGTATAGTAGTCTGGGCTGGCATTTGTATTCTCTTAGGGTCTGTATGATATCGGCCCAGGATCTTCTGGCTTTTATGGTCTCTGGTGAGAAGTCTTGTGTAATTCGTATAGGTCTGACTTTATATGTTTACTTTGCCTTTTTCCCTTACTGCTTTTAGTATTTTTTCTTTGTTTTGTACATTTGATGTTTTGACTATTATATGGTGGGAAGTATTTCTTTTCTGGTCTAAACTATTTGGAGTTCTGTAGGCTTCTTGTATATTTATGGACATCTCTTTCTTTAGGTTAGGGAAGTTTTCCTCTATAATTTTGTTGAGGATATTTACTGGTCCTTTTAGTTGGGAATCTTCCCCCTCATCTATACCTATTATCCTTAGGTTTGGCCTTCTCATTGTATCTTGGATTTCTTGTATATTTTGGGTTAGTAGATTTTTGTATTTTGCATTTTCTTTGACAGTTGTGTCAATGTTTTCCATGGTATCTTCTGCACATGAGATTCTCTCTTCCATCTCTTGTATTCTGTTGGTGATACTTGTGTGTATGACTCCTGATCTTTTTAGGTTTTCTATCTCCAGGGTATTGTCCCTTTGTGATTTCTTTATTGTTTCTACTTCCATTTTTAGATCCTGCATGGTTCTGTTTAATTCCTTTTCCCGTTTGGTTGCATTTTCTTGCAATTCCTTAAGGGATTTTTGTGTTTCCTCTTTAAAGGTTTCTATCTGTCTACCAGTGCAAGCAACACTCTTTTTAAGGGTATCTCACAAAAATACAGAATTGATCATAGCTTTGATCTTAACAAAACAAGTAAGGAAATCCCTGTCCCCGCTCAATCAATCTCAAACCCCAAAACAACTATAATAACTGTGGTAGTGGGTTTAAACGATATACCCCACTAAATCATAAGTCAGGGAATCAAGAGTCCAATAGAGCCACCCTGAAGATGCGGGTGGTGATGTCTCCTTCAGCACTGAGAACTTCCCAAGTCAGGTTTACTTGTTGATCTGTTCCAGTTTGAAGGCAATTGTGAAGCATCTTCATGTTTCCTTCATATTTCCTGTAAAGAAAAAATATGCTTCTCAGGGGGTTTCTCCTCCCTGGATTTTTTATTGTTGTCTATTTGTTTAATCAGTCTCTCTGGCAGCCAACGTGCAGCATCTGCAGTTTGGGAATATATGCAAACAGAACCTCTTCCCCAGATAAGCACTGGATCTGGCCCATTCCAGGTTCCAGTTAATGGGTCTTTCCAGAGGACTGTTGCAAAATTCTTTTTGGTATCAGGATGCCAGAATCTATCTGCAGCAGATTTTCCTTCAGAATCCAAAGTTAAAAAATTTAAAATAAAAAGTGCATGATGAAAGATATTTCTGGGGATCCCTTGGTAGGATACCATTCCCCTTTTTTAATTTTTTCAAATTGACATTTAATGGTTTGATGTGCCCTTTCTACCATACCTTGGCCCTGTGGATTATATGGAATACCTGTTTTATGTAGTATTCCCAATTTCTCACAAAATTGGTGGAAACTGGAGCTTGTATAACCTGGGCCATTGTCAGTTTTTATCTGTTTAGGCACACCCAATACAGCGATTGTAGCAAGCATATGAGCGATCACATGTTTGCTTGCTTCTCCAGTTTGTAATGTTGCATGAATGAAACCACTGTATGTGTCTACACATACATGTATATATTTCTGTTTTCCAAATTCAGTATAATGAGTAACATCCATTTGCCAGATACTGTTTGGTATCAGTCCCTTTGGATTTACACCCAAATGAGGAACTGGTAAAAGTTTAACACATGATTGACATTGTTTGACAATTTGTCTAGCTTGTTCTCTGGTAATTTTAAACATAACTCTTAAGGTTTTAGAATTAAGGTGATGTAACTCATGAGCCTTTATGGCCTGATCCAAATTAGATTTTTGATCTGATAAAGTCACTGCAGCTATCCGAGTAGCTAGGTCTGCCTTGATATTTCCTTCAGAGAGAGGACCTGGTAGCCCAGTGTGGGCTCTCAGGTGTCCTATAAAGAATTTACACTTTCTCTTCAAAATTAATTGTTGGCACTGTAAAAACAAATCAGCTGCTTCTGAGGAATGCTTTATTTGTGCAGCAGTTTCTAGCAGAGGGATAGACTGAGCTATATATGAGCTATCTGTATAAATATTAATAGTTTGATTTGGAAATGCTTGAAACACCGCAATAACAGCATGTAATTCAACCAATTGAGCTGACACAGATGATGTAGCAAAAGAGATTACTTGATCCTTAAAGGCATAAGCAGCTGTTCCTGATGAGGAAGCATCAGTGAAAACTAGCAATGCTTCCTTGATAGGTTCATGTGCAGTACGAGATGGAAAAACAAATTCATGATGATTACAAAACTGAACCAATTTATCTGGTGGATAATGATTACCTATCTGACCAGCAAATGAGGCACATGCAATAGGCCAGACTTCAGAATTCTGCATGAGCCAATCAACCTGATGCCTTGTATAAGGTTGTACTGTGACATCAGGATCTTTTCCAAAATATTTTTGACTGTTATCTCTGCCTAACATAATCATATCTGCTACAGCTGCATAGTATGGATTAAGAAGCTTCTTGGGGGATGAGGGAAGATGAACCCATAATATGGGTGCAGTTTGCCAAAAAACTGCAGTAGGAGTCAGTTTAGTGTTAAAAATAAGAAAATATAAAGGCTTAGAATAATTAATATGAGTTACAAATTGGGATAAAATAGCATTCTCTACCTTCTGTAAGGCTTTTCTACCCTCCTCTGTTAGAGCCCTGCCAGATTTAGGGTCAGGATCTCCCTTGAGAATATCAAACAGAGGCTTCAATTCTCCTGTTGTAAGTTTCAAATATGGTCTTAGCCAATTAATGTCTCCCCGTAGTTTTTGAAAATCATTAAGTGTCTTAAGGGAATCAGTCCTCAGTGTGGCTTTACTATTAATAATACTTGGACCATTAATCTGAAATCCTAAATAAGTATATGGATCTTGTAATTGCACCTTTTCTGGTGCTATTTGTAACCCTGCAGTCTGTAAAGCTGTTCTAAGATCATCAAAGCACTGGAGTACCTGTTTTCCATCTTTTCCAGCTATCAAAATATCATCCATGAAATGAATCATGTAAATTTGCTTCCACATAGTTCTAACACCCTCTATGGCAGAAGCCACAAACTTTTGGCAGAAGGTAGGACTGTTAGCCATACCCTGAGGCAATACCTTCCATTGATATCTTTTCATAGGTTCTCTAAAGTTTATAGAGGGAATACTGAAAGCAAAACGTTTTCTATCATTAGGATGTAAGGGGATAGTAAAAAAAAAAACAGTCTTTTAAATCTATAACTATTTTATAATAAACTAAAGGTATGGCCACCGGTGTGGGCAGCCCAGGTTGTAAGTCTCCCATTTTAATCATGGTTGCATTAACAGCCCTCAAGTCTTGCAACAATCTCCACTTTCCTGACTTTTTCCTAATGACAAATATTGGGGTGTTCCATGGAGAATTACTCTCTTCTAAATGCCCTGCCTGTAATTGCTCCTGCACTAGCAACTGGGCAGCTTGTAATTTTTCAGTGGTTAGGGACCACTGATCCACCCAGACGGGCGAGTCCCCTTTCCAGGTGATGGGATCCGCACAACGTCCTAGGGGTGCAGCTGAATCAGTAGCCCCCATCAAAAATACCCCAAACCTTTTCTTCTAGTGTTACCATAAACCTCAATAGGATGAGTGATCCCATCTTCACTTTTTCCTAATCCTTTCCCTGGGGAAAATCCAGAATTTATCATTTGAGCTGTGATTACTTCATTAGGGCTGCACATAATCAATCCCAACTGGGATAACAGATCTCTGCCCCAGAGATTAATGGGAAGGCCTGAGATGACATAGGGTTGTATATTTCCTGTATTTTCTTCTTTATCTTTCCACGTCAGCACCTTAGAGCTTTGTAGTGGGTTTTGACTTTGGCCAATACCCCTTAAATTGGTTAAGGTTGGGGTAAGAGGCCAGGTAGCAGGCCAATCACTTTGTTTTAGGATAGTCACATCAGCTCCTGTGTCAACCAAGCCTTGGAATGCCTTTCCATCTAGCCAGATTGTCATCATAGGTTTTTGTTTAACTATAGGCTATACCCAGTATGCATCAGAGGAACCAAAACCTTGATCCCCTCTTTTAGGATTCTTATATTTGTGATTAGTAGGGTACAATGGAAGTAACAATAGTTGAGCTATCCTCTTTCCTGTAGGAATGGTGACTATGTTCTGAATTGCCTGCACCATTACCTTAATCTCACCCTGATAATCATTATCTATAACTCCAGGAAAAATTTGTAATCCCTGCATAGTAGTACTGCTTCTTCCCACTATCAGGCCAAACACATTTGGATAGAGTGGTCCAAACACTCCAGTGGGTAAGGCCTGAGGTCCCATTTCTGGGGTTAATACTGTGTGGGTGGCAGAACTGAGGTCCAGTCCTGCACTTCCTGGTGTTGCTCGACTAAGTTCAGAAAGGGATTGGTATCTGCTGGTAGGACACTGACTGCTCCATAAGCCTGTTTTGGCTTGTGTCGGTTCGGGGCCTGGAGCTGGCCCCTGTTCCCGTTTCCCTGATCATAGGAAAGGGTGTTACCTTGTGCGTCTCTTTTAGACATACAATGACTAGCCCAATGCCTTCCACGTTTGCAATGTGGGCAGAGCCCAGGCTGTTTTCTGGGCTGTCTTTGGCTTAACTCATTTTCTACCCTGCAACCTCTTTCTTGCAAAGTGTCCAGGCTTACCATGTTTAAAACATGCCTTTCTGTCTTTATTTGCCAAAAAATCTCTTACAGATTGTCCTTGCATAGCAGCTGCCATAGCTAAGCCCTGTTGGTAAGAGGGACCTATGTCAGAACAGAGTCAGATATACCCTGTAAGATCCGTCTTTTTCCTGTAGGGTCTAATGGCTGCTTGGCAGGCAGAATTGGCATTTTCATATGCAAGTTGTTTCACATAGTCTACACCTGCCTCTGCATTACCAAAAATCCTCCCTGCTGTTGTCATTAATCGATGAACAAAGTCAGAACATGGTTCATCAGGCCCTTGCCTGACTGCTGTTAAAGATGCACCAGGATGTCCCTTTACCGGGAGTTTATGCCAAGCCTTCATGGCTGCATTTTGAATTTGAGCATATAAACCTGGGTCATATTGCATCTGGTTATCACTAGAAGCAAATTGCCCTTCTCCTACTAAGGCATCAAAGGACCAACCATTGCCTGCCTGAATGTTTCTCCTAGCTGTCTCTTTACAATTCTCATGATACTCTGATTTCCAAATAAGATAGTCACCACCACTAAGAACTGCTCTCACTAACGTATTCCAATCACTAGGAGTTAGCCACTCCTCTGCAGTTGATTCTAAAATCGCAAGAGTAAAGGGAGCAGTGGCACCATATCGAGATACTGCATTTTTAAATTCTTTAATAATTTGAAAATTAAACCCTGTGTGATGTCTCCAAGCAACCCCTTGAGCGTCTCTGGTCTCGGATACAGGGAAAGCCTTAGCGTCTCTCTCCTCCGGCTGATCTGTAGCTGAACTAAAGCTAGAGGATAGGGACTGCCTTTGGACACCAGGTTGAGGAACGTGAAAATCCGGGGGATTTTCGCAGTTAGTCTCTTGAGACCTCTTCCCTGTCCTTAATTTCTGTAACTGGTTACTTAAGCCCTGATACTCTTTTTCTAACTCTATCAGTTGTTTAAGGGTAGAAATTTTGTCCTGTAACTCCTTTTTGGGATTTATAACTACTGTCTCCTCTGGGGGAGCACTTGGAGGTAGAGGCACATAGGGAAAGGGCATTTCAGCGTCATAAAATTTGACTTCCTCTTCCTCTTGGTCAGCACAATCTGGCTCTGACAAATTGTCATCAACCTTTGGCTGTATTTTGGATTCTAACTTATGCTTCTTTTTATTTTGGACAAAAAAGACAGCATTCAAGAACAAAAGCAGAAAATTAACACATGTGAGCAGCAAACAAAACCGAAACAGAGAGTTGAATTCAAGCTGACTAATTTTGGATTCAGGTTGACTAATTTCTTGTCCCATTTTCCTTACCTTTCTCAACACGGCAGATTTGTGATCACCTTCTTCCAGTAACGTCCCTCAACGCTTGGCGGCCACTGTGTCTTGGCCCAAGCTGCCGTTCCGGTCCGAGGGTCAGGGTCTAGCAAGAGAGAGAGAGAGAGAGAGAGAGAGAGAGAGAGAGAGAGAGAGAGAGGATGAAGGGGAAGAGACTCGAAGAATGGAGACAAGACAGAAAGTCTGATCAAGTCTCGTTTATTGAAGGGAATTCTGAGGTATTTATACGCTTTTGCCACGTGCCTTGTAGGCGCCTAGATACCATGTGCCTTGCAGGTGTTGATATGACGTAAGTCTTACAGGCGTCTATAGCGTGGACAGCACGTGCACCGCAATGCCTTGCAGGCGTGGATAGCACGTGCACCTTATAAGCATGTATGGCGTAGATAGCACGTGGAAAGCACGTGAACTGCAATACCTTGCAGGCGTGACTACCACGTGCACCTTGCAGCTGGGGGCAGTAAACAGCAACACAAAATACATGGGATATCAGAGTGTGCTTTAGCTGTTGTAGGCTATTGAAAACCAAATCTTTCATCAGGGTATATGGTTCCAGAAGGCTGCAGGGATGATCTAGCCGCTTTCTGCTAAAGTCGGCTCCCAACAGCAGCCTAACTCCAAAGATGGAGCAGCCTAACTCCATAGATGATGGAGCAGCCTAACTCCATAGATGATGGAGCAGCCTAACTCCATAGATGATGGAACAGCCTAACTTTATAGATGGAGCAGCCTAACTCCATAGATGGAGCAGCCTAACTCTATAAATGATGGAGCAGCCTAACTCTATAAATGATGGAGCAGCCTAACTCTATAAATGATGGAGCAGCCTAACTCTATAGATGATGGAGCAGCCTAACTCCATAGATGGTGCAGCCTAACTCTATAAATGATGGAGCAGCCTAACTCCATAGAATATAGAGCAGCCTAACTTCATAGATGGAGCAGCCTAACTCCATAGATGATGGAGCAGCCTAACTCCATAGATGATGAAGCAGCCTAACTCCATAGATGATGGAGCAGCCTAACTTCATAGATGGAGCAGCCTAACTCTATAGATGATGGAGCAGCCTAACTCCATAGATGGTGCAGCCTAACTCTATAAATGATGGAGCAGCCTAACTCCATAGAATATAGAGCAGCCTAACTTCATAGATGGAGCAGCCTAACTCCATATATGATGGAGCAGCCTAACTCCATAGATGATGGAGCAGCATAACTGCATAGATGGTGGAGCAGCCTAACTCCATAAATGGAGCAGCCTAACTCCATAGATGATGGAGCAGCCTAACTCCATAGATGATGGAGCAGCCTAACTCCATAGATGTTGGTGCAGTGTAACCCCATATATGGAGCAGTGGTGTTGGTATGCTCTCTTACCCGTCACTGACTATCCGGCTTAGCGCGCAAGTTTGGGGTTAATCCTCGTCTGTCTTGATGACAGAGGTTTCAGAGTCCCCTACTTCCAGTCTGTAATAATGGACCTGTATGGGTTTCATTTGAATAGCATCTATCTGTTGCCGTACAAAAGCCATCAGTTTGTTGAACCGTATCAACCCAAGAGAGAAGAGACTTAGCAATGCCTCAACAGTCAGTATAAAAGCAACACTCTTTTTTTTAATTTTTAAATTTTTTATTAGATATTTTATTGACACTTCAGATGCCATCCCCTTTCCCCATTCCCCCACCCCTTAGAAAACCCCTATCCCATGTCCCCTTTTCCTTTTTGCATTTATACATTGTTTTAAAATAATGTTAATCATAAGTGTTATAAGTTTGGAATTGTTCAATCAGAGGTGTAACCCACTGACCAACCTAGATATAACAACTATCTTTGACTGGTGGAGATACATGAATATCTGCCT
Organism: Arvicanthis niloticus; assembly: GCF_011762505.2. Classification (NCBI taxonomy): domain Eukaryota; kingdom Metazoa; phylum Chordata; class Mammalia; order Rodentia; family Muridae; genus Arvicanthis; species Arvicanthis niloticus. Next base: position 52,634,316 of record NC_047676.1, on the reverse strand, counting down.
CCCTGTCTCCCCCCTCTTTCTCTCTTTCATCACCTAGCTTCTCCTCTCCTTCTTCTCTTCTTCCTCTTCTTCCTCTCAGTACTCCTCCTACACATCATCCTTCCTGTTAAAATGAAACTTTTCTCTCAAAATACAATTAGAGCATAATTATGCCAATTTGTACCAGTGAGGTACAAGATAGTCCTAATACCCCATCCATCCTTTTGTTGACTAACTGTTGGGGACCGACTTTTAGCAGAAAGCGGCTATCAGCTTTGCAGCCATCTTGAGCCATATACCCTGACATGAGATTTAAATTACAATAGCCTACAACAGCTGAGAACACTCCGATAATCTTGGTTTAGATACCTTGAGATTAAAGATGCGTGTGATTAAAGGTGTGTGACTTAGAAGTATAGAGATCAGAGTTAGAGACAAGACCTAAGGGCATGATTAAAGGTGTAACTTAGAGGCGTGGCTTAGAAGTGAGACATATAAAAGGCAGAGACAGAACAGATCAGATTTGTTCAAAATAAAAGGAAGCGTAAGTTAGAATCCAAAATACAACCAAAGGTTGTTGACAATTTGTCAGAGCCAGATTGTGCTGACCAAGAGAAAGAGGAAGTCAAATTTTATGATGCTGAAATGCCCCCTCCCTATGCACCTCCACGTCCAAGTGCTCCCCCAATGGAGATGGTGGTTATAGATCCCATACAGGAGTTACACGAAAAAATATCTGTCCTTAAACAACAAATAGAGTTAGAAAAAGAGTATCAGGATTTAATTAATCAGCTACAAAAATTAAAGACAGGAAAGATGTCTCAAGACGTAAACTGTGAAAATCCCCTGGCTCCTTGCATTCCTCAACCAGGAATCCAAAGGCAGTCCCTATCACCTAGCTTAAGATTAGCCACAGATCAGCCAGAGGAGGGAAAGGCTGAGGCTTTCCCTGTATCCGAGACTAGAGACAATCAAGGAGTTGCTTGGAGACATCACACAGGTTTTAATTTTCAAATTATTAAGGAATTAAAAAATGCAGTATCTCAATATGGTGCCACTGCTCCTTTTACTCTTGCAATTTTAGACTCTGCCGCAGAGGAGTGGCTAACTCCTAGTGATTGGAATACGTTAGCGAGAGCAGTTCTTACTGGTGGAGACTATTTAATTTGGAAATCAGAGTATCATGAGAATTGCAAAGAAACAGCTAGGAGAAATATTCAGGCAGGTAATGGTTGGTCCTTTGACGCCTTAGTAGGAGAAGGGCAATTTGCTTCTAGTGATAACCAGATGCAATATGACCCAGGTTTATTTGCTCAAATTCAAAATGCAGCCATGAAGGCTTGGCATAAACTCCTGGTAAAGGGAGACCCTGGTGCATCTTTAACAACAGTCAGGCAAGGGCCTGATGAACGATTTTCTGACTTTGTTCATCGATTAATGACAACAGCAGGAAGGATTTTTGGTAATGCAGAGGTAGGTGTAGATTATGTGAAACAACTTGCTTATGAAAATGCTAATCCTGCCTGCCAAGCGGCCATTAGACCTTATAGGAAAAAGACAGACCTTACGGGGTACATCAGACTTTGTTCTGACATAGGTCCCTCTTACCAACAGGGCTTAGCTATGGCGGCTGCTATGCAAGGAAAATCAGTAAGAGATTTTTTGGCAAGTAAAGACAGAAAGGCATGTTTTAAATGTGGTAAGCCTGGACACTTTGCAAGAGATTGCAAGGTAGAAAATGAGTTAAGCCAGAGACAGCCCAGAAAACAGCCTGGGCTATGCCCAATTTGCAAACGTGGAAGGCATTGGGCTAGTGATTGTAGGTCTAAACAAGATGCACAAGGTAATACCCTTTCCCATAATCAGGGAAACGGGAACAGGGGCCAGCTCCAGGCCCCGAACCGACACAAGCCAAAACAGGCTTATGGAGCAGTCAGTGTCCTACCAGTGAACACCAATCCCTTTCTGAACTTAGTCGAGCAACACCAGGAAGCGCAGGACTAGACCCCAGTTCTGCCACCCACACAGTATTAACCCCAGAAATGGGATCTCAGGCCTTCCCGTTAATCTCTGGGGCAGAGATCTGTTATCCCAGTTGGGATTGATTATGTGCAGCCCTAATGAAGTAATCACAGCTCAAATGGTAAACCCTGGATTTTCCCCCAGGGAAAGGATTAGGAAAAAGCTCAGGGAATAGGGGCGCTGACTCTTCTTTAACTTCTTCAAGGCTGATCAAGGGTGTTGAGATTTTAGCAGAGGGGTGGGGGGAAGAGTAAGTTGATAAGCCTCTGATGCTGTGTCTTCACTGAATCCAGATGGAATTCCAGGACATCAGAGGTTTGGGCAGGTCTGCTCAGTATGCTTGCTTGATGAGTAGATACACCAAGGCTGTGTATTCTGCAATATACAATTCTCAGAACAAGTTTTAGTATCAAGAGAAAAAAATTTCCCACCCCCAGGGGGCTGACATTTTTTTAAAAGATGTTAGTTCTGAAGACTTTTTTTCCCGCTTGTTAAAATTGGTTGTAGTATTTACGTTTCAGATTTTATCCCCTTAGCCTACTTCCTCCCACCACCCAGAAACCTCCCATCCCATTCCCCTCCTCATGCTTCTATGAGGCAGTGACCACACCTACCCCCCTCACTATCCCCTCCCTGCCCTCACATTCCCCCCCACCCCCCACTGTGTGTTCATTTTTTTATGGGACCAAGAAACTCCTCTCCCACCTATGTCCAACAAGGCCATCCTCCCCTACATATACCTCTGGAGTCTTGGGTCCCTCCCTATGTGTTCCCAGGCTGGTGGTTTAGACCCTGGGGGGCTCTGGTTGTTTGGTATTGTTGCTTTCCACCTGGGGTCAATAACCCTTTCTGCTCCTTCAGTCCTCTCACTAAGTTCTCCATTGGGAAACCCCTGATCATATCAGTGGTTAATTGTGAACATTGTCCTCTGAGTGTGTTAGTCTTTGGCAGACCTCTAAGGAGACAGCTATATCATGTTCCTCACATTATGCACTTCCAGCCATCCACAACAGTGTTTAGCTTAGGTGGCTGTACATGGGTTGAATATCCAGGTGGAATGGTCTCCTGATGGCCCCTCCTTCAGTTTCTGTCCCATGTTTTGTTTCCCTATTTCCTCCCTTGAGCATTTTTGTTTCTCGTTCTAAGTAGAACTGAGGCATCCCCTCTTGGTCGTCCTTCTTCATGAGCTTCATGTGGTCTGTGGGTTGAGTCTTCGCTAATCCAAGCTTTTGGGCTAACATCCGTGGAGATATGTTTGTGTAACTATCTTCTTTTGGGGTTTTTGGAAGATTACTTTCTTGCTTTTTCTAGGTTGTAGTTTCCCTCCTTGTGTTGGAGTTTTCCACCAATTATTCTTTGAAGTGCTGGATTTGTGTTGAGATACTGTGTAAATTTGGATTTTTCATGGAATATTTTGGTTTCTCCATCAATAATGATTGACAGTTTTGCTGGGTATAGTAGTCTGGGCTGGCATTTGTGTTCTCTTAGGGTCTGTATGATATCGGCCCAGGATCTTCTGGCTTTTATGGTCTCTGGTGAGAAGTCTTGTGTAATTCTTATAGGTCTGCCTTTATATGTTACTTTGCCTTTTCCCCTTACTGCTTTTAGTATTTTTTCTTTGTTTTGTACATTTGATGTTTTGACTATTATATGGCGGGAAGTTTTTCTTTTCTGGTCTAAACTATTTGGAGTTCTGTAAGCTTCTTTTATATTTATGGACATCTCTTTCTTTAGGTTAGGGAAGTTTTCCTCTATAATTTTGTTGAGGATATTTACTGGTCCTTTTAGTTGGGTGTCTTCCCCCTCATCTATACCTATTATCCTTAGGTTTGGCCTTCTCATTGTATCTTGGATTTCTTGTATATTTTGGGTTAGTAGCTTTTTGTATTTTGCATTTTCTTTGACAGTTGTGTCAATGTTTTCCATGGTATCTTCTGCACATGAGATTCTCTCTTCCATCTCTTGAATTCTGTTGGTGATACTTGTGTGTATGACTCCTGATCTTTTTTTTAGGTTTTCTATCTCCAGGGTACTGTCCCTTTGTGATTTCTTTATTGTTTCTACTTCCATTTTTAGATCCTGCATGGTTCTGTTTAATTCCTTTTCCCGTTTGGTTGCATTTTCTTGCAATTCCTTAAGGGATTTTTGTGTTTCCTCTTTAAGGGTTTCTATCTGTCTACCAGTGTTCTCCTTAAGTTCTTTGAGAGTGTTATTTATGTCTTTCTTAAAGTCCTCTATCATCATCATGAGAAGTGATTTTAATTCTCATTCCTGCTTTTCTGGTGTGATGGGGTATTCAGGGCTTGCTCTGATGGGGAGCTGGGTTCTGATGATGCCATGTAACTTTGGTTTCTGTTGCTTACATTCTTGCTCTTGCCTTTTGCCATCTGGTTAACTCTAGTGATGCCTGTAGTTGCTGTCTCTGACTGAAGCCTGTCTTTCTAGTTATCTAGCTTGTGTCTGATCTCCTAGGGGTCCAGATGTCTCTGTGATCTTTTCCAGATGCACTGATTACAGTGGTACCTCTAGGATGCCTCAGGATATGGTGCCTCCAAGGTACTAGTCCAGCTAGGTGTCTGCTGTACTGGGTGCAGTGTCTCCTCTAGAATATCTCAGGATATGTTGTCTGTCGCTCTGAGTTCAGTTGTTCCTCTGTGGCTCTGGGTTGAGTGGACCTTCCAGCATGTCTCAGGTGGAATCCGGGGTCCACACAACAGCAGACCTGGCAGAGGTCTGATCCAGGCCTCAGGTCTGAGAACTAGTTTTTAAGACACTGTCCAAGTTAGAGCGCCTGGGATCCCTGCTTCCTCTGGGTTCTTGGAGGTTGGGGACAGAGCTGCCATCCAAGATCTGCTCAGTGCTCTGGCCCAGACCGGAAGGAACCAGTGTTCTGGGTCGGGAGTGACTTCCTGGGTCCTTTTGGTTCCCAGTTACTCCCTGTTTAGGGTGGGCCCTGCTGTCTGCTTACCTAAGATACTGCCTGAGTTAGAGCGCCTGGTATCCCTGCTTCCTCTGGGTTCTTGGATGTTGGGGGCAGAGGTGCCACCCAAGATCTGCTCAGTGCTCTGGCCCAGACCGGAAGGCGCAAATATCTTTTTATACTTCCCAAATATCTATTCCTGACCATTACAATCTTCTTTTTCTACTTTGTCTCTCAAGTACCCCTGAGCTTTTTGGAGAGCAATGCCCAAAAGAGATCTTATTTTGAGCAGAAGATATCAGTCCATTTTTATTTGCACATTGACCATTTGTTAGTATTTGTATTAATCATCATCTATTGAAAAAAGAAACTTCTATGATGAGGGCTTAAATATGCACTAATTAATTTATGGATGTCAAAAGTAGAACTTTGGGTTCAATTTTTAACTATGTGTATTTAACAGAACAAGAGCACTAGGGTTCTCCCTATGGCTTATGACATAAAATGTCCCAGAATCATGTCTCTGAAAATGCTACCAGCTATAGAGTTCATGTTATCCAGCAGGCTTTTAATCTGATCAGATAGTAGTTGGTTACTCTGACAATACCTGTGCCACTATTTTACCACTGGACATATTTCCTTTCAGGCCAATTGTTAACTGACACTTCACAGAAATCTCAGCTAGGTAAGATTTATGGTGAATCTTTTCTTCTATATTAGAATGTATAGAAACTTCTAACATTATGAAAGTTAGCAAGTAGGAAGCAATAAAGCTTCTGGTTTGGCACCAGCCTGACTGCTCCATGTCCTATGAATAAGGTATTTGTTGTCTTCAACAAGAGTCTTGCCTTCAAGTTTTGGGGAGTAACCAAGAGCAATGGAACCAGATTGTCAGGTTTCAGGGAGGGGGCTTTCTATGGCATCTCATTGACCAAAACCTGAAAAGAAGTAATTCATACTTATGATACCTATTGGTGTTTTATTTGATAGCCTATGTTGCTTTTGGAAGGCCTTTATTCTCACTATAAAATCTCATTTAAGGCCATTTAATATATGTGTATGCAATTTTTAAAGGAAGCTTCTACTATAGTAGGTTTCCCTGGGGTCCTTTCAAAGCTCTTTCATGTTAGTTTTCCTTTACCATGTTTTCTCCTACGTGTCCCCACCATCTCTCAGCTCATCTATCTGTTCCTATTTCACTCTTCTCCTTTCCACTTCTCACCACATGCACTCTTAACTCTGTTCCTTGTTATGTGTGTGTTTTTCTGTGTGTGTGTGAGAGAGAGAGACAGAGAGAGAGAGAGAGAGAGAGAGAGAGAGAGAGACAGAGAGAGACAGACACACACAGAGTTGTTTCAAAGCAACTGCAACATTCCTGATTTAAATATTTCCGTAATAGAATCAAGGATAATGGAACAGGGCCATGTGTGCCCTCTGGATATCATTCTACTTGACTGTTTTGTAGCTCACTGCTGAAATGAGGAGGGATTGGTGAGTTTGGATTAACCTATTTCTAGGAAATCTCAGCTCCTGTCTTTGTCTCACAGAGCACTCTGTTCTCTCATGCACCACTCTGTCCTTGCTCGTTTAGCCTGTAAATTTCTGCCAGCTGTCTTGTACTTCCTAAATTCTGAATTCAATGTTCTCACTCAGGGGTATTGCCTGAGTAGATTTGAATACTTCCTCCTTGAATCCTGAAAACTAAGTCCAGTGAGTACTGAGTGTCCTGTGCCTCCTAATGAACAGTGTGTGAAGAACATTTTACCCAGGTAGTGTTTCTAGTTTATTTTAGTCATTTAAAATGCAAAGCAGATCTGTCTATTATTTCCTTTTTGTAACATTTCACTTTGAAAAGTATTTTACTGTGTTACTATTGACAACCTCATCATAACTGAAATAAATAATTATACATATATGACTATGTATATTCACCTATATTTATATACGTGGACACAATGAAGATTTATCATCAGAAAAGCTTTCATCTCCCTAGCTCCTTACAAGGTTTGCTGTTGGCAGTCCTAATTTCTAAGAGCCATTGTTGGTCAGTAAATAATGTTACTATGTTCATTTGTATCTTTTGAATTTTACATAAATGGGATCATAAATTGGATATTTTTATTGTATTGGTTTAAACAAAGTTATTATGTAAATTTCACTTATAATATTTGGGAAAATTCATTGTATTATTTAGTTAGTTTCCTATTGCTAGAGTCCATGTTATGTATAGATTTGTGTGGATAAAACATAATTTGTTGTTTATGTTTTCTAAAAACACAGGTACTCATATATGTGTGTGTGTGCATGTGTGTGTGAGAGACACAGAGAGAAAGAGAAATAGGTCTATGTGTGTTATATGTGCTTTCATGTGTATATATGAGCTGAACACTTCATACATATATCTATGAACATGTATGTTGAAGTCAGAGATTGACATTAAGTGTCTTTCTTTATACTACATAGCCTGGTTTTTGAGACAGGGTCTTTTACTAGACATGTCACTTGGGAATTAAGTTAGACTGGCAGGTGAGTAAGGTCCAAAGATCCACCTAATTTGATCTTCCTAGTGCTGTGATTATATGTGCCTGCTGTTTAATTTTTTTGTTTTGTTTTTAATGTGATATCTAGGTATCTGTTCTCAAGACCACAAATGCTTCATGCACTGAAACATTTCAGCAGTCTTGAGGTCTGATTTTTGAACCTAGGAGAAGATGAGTGTCTCAGCTCCAGAAGAGGGAGAGAGAGAAAGAGAGAATCCACTGTTGCTCCCAGAACCTCAGTGAACAGGATGGTGGTCAGATACTTTGGGTGAGCTTGAAATTTCCAGTCTCTCTTCACTAATTGCAAAGCTACTTTGATCTGGAAGGAGTCTCACACCTGGCAAGAAATGATGCCTTACCAGCTGTCTGAGTGTCCCATAATCTACTGTAGTTGACAATAAGCTAACCATTACACGAATACATTTGAGAAGTATGAGAACAGAAGATTGATTTTTTTGGGGGGGGGGGTGAGAACACTGCAGTCCTCTTTCTCAGATTATTTCTGCTTCTTTTTGTCTCTTCAGTTGTAAGGCTGTGAATTATACCAGAGCACCATGCTTAAACTCAGGAATAGGCAAAGCCTTTTAGACACAAGACACACTGCTGCAGAGCAGAGCAGAAATTCAAGGCTGTATTCTGCTGCATGCTTGGGAAGTACTGAAGCAGATTTGCTTCCTGCTTTGGAGCTTCATTGGGAAACTTGGCTAAAGCAGTTTGGTTTTAGACTGGAGCATGAAGATGACTGCATGGGGGCGTTGTGCTTCTTCCTTTTGTGCTGATTTACAAGTAAACAGATTTGGACTCTGTCCTGACTTTGCTCTTGGGAGGGTTGTGTAATACTTTCATTCTGTTTTGTGATGTTCAGTCAGAACTTGAGCTTTTGCCTTTTTTTTTTTTTTTTCTGTCCCGAGCACGAAGGTCACCAGCACATTTTCATGAATCTGTGACTAGGGAGAGGTGTTCAGCAATAATCTTGGGTGTTGTCCTTAAAGATTAATATATTGTTGACGCTACTGGAGATTTTAAAACTGGTACCCAGAGTAATGAGTACCAGAAATGGCAATAGGATACAGATAGGGGAGTGACAGAGGCAGTGTCTTCTAAGCTTGTGAATAGGCATGTAAAATGTTCATGGAACATGCTACTTTAAGATGCTGTCATTGACCAGATTTCCCAAGGTCCTTACATTCCCACTTTAGAGTTATTTTGAGCCAGCAAAAAAAAAATACTGTGACTATAGAACAAGTTAAATATCAACTCTCTGCCCATTTTTTTGAATGCTAGTTAAGGTGGGTGAAACAGTGTCCACTGGAAAGAGATTGGCAGAGACAAGGGCAAAAGGGCATTTGGAAAAACAACATAAAATCTCTTCCCCCTTTACCCTATTTCAAGGCCACACACAGTGCTTTGTGACAGAGGCTTACAGGGTCCCTTAGTGGGGCACAGCTTTCTAGGTGTGCAGCTTGTGCCTGAGCTCCACGTGTTCTACAGATGGCTGCACATCGGAGTTGGCTTCTAGTGAGCTTCTTTCTCCTTGATCTTCTTCTCTTGGAGGCTGCAAAAATCCTGACTATATCTACACTGAGTAAGTTCTTGCTGGTAATATAGATAGAGTCTTGTGATACTGTGATGCCTGGGTTACCTTGTTTCATAAAAATGGCACTTAGTTGACCATGCATGAGATTTTTCTATCTAGGCATAGACCAAACCTGGGGAGGAGCTATGTAGTGTGTGCAATGTGGTGATCAGCAGGGACCCTACACAAGGGCGAGAGCAATAGTAGATGGTGTTTTCATGTGACATAGAAGCAGCAGCAGGAGGTAGTAGGGGTTTGTAAAATAGGCTTCTCTATTGGGGCTTTAGTTGTGAGTTATTGGTAGGCATTTTAGTCAAAGGGATTAGCCTAGTTTTCCAACAAAGGTAACAGTGAAAATTCCTGGATTTTTCTGGGTAAGTTAACATCCAGAAACATTTTTGGTTTTGAAAGGTGTTCTTTTTCTCTAAAAGCACCCAGGCACTAAAGTTTGCATGTCACCAGGAAATCATCTTATCCAGGAACTGATATGTTATATTTAACACCACAAATGTTCTGGTCCCATGGTGTGGTCTGAGTCTCATGATAATAGGAGCTTTATGTACATAAATAACTGATAAATGTCTGGAGAAATATATATTAGTGCCAACAGGTAACAGGTCACAGTAAACCTGTATATAGACTTTGTGAAAACATTTTATAAATGGTCAATTTTTTTGGATTTATTGTTGACTAGGATGTGACTCAAGAATTAGAGTGAGAAAGGATGTAACCGTAATAGCATGACAGAAGTGATGAAAGTATTATCCCTTTGTGCCACGAAAGATTTTTTTTAGCAAAATTAACCTTCAAGCTTCTGCAAAGAACCATAAATGCTTAATTTCTATCCTATCATTATTATTCACATATAATAGATATTACCTAAAAGTCAAATTATCTGGCATTTTATTGTAAAGCGATTGACATTCTGGATTTAACAGTGAATAGTAAGTTAAACTCCACTGGTCCATCTTCTGTATTTCTAATATCTCAGCTACATGATGATTTTATGGAAAGTAGAAGTTTTCCTTTAGCTGCTGAAGAAGTAATCATTATACAGGACTGGGGTAAAAGTCTTAAGCCCTAGGATTCTAGAGCATTCTCAATGGCAGGGGCAGAACATTCAAAGAGTTATCTTAAATTTTTAAGGGGTGAATATTAGGAGTATTTTCTACCAAGGTAACACTGAGAAGATGAGTGAACATCTTCAAGAGGGTTCTACATTCCCTGGTGTGTTTTACTCACTTTCTTAACATTTTTGAAGATGGATGTGTCTGATAATTCTGTATTTTATGGCTCATGTGTTACTTACTTTTTGCTTGTCTATGGTAATAGAGTACAAATGTTAAAAGTCTGCCTGTATAAAGGGGTGATTTCAGCTGTTCTCAAATGATAGTGTGCCATCCTTAGAGCACTTCCAGGGATGGAGCCTGAGGACCACAGTGGTGGAGAGAAACACAGACTATAGACATGGGCTTGAGCCTTCTACTTTGTTCTTGTTAGAGGAAAACAAGGGTCAAGGGCATGGTATATCTTTTGCAGGAGCACAACTCACCTTCCTAATGTTGCATAAAAAATTCTTATGGAATAGTTTTATAGTGGCAGTTTTTACACTAGTGTTAAAAATTCTGATGCAACATTCATTTTCCATTTCCCCTTTCTCTTCCTCTCTCCAAACCTATGCAAATACAGCTTCTTGTTCTCTTTCAATACCAGGGCTTGTTTTCTTACTAATAGTCAGCACATGTACACAAGTGTATGTATATAAACATATATTACTTGATATAATCTGCTCAGTCTTTATGTATGTTTTTAGTGGTAACCATTTTTTATTGGTTAAGCACTTGGCATGCTCATCCCTAGGGATGACTATTTATCCTACTCTCAGCATTTCTTAGTTGGAATTTGAGTGTGTGTGTGTGTGTGTGTTTGTGTGTGTGTGTATGTGTCTGTCTGTCAGTCTGTCTGTCTATTGGTCTATCTGCCTGTCTCTCTATCTGTCTAGGGTTGAAGGCTCCTGGGATTTCCCACATCTACTTTAGCATGTCTTTTTTGCTGTCCTTGTTTGCCTCATGTTTAGGCAGTCTTGCTGGTAAAACTTCATGAGTTTAGCTTCTGACATTCCTAGAAGACACAACTCCTGAGCAAACTCCATGTTCCTCTGGCCCTTAATCACTCTGCCTCTCTTCTGCAATGAGTCTCAGGTGCAGAAGTTGCCTCATCCGGCTGCTTTTGATCAGAGTCTCTGAGGTAATGATGGTAAGGACCCCAGATTCTTGATACTTCACTTTTTTTTTTCTGTCCCCACTTTCTTGGTTTGTGCAGCTTGAAATTTTCAGTGTTTCTCTGGAAGAGCTCTTACTCATGAGCACCCATTAGAATGGCTGCCTCACTGAGCACTCCTTCTTCTCAGTCTAATGAGAGCAGGAGTAAGATACCTCGGGTCTGGTGGCTTCTATCTGTGCTGTTCAGACAACACACATGTGAATGGAAGGAGTGATTCACTGAGAAGGTACATGCTATTTCCCTGACTTCTCTGCCCCAATTTAATCATTATAGGTCTACCTGCTCCTAAACACCCTATTCTCTCAGCTTTTGTTTTACAATTTTCGTTTCTTTCTTTTTCTTAATTTATCTTTCTTTTCTTTAGTTCTGGACTCGAAATGTTTTAAGGGAATTGTGGCTAATGAGAAGACATTGACTTAATGATCCTTGTTCTTTCCCAATGGTCATCTTTACTTACCAGCCCAGGAGTACTGCAGAATTCATGTTGCCTAAGTTTCTCATGCATCTGATGGTTTTTGTAATAACTTCAGGGTTGTTCAGGCCTCACATTGATCCTTGATGACTTTATTCAAAAGGGTATAATCTCAAGTCCAAGAAGAGAAATTTCTTAAGTGGGGGCTCCATACCTTTATTCCTATAAATATTTCTTTCCCTAATATTTTACATACTGCATGTCTGTCCTCAGGAATAAGATAAAATTCTAGAGAAAGTTAATGCCCATCACATCATGATGCATTTTCCATGCTTACGGTAAGTTTTTTGAGCCCAATGACAGCAGTGCTGAAAAGATACAGTTGAAAATATGAATGTATCATAGGATGAAGAGTGTCTAAATTTTAAAAAAGATTTTATTTTTCATTTTACATTTATGAATGTTTTTCCTGAATGTATGTTTGTGTGTTATGCACATGGCAAGTCTGTGGAGGCCAGAAGAAGGTGTTGGACCTCCTGGAACTAGATTTTCAGATCGTTGTGAGCCATTTGTGAATTCTGAAATCTGAACCCAAGTCCACTATGAGAACAGGAAGCTCTTTTAACTGCTGACCCATATCTCCAGGCCTGCCCTTCAGATCTTTGGTGAATGATTGACTAAAGCTCTGGGTTCATGTTTTGGTATTACCTACAATGTAACTGAGGGTGTGGAGTAGTTGGTTTCTTTCTAGGCATCCTGAGCCATTCTGTGCCTTTACACTTAGTTCGGATTTCTTTATTTCAGCTGTTTATGGTAATCAGAACCATTTTCCTTAATCTCCACAAAAATGAACTTTATGTATTGTTTCTAGGTGCAAGTCATTATATAGCGATGAGCCGTGTGTCACAAATTCTTCATGACAGTGGCCACAATGTGACCAAACTTCTTTATGAATCGGTTTACCACCCAGGTATCTTTGAAATCAATTATTACAATAAATTACTTAAATAATAAATGATTGCTTTTGCATACAACTGGTAGACAAAATGTCTATATTTGGCTTTATGAGTGGTAAATTATGGTATGTTAATGTGTGCATGTGTGTGTGTGTGTGTTTTATAGATCTGAATAGACTATGTAGTCTTGGCTGCATATGATATACTACTGTATTTTACTTACTTCCTGCTTTAGGTTGATTATGATTACAGTATGTACCCCAAACCTTAATGTGCTAGAATCAGGGTTTTTGATGTAATGGTGTTGAATAATTTTTTATCTATTTGAGTCTGGTCTACTAAATTCTGACTGGCCTATGAGGGTAAACACTTGAAGGGAATTACATTGTCTTCCTAGAGGTGGATTAGTTCTCAGCTTGGTAGATGTTTATGAAAGAATGAACCTGCCCTTCCCTGGCATCTTTCTTCTCTTTTGCCTTGTGCCTTTTGAACCCACACATGACACTTTCATGTTGTAATGCAGTGAAAGACCATCAAGGGCTATTCAGGTGATTCTGCCCAATCTTTGGATGATCACAGGCTGGCAAGCCAAAAATGGGTAAGATTCTGTACATAGCCTTAATAACCTAAGATAGAAGTGCATTGCTTTTGATTATGCATATTCCGTAATGGGTAATGAAGGCATTCTTCTCAGAATGACCTAATACAGGCTCAGTCTTATTAATGAAATTAAAAACGAAAAGAGGCTAAGAGCCTTTGGGGCTGCTTGGCAAGAATCTGACACAGGACAAGGACAAAGAAATGGGATGTTTGGCAATAATATGACATTGGCCAAGGACAAGGAAATAAGTCTCAGGCAGAAATCTGACATTAGGCTAGAACGAAGAAGTAATTTTCAGTAGGAATCTAAATCTTAGGCTAGAACAAAGAAGAAATTTCAGGCAGGAACCTAAATATTAGGCTAGAACAAAGGGGTAATTTTAGACAGGAATCTAAATTTTAGGCTAGAACAAGGAATAGGCTTCAGACATGAATATGACCTTGGACTATGACAGGGAATTAGCCTCAGATACTTTGGTCATCCTGATAAGCCCTTAGAAACAGTGATCCAGGGAGTGTTCGTGTAATTGGGTTTAATGCTTTGCTTTTTCTTTGACTATTTGTGTTTATTGTCTTGTTTGTTCCTTGACTATTTACATCTATTGTATTGGTAGACCCATCCAGGATGGTTTCGAAATTCTTTTGTAGTAAATAATATCATTGATTTTTTCTTGTCTTTCTTCTCCACTTCCTGAGTTTCAGGATAGTCAGTGTATAACAAAAAAAAAAAAAACTGATTCTGAGTGATTCTCAGGATCAAAAGTAGGAAGCTCACTAGGGGTCAAACCACTGATGACAATGGCCATCCCCCAGCATCCATAGACAGTCAGCCGTAGTTCACCAACAAAGTCAGAGTCACATGAATCATTCCTCATTCTGGTTAAAAGTCAGGTCCAGTATAGGCAATCACAGTTGTAGTGAGGTCGAGTATAAGGCAGTTATGGCATGTTCAGGAGACAGAGTTTTGTGACCCTTCTTCCCTCCATCTAGCTCTTTTATAATTTTCATCTCTTCCTGTGTTATGTAATCTGAGTCCCTTAGAGAGTGATGGAGATAGGTGCCCTTTTTAGGGCTGAGCACTCAACAAACACTTGTCCTCAGCACACTGAGCAATCATGGTTCTTTGCATTTATTGTAGTTTGCTGTACAAAGAAATTCTTTAATGAAGGCTGAGAGCAACACTTATAATACATGGGTATATCTATAAGGTGATTTGAAAAACTTGTCCATTTAGTGAAATGAAAGTAGTAATTTCTTCCATATAGAATATGGCCTCCCTAGTCATGGACTTTTAAGGAGTTTTACAATGCTGGGGACTTATTTTTTCTCTGTACAACAGGCTTTAAATCCAGGCAGAAGGTAGATGATTGCCTCCATCATATTGGGCACATTTTCCCTGCAGGTCAATATATTAACATGGAAGGTCCACCATTTTGTAAAACCATTGATAACTTTTGCCCTCTACTGGCCTGTGTAGAATTTTCTGGCCAGAAGGGAGGCAGCTTCAAGTCAATTCCAACTTGTGTTTGCTCTGCCTACAACCAAAGTCTGTGGTGACCGCAGCATTGCTATCTAGTTCTGCTGGGCACTCAAGAGCAATGGCTACAGCCTATGCTGTCTTGAATGGTTCATAAGATTCTGAATCGGCAATTCATAGGAATGTTTCCCACATTAGCACTGGGGCTTTTTGTTTGATCACTCTTGACTTCTGAGGACAGCAGTATCTACGTATACATGACACCTCTGTTTAAACAATTTAAAAGTTGTTTTATGCATGATTTTGACAGCAAATTTGTTTACAGACTGTAAGTATGTGTATACACATGCTCACGTGTAGAGATTAAGGGACAACTTGCAAGAGTTTCCAGTATCTGAGTGCTAGGAATCAAACTCGGGCCATCAGACTTGGCAGTGAGTGCCTGAATCAGCTGAGCCATTTCAGTGGCACTTTGATATTTTCGTTTCTTCCTTTACAATTATCTTCTAAAGTCGTAGATTTCCGTGTGTCTCCTGTATCATCTTTAGCTTCCTTTAACTGTTCTCCATCTCGCTCTCCTAGTCTCCTTTTTTGTCTTTCCTTTATTTCTCTTTTTAATTGTGTGTGACTTTCTAAGTTTATAGGAGCCTACCAACATCCTCAAAAAGAATGACCACCCTTATGGCAATTTTGAGAGTTTTTTTTTCCATGCAACCTTTTAATAGCATTTTCAAAAATCTGTATAAATGAAATCGATAGGAATGAAAAGGGCATTTTTCAGGAATCTACAATCATAACTGAGTTGAGATGCTGTGTTAGGGTGGGACTATGTCCCATGAGCCAAGAAAAATGAAAGGAAGTTCCCAACCCTATAGTCTGTCTTTAAATACAAATCACTGAAACTCTTTAGTGAAGATCACTTGAGAGTTCTGCTTTTGGCCTACTTATCTTGGTTTGAAATTCTCATCAATAGCAAGCGAGAGGTTGGATTGAGGATTTTTTTTCTGCAAAATGAGCGATATAACTTGAAATTTTCAGAAACAAAACCTCAAAATGGACTCAGACTTTTCATTGTGCATGAGTAATAAGGGGGACGAGCCAGACTGGCCAGTTGGGATTGGCAGACTTATCCCCCTTTTTTTCTTTCTTTCTTTCCTTCCTTCCTTCCTTCCTTCCTTCCTTCCTTCCTCCCTCCCTCCCTCCCTCCCTTCCTTCCTTCCTTCCTTCCTTCCTTCTTTCCTTCCTTTTTTCTTCCTTTCTTCCTATCTTCCATCCTTTCTTTTTTTAAATTTGGCATTTTGACTGAAGGTGGAGCCCCTTTACTTACTGAAACAAACAAACAAGGCAAAATCTGTTTATGTTAGCATGTGCTTATATTAAAAGTGCTTGGCAGCTTCAAGAAATAGGTTTGTGAGTTGAAGCCAACTGGGCTACTGAACATGACTCTACCACAAAACAAACAACAAACAAACAAAAAACCATAAACATGAAATGCATAGCAACTAAAAGTAACCAAGCAAAATAACTCTTCAAGTATTTCATTTTAATATTTTTTGCAACACAGAGAACTGCAATCAAACTCACTTGTATTTAACAACAAACTCTAACAAAATATGGTGACAAAGTTGATGAATTACATCAATCTAGAATGTTTACATTCTGAGTTTTCTTATTGTACAGTGAAAATAATAGCTTAGTCTTTAAATGAAAGCTATTATCAGAATTTTCATTATCTAGACTCTATAAAAATCCTTGAATTATTTTAAAATATCAATAAATATGATTAGAATATAAATAAATAGATTCAAAGAAAAGCAAATCCACTGGAAAACAAAAATCATATTTTTACAAAGATGTGACATTATTTAAAATAATTGTTTTTATCACCCTAATAATGTATGGTATATTATGATAAATTTAAAATTTACTCAATTGGTTCTTTCTTAGATTTTAGAAAGGAAAAACCATCATACCAGGTTATAAATTGGCATCTGCCTGAAGATCAGCAAAAGAAATTTGATAATAGACAGCGTCTCCTTAGAGAAGAAATAATGTATGGCAGGTAATGTGTTTCAATTCTTTGAACCAAAGTTTTGCTAATTAAGACTTAAAAGTGAGTATATGATAGATACATGATGCTTTGAGTGAGCTTAAGCGAATTGATGATTGGATGAGTTGATGGTTATTGGGATGAATGTGCTTGAATTGTGCATGGTAGATGATTTGTAGCTAGATAAACTATGGGACAGAATAATTTCTAGAAAGTGAAAGGTGGGCCTTTAGGCCTTATTATCTACAAGTTGCCTGTCAACAAGTTTCCTGTCATCTGTGCCAGTCCTGTCACTTTAATTTCTCTACTCAGAGAAAGAAGAGCCACCTTCTTCAAAGTACTTTGTCACTTTCTTATGTAAGTTCACTAATGGAGGTGACTCCTATAGGCTTAACATTTTCAAAACCTACTTTAATAAGGATTCTTAAATGCTTCAACCTCCCTTCTAGCCTGCTCATCAAAGATAGGGAAAAGTTTGTTA
Source organism: Arvicanthis niloticus (assembly GCF_011762505.2). Lineage (NCBI taxonomy): Eukaryota > Metazoa > Chordata > Mammalia > Rodentia > Muridae > Arvicanthis > Arvicanthis niloticus. Next base: position 52,617,020 of record NC_047676.1, on the reverse strand, counting down.
ATAAGAAAATGTAGACTTGTTTAGAAATAGTTCTTTGGGTCAATTTTGAACATGAATCAGTAGCGGTAGTCCACTCCAATCAGCCAACACTGAAGGCAAATCAAGAGCAGTTGCTTTACCTATAAGAAAGCTTAAGGCTTTGAGGAATGAGCATGAGTTCAAGGAGGTGGCAGGAAGCAGCCAGAATACCAAGAGAAGTTCTTTGGCATGTTTCTCTCTATGAGGTTAAGACAAGGGAAATCAGTAAAACCCAGCAAAGCACTGCAAGGCGAACCAATGCAAGGGTATTCTCTCATGTTTGTGGAGTTTTATTTGTATTCTTTTTAAACATTATGTCCCCTCTTAACCATCTGCTCCAGCAGAGCATTATATACCCTCTTACATTTCTGCTTCAGCAAAACATCCTGTCATAAATATGCTTCCAGAAAAACATCATGTGACACAACTGACTTGTTAGAGAAACCAGAAATTTGCACTTCAAACTCTCTTGAATACATGAAAGTATTTTTCTCACATAATATATTCTGATCAAAGTTTTCCCTCCCTCTACTCCTCCCAATACTTCCCTACTAGATCCACTACCTCTCTGTATTTCATTAGAATACAAACAGGTTTCTAAGGGCTAATAATAAAATATAAGAAATTTAAATATGATAAAATAAAACCAAAACTATCACATCAGAGTTAGATAAGAAAAACAACCAAAGGAAAAGAGCCTCAATAAAAACCCAAGTCTCACTAGCTTTTACATTCAGAAGTCCCATAGGAACATTCTACTAATATATGTGTGTTTGTGTGTGTGTGTGTGTGTGTGCGCACGCGTGTGCGTTTGTGTGTGCATGTGCGTGTGTGTGTAAATGTGTATGTATGTATGTGTGTGTATGTATGTATACATATGACCTGATGCAGGCTCTGTACATGCTACCTCAGTCTTTCTGAGTTCATATGAGCTTTGCTCATGTTTAGAAAGCCTTGTTTTCTTGGTGTTCTTCATCTCCTTTGGCTCTTACACTCTTTCTTCCTCCTCTTTCTCAGGGTTTTCTGAGCCCTGAAGTGAGAGAGAGAGAGAGAGAGAGAGAGAGAGAGAGAGAGAGAGAGAGAGATTTGATGCAGACTTCCCATTTAGGGTTAACTGCTGTATAATCCCTGCCTGTGGGTCTCTGTATTTGTTCCTATTTGCTGCAAGGGGAAGCTTTCTGATGATGGCTGAACAAGGCACCAATCTATGAGTATAGCAGAACGTCATTAGGTGTCATTATACTCCTGGCTAATGTTTTATTGTTTTGGTTTTTTTAGACCAATATTTTTGGCTTACCTTAGGTCTCTAAAATATCTAGAGTCAGTCCTTTGTCACCCAAACAATGTTGTATATGGGTTTTATCTAGTGAAGAAGGTCTAAAGTCAAATCTAAAGTTACTGGTTGGTTACTCACACAAGCTTTGTGCTATTATTTTCTTAGCATATTTTTCAGGCAGGACAGCATAGAAGATCAATGGGTTTGTGGCTGGCTCATTTCTATTTTGGTAGTGTACAAGGTATGTTCCCGTACCAATGATGCTTGAACTTAGACTATATATAGTCAGCAGATCAATTTCTCCACGTTCAGTGAGTTGTGTAGGTGTTTTCTTCTGCAGTAGAGCCTGCTGCCAATTTGTTGAGAGCATCCTACAGTTTTAGCAATTGCCTAGGTTGTTTGAGGATTCTTTTGGAACCTCTTTGGCTAACAAATCATTTATATGTAACCCAATTATGGTACTGGAAGCTCATTTTGTGACAAGAGATGGCCAGTCAGGACTCTATCTACCACATTATTTGGCAATTTTAATTAGATTGCCTTTATATATGTATATTTTAGAAAGAGTCTACTGTATTAGGTTTCCATGATTCCCCTCAATGCCCCCTTAATCTTAGCTGTGTCTCCTTATATTCCCTCCATCATCACTCTTCACTTCTGACTTGATCCTACTCTCCAGCATCCTATTTCCACACAGAACTGTCTATTCTACTTTTCTATTCTTAAGGGGATCTATTTGTGCCTACTAGTCCCTTATTCTATACCTAACCTCTGTGGTTCTATAGATTGTAGCTTGGTCATCGTTGAATTTACAACCAATAACCACAGGTATGTTTAAAAACTCATTGACCAGGTTATACAGCTGAGCCTGAGGCTTAGACCTTATATGGGATGTGCAGAACCTCCCTTGCCTTCCACAGGTATGACATGTACAGATGTGTCTTTTAGTTAATTCCATTCATCTCTCTCTCTTATCCAGTTTTGAAAATTCAAGTTAAAAATCAAGTTGTGATTATAGATAATTCTTCCGGGAAATGTTCTTATTTACAAACATTTAAAGACCATACTTCTTTCATTATATATTTAAAAAAAATTGTCAAATTGCACCTTAGTCTAATTTTCTAATTGGGTTTTTATTTATACATATTTAAACATATATATTGTAACTTTATTTCAAGTTTGGACTCTTGAGGGGTAGTTCAAATTGGGTTATTGTATTACACATTTAAAACACACAACACACACACACACACTATATATATATATATATATATATATATATATATATATATATATATCCTCTTTTCAAGCACAAACTCTTGAGGAATGATTCAAGTTGCAAGTGCGATACAGTCAAGTTGCTGAGAACAGAATCTTCTTGGAATTTTCTAATTGATTTTCTTTAAACCGTGTATTTTAAAGAAATTTATCCAGCACATACTACATTTATTTGGCAATTATTACATAAAAAATTTAACTGGAATACTGGCAATAATTTTAGAGAATTATGCCTTGTGTTGCCCTACATTCTATTAGTATAACAGAATAACTGAATTTGGGTGGCTTTAGACTGAAAAGAATTTGATTTGGGTCACAGTTGTGGAAGTTTTGGCACATAACATCAACAACAGTCAGCTTGGCTGGTGGCATCATGATAAACAATGTTGAAAGCAAGTTTGCCTGGCAGTGTAAAGAGATTAGAAAGAATAGGCGATGTTTCCCTAGTGCCTGCCATAGACACCAACTCAAAGTCCAGTGAGAACTCCTTTAACTATACAGGAGGAGCTCTGATAATGACTTCCTACTAAGGAGTCCTCTTAAGTGTCATCTACACAGTTGTATTGAGCACCAAATCTCTGAGAGATGAATTCTTGATTACAAAGCAGATGTACTGTGAATTGAAGTTGAGTCTGAAAGTGAGCAAAGATGCTCCTGGACTATCATTTTGTGGATCTTTTGATACATATTGACATGGTACATTAGCTCATCTTACCAGGTTTCTTATCTATCTTGTAAGTATTGACTTGAAAGGGTTCCTGAAAAGGGTTACTGGTAGGAGTTATCATTAAGATGACTAAAATTTAGCACAATCTTCAGTGAAACTTTGGGCCAATAAGAGTTAGAAATTCTAATAGTAAGCTTCCAATCACACATATATTTTCCATTAGTATTTTAAGCTGGCATGCAAAGTAACATGTTTCGATATGTGTGTGTGTGTGTGTGTGTGTGTTTGTGTGTGTGATTATCCTTAGTAGTACCTTGCTTTCTTACTCCACAGTTCTTTTTCATGACACCTGCATCTCTCTTGATGTCTTTCCCACCATTTCACTGCCTCCTTTCTAATTTCATGACTTAAGAAGGCAAACATCGCACACACACACATACTTATACACACACACACTCACATACACACATACACACGCACACTCTCACACACATACACACAAATTTAAATTTAGATTTCACATACAACAGACAAAAATCATTAGGTATATACTTTGTTTTTTCTAATTGTTTAAGTTCTAGGCTGAAAGTTGAAACATATTTAGCCTAGTTTCAATATTATCATTGGGATGCTCTCTTTATGGGACAAAATATCCAAGCTGATATACAGATGATTAAAAGAAATAACTTTATTATTGAGGATTAGAAGAGCTGTAATTATGCTACTTATGCAGATTGGCAGGAAAACAATACAGTGACTTAAAAACTCATTATATAACCTGAGTTAAACAGCATTATACACCTGCATATAGTGACCAATCCTCGGAGATGTACTATAATCAGTGATGGTTTCCAAGACAAAAGGGATCAAACTCATATTGATGATGAATGGGTATTATATCCTTAGTGGAAATGTGATGGAACTGGGTTCATTTTGGGAAGCAGCAACACCTCCACCAGAATGATTAAAGCTGAAGTTTTTCTTGAAGATCTGTGGTTGAGATGGAAGAGTGATGCTACATTGTCACCTAGAATTCTCTAGAATTGCCCCCGATGAGCAAAGATTACTAAGAAGTGAAGAAATAAATATCTCCCTGTAAGAGGGAAGAACCTGTAGAACAACTTTCTGTGTGTCTGCTTTGCTTCTAATAAAAATATACCTTATTTTATAAAAGCAATAATGCTTATATAGGAAGTAATACAAATGATTGTCTATCTTTAAATAGAATAAAAGAAAAAAATTCAGGCTACATAACCTCTTTTCATAAAACATATTAGAAATCATTTTTCTCTAAGTGAGTCACCATTTTATCTAGTTCAGGCACTGCTGGCCTCAATGTCGCAATGTTAGAGTGACCTTACACACTTGATCCTCCTGTCTCCATTTCCAGAGTGTTGGAGTTATAGTTATGTATTTGTCTAGCTGCAGAATATTTTCATTGAGTATAACATCATTCTAGAGAATATGAAAAAATCTCAAAATATTTTTCCATTTATTTGTTTGTTTGTTTATTACAGGTTCGGACATCAAACAATTGTAAAGGTTTATCGAAACTTTGGCAACTTATGCAGTCACTTATTAAGCAGAAAGGACATCATGGAGTTCTTACAAAATGAGAACTTTGACCTAGTACTTCTTAATTCATTAGATTTCTGTTCTTTACTGGTTGCTGAAAAGCTTGGGAAACGATTTGTGTCTTTTTATCCCGGGCAATTTAGCTTTATGGACGTTGGGTTACCAAGCCCCTTGTCCTATGTTCCAGTGTATGGCTCTGGTCTAACTGACCAAATGGACTTCTGGGGCCGAGTGAAGAACTTTCTTATGTTCTTTGATTTTTCCATGAAGCAAAGGGAAATACTTTCTCAATATGACAGTACTATCCAGGAGCATTTTGCAGAAGGTTCTCAGCCAGTTTTGTCTGACCTTCTACTGAAAGCTGAACTATTGTTTGTCAACTCTGACTTTGCCTTGGATTTTGCTCGTCCTCTGTTTCCCAACACGGTCTATGTGGGAGGCTTACTGGACAAACCTGTGCAGCCAATACCCCAAGTGAGTATTAGCTCTCAATTTATATTTCATTCAGAGACCTTCAGTAGTGGTCGGGGTTGTCAACTTGGCAGAGATGTCCTGAAAGGAAGTGCCTTAAGGTAAGGGAAGTATTTGCAGCCTATATTTTTAGGGTTGTAAATGTACAGTGTTAGAATGCCCAATGCTGAGGTAGAACACCTGGTTATATGATAAGAGGTATGAGTTTCTTTTGTCCATCTGTAGTCCTGGATTTGGTAGATTAAATCCTTTAGTATGTGTTAATATTTCCAATTGAACTTTGATTGTACACACACACACACACACACATACACACATACACACACACACACACACACATCAAATGTCTGCACATTTCATATTTGTTTAGGGGGCAGGCTTTTCATGATCAAACATGTACCCCTTTCAGAAGACATGTACCTAGACAGAACTTAGCATGAGTGGCAACAAGAACTATGCCTGTTATTCTGTGTCTCCAGTCCGTTGAGCCCTTTATACTTCATTCAGCTACTGTAAACCATTAAAGCTGCCATCTGGTTTGCATGATCAATGCAGACTCAAAATCACCACCACAGAAAATTTAAAAGTACAGAGAGCTACTAGATTTTGATTGCTTGTTACCTGTCACTGTGTGGTTGTTATTTTGTAGACATTATCTTCTATAATCCCCTGTCCCTTGCTGGGTAGAATGATCACCTGTGTTTTTATACAGTGATGGGGAGATGCTGAAGTGATAAAGGTGAATAAAGTTGATGTTCCTCCTATTTTCATCTAAAAGCAGAGAGGGTACAGATTTTTTTTGGTTCTTCTGGATACCACAGTCCCCATCTGTTGGGGGCCGACTTTTAGCAGAAAGCGGCTATCAGCTTTGCAGCCATCTTGAGCCATATACCCTGACATGAGACTTGGATTACAATAGCCTACAACAGCTGAGCACACTCTGATAATCTTGGTTTAGATACCTTGAGATTAAAGGTGCGTGAGATTAAAGGTGTGTGAGATTAAAGGTGTGTGACTTAAGAGTATGACTTAGAAGTATAGAGATCAGAGAGACAAGACCTAAGGACATGATTAAAGGTGTAACTTATGTGGACCCCAACACCCATCTTTGCTTACACTGTGTGAGAAGTGTTTGGGGAGTGATCTCTGAATGATGTTTTTTTTTTTTTTAATTGCTGGAAGGAGTTTTCAGCTGTGGGTTTGGATAAAATCTTCTGAAAACCCAAATTGGTGGAGTAGGGGTGCAGTATATAAATGTGGAAGTGAGACAGTCATTATCTGGGTTCCCTGACTTAATCTCCAAGTAGTAGAAGGTTCATTTACATTTAGAGATCCAGATTGACAGATTCCTCATCTTGTAGACTGGTGAATCAGATATTGGCACACAGGGAGATGAAATAGTTGTCAAAGAGAAGAGTGGAGAGAAATGCTTTGAAGGGTTGCCTGATAAAGCAGTATGAAATTGACTATTTAGAGTATTTGACCACTTGTTTCTTTAAGAATCATGCTAGAAGAAAAATAGATAATTGTGGTTGTCAATATAAGAAGCAGACTTTGTACTGAAACTTTCATGGAAGATTAAATACTGTATATAACGATTTGAAATTTTGTGTTTATCAAACTTTACAATTACATTATTTAAAATATGTGAAAAGTTAATTCACAGAGAAGATGTAAGAAATATACCATATATGCACCTAATATGAAATAAAAATATGAAGGAAAATGTAAGGGATTTAAAGAAGAAATAGATAATAACTTAAGACTTTAATTCTACAGTTGTACAATTAGAAGACTATCTATACCCATTATCATCCTCAATAACACTCTAAACGATTCAGAACTATTAGAAATATAGAGCATTTTTTAAATTTATTTAAAAACTCATTTTATGTGTCTGAGTATTTTTCCTGCATGTATATCTGTGTACCAGACATATGTGTGCCTGGGAACAGAAGAGACCAGAAGAGGGCATGAGATCCCCTGAAGCTAAAGTTACATAGGACTGTAACCTGCTACATACATGCTGTGTACTGAGCTGTGGTCCTCTGGAAGAACAGCAAGTTCTCTTAGTTGCTGAGCCGTATCTCCAGCTCAAGTATTTTTTCCAACAAGAACAGGGCATATTATCTTTTTTATTGTACAAAACCACATCCTTGGTTTGGGCATTAGAACGTAGCAAGATAAAAAAATTTTCAGTAAATTTCAAAATGTTGAATTAATGCAAAAATCTCCTATAATGTGGGATGATAAAGAAATCAACAAACTATAAAAATATAAAAACACTCTCAAACAATCCATGAGATTCATACTGTAACCCTTTCCTATATGGAAGTAGATAATGAAGATCGAACCAAACAGGATTTTAGGAGAAAGGAGTCTGAAAAATCACAGCAAGGATGATTGACAAAATGAATAGTCAAAAATTTAGAATAAACAGAGCAAAAGAGAAGAATATGCTGGCAACTCGCTAGAGTCATTGTGAAAATAAATAAGAAAGACAATCAAATAATTAAATCAAAAAGTGAAAAATTACCCATTATCATTTAAAATGATAAAGATTACATGGTGTATCATCAAATTACGTGACCTACATAAATGGACAATTCCTATGGATATCTCTTGACAAAACTGGCTCTTGGACAGATAGAAAATCTGAAATTGTGAGATTATATTATGTGGGAAAAGCAAAACAAAATTGTTCATGAAAAACTCTAATATAACATAGATTAAGTGGCAAGTGATGTGAAACACTTAAGAATTGATGACACTTCCTCTATAAATATTCGAGGCAGTTGTACAGGGAAGAATACTTCTCAGCCAATTCTATCAGTCTACCATTACTCTGTAACCACAGTCAAAGAATAAAACCAGATGACAAGAAAGTATAGAATAAAGCTGGTGAAGAAATTTTGTATATTCCATTGTATATTTTTAGCATAATTATAAAATAATAAAATTGATGTCCAAAAAAAACCAAGTTGGAGAGGCCTCATGTTGTTAAACATAGAATTCCTCTTAACAATTAGGTTACTATCAAGTCTATACTTTAAACAACAGGAGTCAGTTACTCAAATAAAATCTTACATATGAGTGTATGTATAAACGTATATATGTATATGTTTGTATATTGTTAGATAAAGGCTGAAAATTCAGGCACTGACAATATTAATACGGGGAGTTTGAGGACATAGGGAGCTCTTTGAGAGCCAACTCAAAGAGTAAACTCATGGTACAATATGGAGGCACTGATTTCTCAGGTAACAGAATTTCCTAAAGCCACCTCCCCTCAAATTATTTGTTTCTGTGTGACTTTTTGGAGACCCATCATCACCAAACTCAGTGACTGAGTCTGAGTACTGGACCTAAGACTGTGACTCAAAATAATCTGGGAAATTTTGGAAATAGACCTCTGTCAGTAAAACCACAGGCTACACAATTCATAAGAGCCCATGGTGAAGAGATGGCTGCTAATAGAGGCAGTAAACACGAACACAGCACAAGACACAGCTGCACAGGGCCTGTGAGGGATTGTGTCATACGAACATGAGCAACTGAAGTATGAGTTTGTTCAGTACCCAGCCTGCTTTCAAGTTCTTGCTGCCTTGGCATTTTACACTGTCTTTGCCTTCTTCACTCTTTGATTCCTCTAGGACTTGGAAAATTTTATCACTCAGTTTGGAGACTCAGGTTTTGTCCTTGTTGCCCTCGGCTCCATAGTTAGCAAGTATCTGACCAAGGAAGTTATTAAGGAGATGAACAGTGCCTTTGCTCACCTCCCTCAAGGGGTGCTATGGACATGTAAGAGTTCTCTTTGGCCCAAAGATGTCAGATTGGCCCCAAATGTCAAAATCATGGATTGGCTTCCACAGACTGACCTTCTGGGTAAGCTCCTCCTAGACCTGTTACTTTACTTTCATTCAAATGCTTTTGAGACTTACTTGATATCTGATGTCTGAATGCTTGGACTAGCAGAAGAGAAGGCTGCTTATAGAAAAAGATTTATCTTCAGGAGTCAGGCATAGCAGCCAGAATTCTTGGAGGGATCAGGCTGTACTCTAGACTGGTATAGCAGTAACTACCTTATTCTTTCCAAATCAGACAGGTCTTCAGTCCCTGATTAGATATGATCAGTAATGCTGCCTTGATATAACAGTACCTAACATTGAATAGGATTAATATAACTGCATCTTGGACAATATGTGAACTAAAACTATGGTCTGGGACAACTGGCAGTTTTTGTTGCCTCTGTTCTTACAATGCTGTGAGAACATGTCAGCAATTTAAAAACACAAATATGGATGTAAGCATGTAGACACATCTTGGTTTGTCACCTACGGGCTGAAAAATCAGACACTTATGTTAATGTTGGGGGCATGAGGAAATGGGAAAAAGGCTCCCTTTCCAGGAAATATAGGTAGATTTTGTGATAATTTCTATATGATCATAAGAAATGTTTGATTGCTTTCAAGATGAAGCAACAGACAAGATCTACACATTTAGTAGTGTCTGATCTACTATCTCCCTTTGTAAACTTTTCTTGAAGTAAAGGAGATAGCTCACAGAATATAAGTTTTATAAGTTTTATAAAAGAGCAGAATCAAGAGAAGGCAGAGGTGAGAAAAGTACAGAGAAAAGTATCAGCAGAAGAGACGAGGGTGAATAGGAGGACAGGAAACATGCCTGGCTTATCACTCTCCTTGTAGCTGTATGTCTTTGTATTGAAGTAAGGCATTGATTTCTCTTCAGAGGGAAGGTTAGACATCATATCTTGAGACATCAAAAATTTCAAAACAAAATCAGTATGTTCATTTTCCAAAGCACATGATTATTTCTTGAATCTGCTGCTTTACCTGATATCTGAAGCTTTCATAGTGACATCTGGGACTATCTTTCTCCTTTGCACCAGCTCATCCTAGCATTCGTCTGTTTGTCACCCATGGGGGGATGAACAGTGTAAACGAGGCCATCCAGCATGGAGTCCCCATGGTGGGCATTCCATTTTTTGCTGACCAACCTGAAAACATGGTCCGAGTAGAAGCAAAGAAAATTGGTGTTTCTGTTCAGATACAGACACTCAAGGCAGAGACGTTTGCACTCACAATGAAAGAAGTCATAGAAGACAAGAGGTATGCCGCTCTCTGGGGTTGTGGTCCCTTAGGCTGAATGGAAGCCTGACACATGGACTTGTGTAGTCTGTGTTCTAGTGGAACCAGAATTTTGTGATCTCTGTTTTAATACATGTGTGAGACTTGAAGTTCTAGCTTTTCCTTTGTTATTAATCTTAATTTTAGGTGAGGTGCTAAAAGATGTTTCTGCCTACAGTTGCTTGATGGTTTTCTATCTACACAGTATCTTTATGACCTCTTATATTTTGGTTACCTATAGTAGAATTCCAGTTGAAACAGGAGAGGACATGTGCGTGTTATTGTGGCTGTTCTCCCTGAGGTCTTTCTCTTTGACAATTTGAAATATCTCCCTTACCTTTATCGTTAGTGTCTTTCATAAACTAGTACATAGAAAGCACACACCAAGAAGAAGCAGTGTCTATGAGTTCTATTTTGTTTTTAGGTTTCAGTTCAGGTCTTTTATAAAGGAAAATTTCACATATATGCACAAGCTGGGCAGAACCAGGAGCTTGGAGACCCACACAGCTCTCACCCATTCAGCACAGTGACTTAACAACCCAACAGAAAAAAATTCAGGTTTCAATGTCCTAATAGCTTAAATCAGATATACATCTCTTATGTTTCTTCATAATATTCAATATGATCCTTTTTTCCATGCTATAGGATGTAAAATGTGTTTTTTCCTTTGCTACCAACTGTGACCACTTCTCTTAACTCCCTCCCAGCCTTCCTCCTAGTTTCCAGTCCAGCCCTTTCATAGGTTTCTTCTAACCAGCTGTTCTTCCTTCATTTCCTTCTGCTTAAACAGTCTTTTCTCTCAGTTTTCCCTGTACTAGCAGCTCCAAACTATAACCGTTCTAGACTATCTACTCAGCTCAATTCTGTTTACTGACTCAACAGTCCCTTAACAATATCTTCTGTAATAACTGCCTTCTCCTCACTCTGGGAACCCAATTCACTTTCTCAGCCTCTGCTGCCTCTTTTCTATTCAATCCTCTTTCCAGAAATCCAAGAAGCAACCAACATTGAAGGTCCTAGAGTCAAGCAAATGTAACAGCTAAGAAATTTCTTCCCATTAATTTATTTATCCATTCATTTTACATCCTGATCCCACTCCCCTACTTCCAGTTTACTTCTGACATAGCCCCTTCCCCTCCCAACTCACTTCTCCTCTGAAAATTGGGATCTCCCCCTTTATCAACCCACCCTAGCACACCTACCCCCCTTATCAACCCTGGCAATAAAGTTATTGCAGGACTAGGCACATCCTTCTTGATGAGTCCAGACAAGGCAGCCATGTTAGGGGAACAGAGTCCACAAGCAGGCAACAGAGTCATGGACAGTTCCCTCTCCAATTTTGGGAGATCTGAATGAAGAGCAACCCACACATCTGCTACATATGTGTTGGTGGTACTGTGTGGGGCTAGGTTTAGTCAGTATATACTCTTTGATTGGTGGTTCAGTCTCTGGGAGCCCCCAAGAGTCTAGGTTCTTTGACTCTGTTGATCTTCTCATGGAGTCCCTATTTTCTCAGGGTCCTTCAATCCTTCCCCCAACTATTCTACAAGACTCCCTGAGCCTGGTCTAATGTTTGGCTGTGGGTCTCTGCATCTGTTTCCATCAGTTGTTTTGGTTTACCCTCCTGGCTTTCTCTTCCTTTATATTCCTACATCTGATCTCCCCACTAAGTTCCCCTCCCCCGCCCTCTCACATACAGTTCCCTTTCTCCAGTGATTATTGTATTTCTCCATCTAAATATTTTCCCTTCACAAATGACTTATAATCATTCTGTTAGTTTTTCTTTCACATTGAACTTTAAAAATGGTTTTGTACCTATTCTTGATTTTTTTGTTTATTTGTAGTGTATTTTGACCAAATCCATACCTTACTCTCTCCTCCAACTCTTCCATGTAATCTCTCAAACAGCACCATCTCAACTTCATTTCTCATTGTAAAATCTTTGCTTCCATTTATTTATTTATTATTTATTTATTTATTTATTTATTTATTTATTAAATTACTCTCTAACCAATGGCAGTCAACTATCCACATGTACATGGGTTTTGTGGAGGTCATCTACTGAGGCATGGGAACTTTCAGATGGACTTGATTAACAATGTTTATTTTGTTTAGAGTTGACCTATGAATACACACTAGAAATGTGTATGTGTTTGTGTGAGAGAGATACAGACAGAGATACAGAGAGACAGAGAGAGATAATAGTAAGAGAGAGAAATAGAGAAACTTATATATGTTTGTATATGTGTGTTTATGATTTAATATCTAAATACTGGTACGGAAATTGGTAACACCTTCTCTCTGTCTATGTTCACAGGTACAAGTCTGCAGCAATGGCTTCCAAGATTATCAGGCAGTCCCAGCCACTGACCCCTGCCCAGAGGCTTGTGGGCTGGATAGATCACATCTTGCTGACAGGGGGTGCAGCACATCTCAAGCCACATGTTTTCCAGCAACCATGGCATGAGCAGTATCTTCTGGATGTCTTCCTCTTTCTGCTAGGGATCATACTGGGCACCTTATGGCTTTGTTTGAAGGTTCTTGGTGCTGTGGCCAGGTATCTGAGTGGATCAAGAAAGGTCAAGCAGACATAATGGTGAAATGCTGGGCTTGGCTCTGGTGCGGGAATAGGAGGTCTGTGGCTCTTCAGAGGCCTTCCGTATCTCAGCACAGAACAACTCCAGCATTCTCTGCCTCCATATTCTACTGATGCAGCTGAGTTGGTACCTCACTACTTTCGACCTCTTTGCTTGTTGTTTTCTTCCTATGACCTTCTACCCTACTTAGATATAAACCATTTGCAACATCTGTTCTTCCTCCCATTTATCCTGAACACATTGATTCAATTGGTTGGTCCTACCTGTAGCTAGACATGTTCTTCCTCAATTTACTCCTTTTATCACTTGGGATTTAAAAGACATATTTAGCAAATTGTTTTTGCTTGTTCTTCTCTTTTCCTATAAATACTATTCAGAGCTCAGAACAACTGCTTTGCCATTCTCCACTGTTTCCATAGGGAGAGACAACAATCATTCTCAGACTATACTGTAAATGAATTGATCTAAGAAGATATGAAGTAGAAAAATATAATAATTACTGTTTTTAAAAATCAGAATAAATGATATGCAACTGAAATATTGAAAGAAAATACTTTAAAAATGTTCCCAGTATATAAGATTTATTTCCAAATGTTAAGAAATTTAAAAAGGAACAAACCTGTTGTCTATTTGTTCATTGGAATAATATGTGTATTTAAAGTAGAAGAAGCCAGAGCTTTATAAATATATGTAGAACGAGTTTCAGTATTGTTAAATAAAACAATGCCAGTGAAGCAGTAAGTATATCTTTTCACATTTTCTAAGATTCTATGAATTGATGTTCCATGAATAGTGAACACCTATGCTTCATATACTTTACTATTATTCTGAAAAAGAACTATAAGTTAGAGAGTCATATAGTGGTTCCTCTGCACTGGGTGGATATCGTGCGTTGTGAAGAAGCTTCACACATCACAGTTCACACTACCCACAGGTCTGCCATTGTTTTATTCACAAAACATGTGAAAATGAACAAAATAGGCTGATCCATGAAATCAAATACACACCAAAATGAGTGGTCTTCATCTTCTCACCAGAATTATAATGACAATGAAAAGCATGAAAAACTAATACAATTAATGGCTAAAAATATTTTGAGTGTTATATTCTCAGTTAAAGGCTAACGCACATTCAGAAGACCTTGTGATTTACTGCATGTGTTTCACATTTGTGTGCATGAGTCTTTGAGAATTCCTTGCATAGGATTGAGCAAACAAATTTGTTAATACTTTGATAACACCAAGGGTTGTTTTCTTTAGTTTTTAAAGAGAGACTCAGAAATGGCAATATGGGAAGAATAGTATCCAAGTGCAAGTGTACTTCAATTTAAAGTATCACTAAGAACTCACAATTTGGTATAATAAAGATAGGCGCTTCTAGATAGTTACATGGGATTTTGTAACCCTATTTACACCTGTACATTTTCTAGCACATTTGGTAACCATGAACTGGTCTCCAAGTACTATGTGCCATGGAAAGACTCACGGTACCTTTTAAATGTATGATTTGAAGACTGATATTAGGTAAGTAAGATGATCATGAGGCCACAGGCAGAAGGAAAATGGTCCAGAGTGCCAAATCTGCTGGAACAACACAGAAAATATATGTGGTAGTGCATTACATCACTTTGAAAGTAAAATGACTTGTTTTGAAACCACCGAGATACTTCAGTGGGTAAGACATTTTCTTTGCAAGCCAGACAACTTAATTTCAAGCATAGAAACCTATGCCTGTGCAAGGTGAAAATCATCTTCACAAAACTGTCGTTTCAACCACACACATGCTGTGTGGCATCCACACATCTAAGCACACATATCATGCTAACACAATAGAAATCATAAGTGAAAAATAACTAAAACATATAACATATAGATCATATATATGGGAGGTACGGTAGTCTTTGCCTCTAATCTCACCATTTTTAAGGAGTTTATCTGAGTTGATTGCCCACTTGAGCTATATGATAACATCTCACAACCAACAAACAAACACAAAGGCAGATCTCTTGGCAATAAAATATATTGTTGTAAATGTATGAAAATATAGTTAGAGATTGTTATTCTGGACTATCAGTGCACAGATTTCTCTCCCCACATTCTCAACAACATTTTATTGTTTTCTGCTTCGTAGTGATATTTGTTCTGACTGGTGTGAGAAAAAATCGTGATGTGGTTGTGGTTCTAGTTTGAAGTTCTTTCATGACTAAGAATTTTATGCAGTCATTTTAGGCATCTGTTAATAGGTTATTGGATAAAGAAAATGTGGTATAGAATGTAATTCAGCCACAAAGTAGAATGGAATTACATCACTGCAGTTCCATTTTAGTGGCTGGCACTGGTGAGTCTTATACTCAGAAAGAATAAATGCCATATTTTGTAAAATTTGGGTGACAGATTTTTACATAGACAGATAAAATTACTAATATATATAGTGATGGGGATGAGGCAGCAGGAGATAAAGGATGAGAGGAAAGGAGATGGGATAAAAAGAAATGGTGTTTATATATGCTAGGGTCCACAAATCACTGAATAATAATACCCCATACTCAAATAATATGCAAAAGCAAAGAACATTTATCTCTACATGCAGGCCCCAACTTCATCCAGATGGAAGGACTCTGACTGAATTTTTTTTAATTGGATATTTTATTTATTTACAATACAGGTGTCATCCCTTTTCCCCATTTCCCCTCCCTTGAACTCCCTATCTTATATGCTTTTATACCATTTTGATTACATGCATGTATTAAGGTCAGATCTAGGTTGAGAGTCTAGCAATACAATAGATGCAAACAGCCGAGGAACAAGCAAGACAATAAACACAAATAGTCAAAGAAAAAACATGGCATTAAACACAATTACATGAACACTCTCGTGATCACTGTTTCTAAAGGCTTACCAGGATGACCAAAGTATCTGAGCCTATTTCCCTATCCTAGTCAAAGGTCATTTTCATGTCTGAATCCTATTTCCTTGTTCTAGACTAAAATTTAGATTCATGTCTGAAATTACTTCTTTGTTCTAGCCTAATATTTAAATTCCTACCTGAACTACATTGTTGTTCTAGTCTAATATCAGATTCCTGCCTGAAGCCTACTTCTTTGTCCTTGGCCAATGTCATATTACTGCCAACTAGCCCATTTCCTTGTCCTTGGCCCATGTCAGCTTCTTGCTAAGCAGCCCAAACGGCTCTCCACCTCTCCCTTTTTTTTTTCATTAACAAGTCTGAGCATGTCTTAGGTCATTCTGACAAGAATGCCTTCCTTACCTGTCATTGCATATGCATTATCAAAAACAATGCACTTCTGTCTTAGACTGGTAAGGCTCTGTGCAGAATCTTACCAGTTCTTGGATTGCCAGCCTGTTAATTTAATAAATCTGTCTGGTGGTCCATTTTCAGGTTCAAGCGATGTACTTTGGATGTCAACATGTTGATGTTGTTAAAGATAAGCTTTAACACGATTGTCAGGGATAAAATATTCCCAGGTCAAAAAGGGCTGGCCTGATCAACTATATATGCCATTCCTGAGGTTTGATCAAAATAGAAATATTGACCTCAAGCCATGGATAATTTTATTGGCATTATCTGCAGCATCAAAGCTCAACAGAGCAGCATTCTTGAAATTAATAAATTCACTATGTAAAGTTAATACACCCAGAGGGGTGTTAGGATTATGCTAAATATCCTATAGGCATATTAAAACTTTTTTCTAATTATAATGACAATCATTGTGAATTTCCAAAGTAACACTACTCCAATGATATTTGTCATAACACTTGGAATGGTCCCTAACTTTTTTTTTTGCCTCCTAACTTTTGAACCCCGAACCTCCTTCAGATTACTTGAATGGGTTATAAAGCATCATGTAGATGCTTAACAAAAATAGTTGTTATAACTCCGTGTGTCCATGCTATTGCAGAAGCAGTGGTGTTAGCAATTACTGAAATTAAAGCTGTTATTCCAACAATAATCAAGTCTGCTAACCTCTTGCTTCTGTTTAAGCCTAACTCACTTCTTCCAGTACTTTCAAGATTTTTTTTCAGCGAATCAAGGTTTTTTAATACTCATGGTAGTAAGACAAAAGCTAGTTGATAGACCCTCATAACAGACATGTCAGGTTTTAACACACTAACACAATTGGAAATTATACAGTCAATGCAACTCACAATAAATACTGTAGAAGAGAGAAAACCAAATTTAGCTTGACAATTAAAAGAGCTTTAAAACATGCACTAACCCTGTTTGAAATCCAGATCCTGTCCCAGCTTTATCTCTTGCTATCATAACATCATAGTGTACTACAACTAACTTCCAAATATGTCTCTGAAAATGTCCAGATCCAGCCTTCCAAGTGTAGACTGTTATTTCCAATATTGGATTTATTTCTAGACCAGTACATGATTGAGTCCTAATAGCTGTTCACCTTTAAGAAGAATACAAGAGACATTATAATTTCTCCATTTAATTCTCTATCCCACAAGGTCTAAAAACTTGAGGCAAGGCAACTTTTCCAATCTGGGATATCGTCAAGCAAAGGTGGGTCAGGAACATATGTCCAATACAGCTCTCCAGTCACCCTTGTCAGGGCACTCAGCAAGCTCACAGGTCGGCATCATTCTTTGTCTCAGCAACAGTATGTCTCACCAATCTTTTTGAAGTTCCATGGGCCTCTTTCACCATACCTTGTCCTTGAGGATTATAAGAAATCCCCATTATAAATTTTTGAGAAAATGTCTCATCTGCTCAACTACAATTGCCAGACCCATTATCTATTTTTTATTGGATATTTAATTTGTTTACCTTTCAATGTTATCCCCTCTCCAATTTTCCCCAAAACCCCTTTCCCCATTACCCCTTCTTTTACTTCTATGAGGATATTCCCCCAGCATCCACCCATTCTCATATCCCTGCTCTCAAATTCTTGAACAGGGAATCAAAACTTTTAGGGACCAAGGCCCTCCTTTTCCACTGATGCATGGCAAGGCCATCCTCAACTACCTATACAGGTGGAGCCATGATTCCCTGCCTTTGTGTTCCCAGGCTAGAGGTTTAGACCCTGAGAGCTCTGGTTGAGTATTTTGATACTCCTTCTAAGAAGGACCAAAGCACCCGTACTTTGTTTTTTCTTCTTTTTCTTGAGCTTCATGTGATCTATACGTTGTATCTTAGGTATTGTGAGCTTCTGGGATAATATCCACTTATCAGTGTGTGCACATCAGGTGTGTTCTTTTGTGATTACCTCACTCAGGATATTTTCTACTTCCATCATTTAACTAAGAATTTTATGAACTCATTGTTTTTGATAGCTGAGTAGTACTCCATTGTGTAAATGTACCACATTTTCTGTATCTATTAATCTGTTGAAGGACATCTGGGTTCTTTTCAGCTTTTGGCTGTTATAAATAAGGCTGCTATGAACATAGTGGAGCATTTGTCCCTGCTGTATGTTGAAACATCTTTTGGGTATATGCCCAGGAGTGGTATAGCTGAGTCCTCAGGTAATACTATGTTCAGTTTTCTGAGGAACTGACAAAATGCTTTCCATAGTGATTGTACCAGCTTACAGTCCTACCAACAATGGAGGAATGTTCCTCTTTCTTCACATCCTTGCCAGTATCTGCTGTCACCTAAGTTTTTGATCTTAGCCATTCTGACTGGTGTGAATTGGAATCTCATGGTTTTGAATTGCATTTTTCTGATGACTAAGGATGTTGAACACTCTTTTAGGTGCTCTTGGGCATTTGAGATTCTTCTATTGAGAATTCTTTGTTTAGCTCTGTACCCCATGTTTAATAGGGTTATTTGATTGTCTAGAGTCTAATTTCTACAGTTTTTTGTATATATTGGATATTAGCCCGCTATCAGATATAGGATAGATAAAGATATTTTCCCAATATGTTGGTTGCCTCTTTGCCCTATTGATGGTGTCCTTTGCTTTACAGAAGGTTGGCAGTTTTATGAGGTTTCATTTGTCAATTCTTGATCTCAGAGCATAAGCCATTGGTTTTCTTTTCAGTAACTTTTCCCCAGTGCCCATGTGTTTGAGGCCTGTCTCAATTTTCTCTTCCATTAGTTTCAGTGTAGCTGGTTTTATGTTGAGGTCCTTGAACCACTTGGACTTGAGCTTTGTACTAGGAGATAATTATGGATCAATCTGCATTCTTCTCCATGCTGACCTCCAGTTGAACCAGCACAATTTGTTGAAAATGCTGTCTTTTTTCCACTGGATTGTTTTAGCTCCTTTGTCAAAGATCAAGTGACCATAGGTATGGGGGGTTCATTTCTGGGTCCTCTATTCCATTCATCCTCCTGCCAGTCTTTGTTCCAATACCCTTAAGTTTCTATCACTATTGCTTTGTAGTAAAGCTTGAGTCAGGGATGATGATTCCCCCAGAAGTTTTTTTTACTGCTGAGAGTAGTTTTCGATATCCTGGGTTTTTGTTATTCCAAATAAATTTGAGAATGGCTTTTTCTCTCTGTGTGAAGAATTGAGTGGGGATTTTGATGGGGATTGCATTAATTCTGTAGATTGCTCTCATCAAGATTGCCATTTTTACTATATTAATCCTTCTAGTCTATGAGCATGGGAGATTTTTCCATCTTCTGAGATCTGGTTTGATTTCTTTCTTTAGGGACTTGAAGTTCTTGTCATCCAGGTCTTTTACTTGCTTGGTTAGATTCACACCAATTATTTTATATTATTTGTGACTATAGTGAAGGATGTCATTTTCCTAATTTCTTTCTCACCCTGTTTATTCTTCAAGTAGAGGAAGGCTACTGGTTTGTTTGAGTTGATTTTATATTCAGCCACTTTACTGAAGTTGTTTATCAGGTTTAGGAGTTCTCTGGTGCAAGTTTTGGGGTTACTTAAGTATACTATCATATAATCTGCAAATAGTGAAATTTTGACTACTTCCTTTCCTGTTTGTATCATTTGACTTTCTTTAGTTATCTAATTGCTCTGAGTAGGACTTCCAGTACTATACTGAATAGGTAGGCAGAGATTGGGTAGTCTTGTCTAGTCCCTGATTTTAGTGGGATTGCTTCAAGTTTCTTTCAATTTAGTTTGATGTTGGCTACTGGCTTGCTGTATATTGCTTTTACTATATTTAGGTATGTGCCTTGAATTCCTGATCTTTTAAAGAATTTTACCATGAAGAGATGTTGAATTTCATCAAATGCTTTCTCAACAGCTAGTGAGATAATCATGTTTTTTCCCCTTTGAGTTTGTTTATATAGTGGATTACATTGATGGATTTTTGTGTATTGAACCATCTTTGCATTCCTGGAATAAAGCCTACTTGATCATGATGAATGATTGTTTTGATGTTTTCTTAGATTCAGTTTGCAACTGTTTTATTTAGTATTTTGCATCAATAACCATAGGGGAGATTGGTCTGAAGTTCTCTTCTTTGTTATGTCTCTGTGGAGTTTACATAAGAGCATAATTGTGGTTTCATAGAACTAAATGAGTAGTGTTCCTTCTGTTTCTATTTTGTGGAATAGTTTGAAGAGAATTGGTATTAGGTCTTCCATGAAGCTCTGATAAAATTCTGCACTAAAACCATCTGGCCCTGTCCTTTTATTGGTGGGAAGACTTTTAATGAATTCTGCTATTACTTTATGTGTTATAGGACTGTTTAGATGGTTTATCTGCTCCTCGTTTAACTTTGGTACCTGGTATCTGTCTACAAAATTGTCCCTTTCATCCAAATTTTCCAGTTTTGTTGAGAATTGGCTTTTGTAGTAGGATATGATTCTTTTGTTTGATTGGTTTTGATTTCCTCATTTTTTGACATTATGTTTCCCTTTTAAGTTCTGACTTTATTAATTTGGATACTGTCTCTGTGCCCTCTGGTTAGTCTGGCTAAGGGTTTATCTATCTTGTTGATTTTCTCAAAGAACCAGCTGCTGGTTTTGTTGATACTTTGTATAGTTCTTTTAGTATCTACTTGGTTGATTTCAGCCCAGAGTTTGATTATTTCCTGCTGTCTTCTCCTCTTGGGTATATTTGCTTATTTTTGTTCTAGAGCTTTCAGGTATGCTGTCAATTTGTTAGTGAATTCTTTCTTTAGTTTCTTTTTGTAGGCACTTAGAGCTATGAGTATTTTTCTTAGCACCACAAATTTTGGTATGATGTGTCCTCATTTCCATTAAAATTTAAAAAGTCTTTAATTTCTTTATTTATTTCTTCCTTGACCAAGTCATCATTGAGTGGAGCGTTGTTCAGTTTCCACTTGTAAGTGTGCTTTCCATTTTTTGTCATTATTGAGGACCAGCCTTAGTCCATGGTGAAGTGATAGGATGCAAAGGATTATTTCAATCTTTTTATATCTGTTGAGGCCTGTTTTGTGACCAATATATGGTCTATTTTGTAGAAGGTATCATGAGGTCCTGAGAAAAAGGTATATTCTTTTGATTTAGGATGAAATGTTCTATAGATATCTGTTAAATCCATTTGGTTCATAACTGCTGTTAATTTCCCTGTCTCTCTGTTTAGTTTCTGTTTCCATGATCTGTCCATTGCTGAGAGTGGGTTCTTCAAATCCTCTTAACAGAGGACTATTGTGTGAGGTGCAATGTGTGTTTTGAGCTTTAATAAAGTTTCTTTTATGAATGTGGGTGCCCTTGCATTTGGAGCATAGATGTTCAGAATTTTAGAGTTCATCTTGGTAGATTTTTTTCTTTGATACGTATGAAGTGTCCTTCCTTATCTTTTTTGACTACCTTTGGTTGAAAGCTGATTATATTTGATATTGAATGGCTACTCCAGGTTGTTTCTTGAGACCATTTTCTTGGAAAATTGTTTTCCAGCCTTTTACTTTGAGGTAGTGTCTGTCTTTGTCACTGAGGTGTGTTTCCTGTATGCAGCAAAAATTCTGGGTTCTGTTTTTATATCCAGTCTGTTTGTCTACATCATTTTATTGGGGAATTGAGTCTATTTATGTTAAGATATATTGAAGAAAAGGGATGTTTCTTCCTGTTATTTTTGTTATTAGAAGTGTTTGTGTAGCTATCTTCTGTTGGGTTTGTTGGAAGATTATTTTCTTGTTATTTCCAGGTTGTAGTTTCCCTCCTTGTGTTGGATTTTTTTTTTTTTAATCAACTATTCTTTGTAGTGCTGGATTTTTGGGAAGATATTGTATACCATTGGTTTTATCATGGAATATCTTGGTTTCTCCATGTATAGTGATTGAGTGTTTTGCTGGGTATAGTAGTCTGGGCTTGCATTTGTGTTCTCTTAGGGTCTGTATGCTATCAGTCCAAGATCTTTGGACTTTCAGTTTCTGGTGTCAAGACTGGTGTAATTCTGATAGGTCTGCATTTATATATTACTTGACATTTTTCCATTATTGCTTTCAATATTCTTTCTTTATTTTGTGCATTTGATGTTTCGATTATTATGTGACAGGAGGTATTTCTTTCTGGTCTAGTCTATTTGGAGTTCTGTAGGCTTTCACCATCTTTTAATTCCCACCTCCCTGCTCTGAATTCCCAAGCAGTAGGGAATCTAAACTTTCAGGCATCAAGGCCCTCCACTTCCACTGGTGCCTAACCCCTTACCCCATCCCTCTCCTCCAATTACTATGAGGGTGTGTTCCCACCATCCTCCCATTCCCGCCTTCCTGCTCTTGAAATTCCCCAACACTGGGGAATCCAAACTTTCAGGCACCAAGGCCATACACTTCCACCAATGCCTGGCAAGGCCACCCTCAACTACCTATACATGTGGAGCCATGAGTCCATCCCTTTGTGTTCCTGGGCTGAAGATTTTAGAATGGCTAATCTATCTTGTTTTCTGGGACCATTTGCTTGAAAAATTGTTTTCTAGCCTTTTACTCTAAGATAGAGTTTGTCTTCTTCGTCACTGAGGTGGGTTTCTTGTATGCAGCAAAATGCTGGGTCCAGTTTACATATCCAGTCAATAAGCCTATGTCTTTTAATTGGGGAATCCAGTCCATTGATGTTAAGTGATATTAAGGAACAGTGATTGTTGCTTCCAGTTATTTTTGTTATTAGAGGTGGAATTATCTTTGTGTGGCTATCTTCTTTAGGATTTATTGGAAGAGGATTACTTTCTTGCTCTTTCTAGGGTATAATTTCCCTCCTTGTATTGGAGCTTTCCTGCTATTATCCTTTGTAATGCTTGGTTTGTGGAAAGATATTGTGTAAATTTGATTTTGTCATAGAATATCTTGGTTTCTTCATCTATGGTAATTGAGAGTTTTGCCCAGTATAGTAGCCTGGGCTTGCATTTGTGCTCTCTTAGGGTCTGTATGACATCTGTCCAGCATCTTCTAGCTTTTATAGTATCTGGTGAGAAGTCTGCTATAATTTTGATAGATCTGCCTTTATATGTTACTTGGCCTTTTCCCCTTACTGCATTTAATATTCTTTCTTTGTTTTGTGCTCTTGGTGTTTTTATTATGTGACAGGAGGTATTTTTTTCTGGTCTAGACTATTTGGTGTTCTATAGGCTTCTTGTATGTTTATGGGCATCTTGTTCTTTAGATTAGGGAAGTTTTCTTCTAAAATTTTGTTGAAGATATTTATTGGCCTTTTAAGTTGGGAATCTTCACTCTCATCTACACCTATTATCCTTAGGTTTGGTCTTCTCATTGTGTCCTGGATTTCCTGCATATTTTGTGTTAAGAACTTTTTGCATTTTGCGTTTTCTTTGACAGTTGTGTCAATATTTTCTATGGTATTTTCTGTACCTGAGATCCTCTCTTCTATCTCTTGTATTCTGTTGGTGATGCTTGCTTCTATGACTCCTGATTTCTTTCCTAAGTTTTCTATCTCCAGAGCAGTCTCCCTTTGTGATTTCTTTATTGTTTCTACTTTCATTTTTATGTCCTGGATGGTTTTGTTCAATTCCTTCACCTGTTTGGTTGTCTTTGTTTGTAATAATTTAAGGAATTTTTGTGCTTTCTCTTTAAGGTCTTCTACCTGTTTACCTGTGTTCTCTTTGAGAGTGTTACTTATGTCCTTCTTAATGTCCTCTATCATCATCATTTTAAGTGATTTTAAATCTGAATCTTGCTTTCTTAGTGGAATAGGGAATTTAGGACTTTCTTGTGTGGGACAACTAGGTTCTGATGATGCCTAGTACCCTGGGCTGCTGATGCTTATGTTCTTGTTCTTGCCTTTTACTATCTGGATCTCCTTAGTGCTATCTGCCCTGTCTCTTACTGGAGCCTGTCTTTCCTATTACCTTGGTTGTATCAGAACTGTGTAGGGTGGGTGTTACTACAGGGGTTAGAGCTGGGGCCCAAGATCTGCTCAGTGCTCAGGCACAGACAGGAAGGAACCAGTACTCCTGGCCAAGAGTGACTTCCTGTGTCCTAGTGGTTGGTTCCCAGTTAGTCCCTGTTTGGGGCAGGTGTTACTGTCTGCTTACCTAAGATACTGGCTGGGTTAGAGCTCCTAGGAGGCCCTCTTCCTCTGGGTTCTGTGAGATTTGGGGCAGAGCTGCTGCCTGGGATCTGCTCAGTGCTTGGGGCCCAGACCAGAAGGAACCAGTTTTCCCTTGGAATTCTTTAAGAAACTGTTGTATTTTCTTTTTAAGGCTACTACCCATTTCACGTGTTCTCAGTTTCTCTGAGAATGTTATATATGTCTTTCTTAAAGTCCTCTATCATCATCATGAGAAATGATGTTTAATCTGAATCTTGCTTTTCTTGTGTTATGGGACATTTGGAACTTGCTATGGTGAGAGAACTAGGTTTTGATGATGCCAAGTAACCTTGGTTGCTGATGCTTATGTTCTTATGTTCTTATGCTTGCCTTTTGCCATCTGGTTATCCATAATGAGATCTGATGCCTTCATATGGGTATCTGAAGACAGCTACAGTGTACTTACATAAAATAAATAAATAAATTCTTAAAAAAAAGAAAATGTCATCATAAAATTATTATCAATCTGAATTCATGTACCTCAATCTGTGTGTCAAGAAATGGCACTAATATTATTCCTTAACTTGTTAATTTAAGAGAGATTGATAGTATGCATCTGTCTACTGGATATCTGACATTTCTCTGGAGGAAAGTAATTCTTGCTCTCCTGATAGTTGTTACCTGCTAACAGCTCCTCAGGAAAAACTCTCCATCCATGATTAGATTTTGCTTGGCTGATCCTGTCCAGTAAGTCTTCCTTTTGCCATCCTAACCTTATTGGCTCATGTGTGAAACTATGATATATGTCTGGAAAATAATCTTTATAAAAATTTAGTCATGTATGTATGTATGTATGCATGTATGTATGTATGTATGTATGTATGTGTATGTAATTTTTACACTCTAGATTTTGTTCCCCTCCATGTCTACCCTTCATCTGTTCTATATCCCACACCTAATTTCTGCCCCCTTTCTCCATGAGGATGTCCCCACCCTTCATGCCCCACCTCATCAGACCTCTAAACTCCTTGGGGACTTCAGTCTCTTGTGGGTTAAGTGCATCTTCTTTGACTGAAGTCAGACGCAGCTATCCTCTGCTGTATAGGTGTTAGGGTTTCATATCAGCTGGTATATGCTGCCTGTTTGGTAGTCCAGTGTTTGAGAAATCTCAGGGGTCCAGAATCATTGAAACTGCTGGTACTCCTACAGGGTCACCCTCATTCTCAGATTCTTCCAGCTGTTATTTAATTCAACCACACAGGTCACCAGCTTCTGTTCATTGGATGGGTGCGAATGTCTGCATCTGACTCTTTCAGCTGGTTGTTGGGTCATTTGCAGTGTGGTTATGATAGGTTCCTTTTTTGCAAGCACACCATAGCATCAGTATTAGTGTCAGGCCTTGAAATACACCCTTGAACTAGATCCCATATTGGGCCTGTTGGTGCTCCTTCTTTCCCTCAGGCTCTTCTTACTTTTTATGTTGCAGTTCTTTCAGACAGTAACAATAATGGGTCAGAATTTCAGCTGTGGGATAACAACCCCCTTTCTCACTTGATGCTCTCTCTGTCTTTCTGCTGGAGGTAGGCTCTATAACATAACTTCCCTCTACCTACTGTTGGGCATTTTATCTAAGGTCTCTACCTTTGAGCCCTTAAAGTTTTTAACCCTCAGGTCTTTGTTGCATTCTGAAGTGCCCCCCCCCCCAAATCTTCTACCTCCAGAGTTTGCCTGTTTCCATTCTTTCTGCTGTCTCTCAGGGCTTCAGTTTTTTCTCATCACCGAATACCAGATTAGGTTCTTTTTTTTTTCCTCCTTCCCATACAACTAATCTTTTAATACTTTCCAAATATCGACTTCTGGCCATTACAATCTTCTTTTTCTATTTTGTCTCTCAAGTATCCCTGAGCTTTTTGGAGAGCAATGTCCAAAAGAGATCTTATTTTGAGCAGAAGATATTAATTCCTTTTTATTTGCACATTGAACATTTGTTGGTATCTGTATTAATCATCATCAACTGCAAAAAGAAACTTCTATGATGAAGGCTTAAATATGCACTAATTAATCTATGGATGTAAAAATTAGAACTTTGGGGTCAATTTTTAGCTATGTCTATTTAATACAACAAGAGCACTATGATTCTCCTCTATGTCTCTGACATGAAAAGTCTCAGAATTTTGCCTCTGAAAATGGTACCAGCCATTGAGTTCATGTTATTCAGCAGGCTTTTATTCTGATTAGATAATAGTTGGTTATTCTGACAATATCTGTGCCACTATTTTACCACTGGGTATATTTTTTGAGACCTATTTTTAATTGACAATTCACAGAAATCTCAGCTAGGTAAGACTTATGATGATTCTTTTTTTCTAATAGCATGTATAGAAACTTCTAGCATTATGAAAGTTAGCTAGTAGGAAATAAGAAAGCTACTTGTTTGGCACAAGCTTGACTGCTCCATGTCCTACAAATAAAGTATTTGTTGTCTTCAACAAGAGTCTTGCCTTCACGTTTGGGGAGTAAACAAGAACAATGAAACTAGATTGTAATGTTTCAGGGAGGGGGCTTTCTATGGCATTTCATTGATCAAAACCCTGAAAAGAACTAATACACACTTATGATACATATTGGTGTTTTATATGATAGCCTATGTTGCTTTTGGAAGGCATTTATTCTCACTATACAATCCCATTAAAGGCCATTTGATATGCATATATGTAATTTTTAAAGGATGTTTCTACTATAGTAGGTTTCCCTATGGTACTTTCAAAGCTCTTTAATCTTAGTTATTCTTTACCATGTTTCCTCCTAGGTGTCCCCTCCATCTCTCAGCTTATTCATCCATTCATTTTTCACTATTCTCCTTTCCATCAGCTTATTCATCCATTTCTATTTCACTATTCTTTTTTTTCCCACTTCTCACCACATGCACTGTTAACCCCATTCCTTGGTGTGTGTGTGTGTGTCACACAGAGATAGACAGAGACACATGCACAGAGGTAGAGAGAGAAAGACAGGTATACACACACACACACAGAGAGAGAGAGAGAGAGAGAGAGAGAGAGAGAGAGAGAGAGAGAGAGAGTTGTTTCAAACCAATCGCACCAGTCCTGATTTAAATATTTAGATAATCAAGGATAATGGCCATGTGTGCCCTCTGGATATCATTCCACTTGACTGTTTTGTAGCTCACTTCTGTTGCCGAGAAGCACCTTAAGAAATGCTCAACATTCTTAGTCATCAGGGAAATGCAAATCAAAACAACCCTGAGATACCACCTCACACCAGTCAGAATGGCTAAGATAAAAAATTCAAGTGATGCTAGATGCTGGCGAAGATGTGGAGAAAGAGGAACACTCCTCCATTGTTGGTGGGAATGCAAGCTGGTACCACCACTCTGGAAATCAGTCTGGCGGTTCCTCAGAAAATTGGACATAGCACTACCTGAGGGCCCAGCTATACCACTCCTGGCCATATACCCAGAAGATGCTCCAACATATAACAAGGACATATGCTCCACTATGTTCATAGCAGCCTTATTTATAATAGCCAGAAGCTGGAAAGAACCCAGATTTCCTTCAACAGAGGAATGGATACAGAAAATGTGGTACATTTACACAATGGAGTACTACTCAGCTATTAAAAATAATGAATTCGAGAAATTCTTAGGTAAATGGATGGAACTAGAAAATATCAACCTGAGTGAGGTAACCCAATCACAAAAGAACACACATGGTATTTACTCACTAATAAGCAGATGTTAGCCCAAAAGCTTGAAATAGCCAAGATTCAACTAACTGACCACATGAAGCTCATGAAGAAGGAAGACCAAGTGTGGATGCCTCAGTCCTTCTTGGAAGGAGTGACAGAATGCTTAAGAGAGCAAATAAGGTGACAAAATGTGAAACAGAAAGTCAAGGAGGGGCCATCAGGAGACCACTCTACCTTGATATCCATCCCATGTGCAGTCACCAAAGATAGACACAGATATGGATGTCAGGAAGTGCATGCTGACAGGAGCCTGATGCAGCTGTCTCCTCGAAGGTCTGTCGGAGTCTGACATATTCAGAGGCGGATGCTCGTAGCTACCCATTGATCTGATCAAGGGTTCCCAATGAAGAAGTTAGAGGACTGAAGGAGCTGAAAGGATTGGTGGTCCCAAGAGGAGAGCAACAGTTCCAGCCAACCAGAGCTTCCCAGGGTTTAAATCACCAGCCTGGGAGCACAAAGAGAGGCACCCATGACTTCAGCTGTATACTTAGGGGAGGATGGCTTTGTCAGGCATGGGTGGGAGAGGAGATCCTTGGTCCCATGAAGGCTGAACACGGAGTGGGGAGGAATTTGAGGGTGGAGAGGGGGGAGTGGGGGGTAGGTGGGGGCACACTTTTGTGGAGGCAGGAAGGGAAGATGGAATAGGGGGTTCCTGGGTGGTGGGGGGAGTGGGGTAAGGGGATAAAATCTGAAATGTAAACATAATATCCAATAAAAAATATGAAAAAAAAAGAAACAGTGATCATGGAAGTGATCACTTGATTGTGGTTAATCCCTTCCTTCTTCTTTGACTATTTACATTTGTTGTATTGTTTGTTCCTTGAATATTTGCATCTATTGTATTGCTAGACCCTCAACCTAGAACTGACCTTAATACATGCATGTAATAAAAATAGTAAAAAAAAAAAAAAGCATAAAGAATGATGGGATAGGGTGTTTTAGGGTGGGGAAATGGAGAAAGGGGATGACATCTGTATTGTAAATAAATAAAATATCTATTAAAAAAAGAACTGTGAGCAATATAACTGCTTTGATTTTTTAGTTTTCAAAAAAATGTTTATGTATAGTTTATGTATATTTACATGTGACTGCGTTTGTTTTTGCATGTCAGTGCAAGTAGCTAAGGAGGCTATACATGGCTGGATCACTTAGACTTGGAGCTAACAGGTAGTTGTGACTTGCCTGATGTGGGTGTTGGGAACTGAACAGGACTTCTCTTCAAGAGTCATACATACTTGAAGTGTTGAGCCATCTCAATAAAATTTTTTAAAATATAAATTAACTGATATTAGATATTTTGCTATGACTCAAAATGCATTAAATATCTTATTAGTTGAATGTCTCTCATAGTCAATACTACCCACTTTTATTGATCATTTTGACAGGTTTTTATGTCAAGTGTGTCTGAAAGTAGTGGTGAATAGATGTATCCTATCATATCTGGGATCTAATTATGTAAAGATAGCTATATTTAGTGGCACATAAGTCAGTTTCTATGTTCCAATGAGACCTACATTAAAAAAATATTTTCTAGTGACTTTCATATTTATGCCCAACATTTAAGATACATGATTGAGATGACCTTACTTTCTTAAAAGTCAGTAGCTCACCCAAAACTCTGTACAGTGATGTCAGAAGTTCCTATTTAATTTAGTAAATACAGAGACTCATAACCAAACTGAAGATCATTAATTCCTCCTGATAGATTAGGGCACAGAAGCTCAGAAAACTTCACTTCCTTGTTCACTGGATATCTTCCTATACATTTAATTTGCCTTGACAGTCTGACTTCAGAGCTGCAATTCATGCTCAGCCTGTTTTGCTTGTTTTTACAATGTTTGACATATTGTTTAAGGCTATAGATTCTCTGCTCCTTTAAGAAACTATACACAAAAATCTACCAAAATTGTCCACATTTGTGGACCTGGTGTTCTTCATTCTTAGGTTTGAGTGTCACTGTCCTGAAGTATCTTGTCTTTTATTTCTTCTTTCTCTTTTCTTTTCTTGCCACCCCACCATGACCTCCTGTTTGCTCCCAATCTTGTGTTTTTTTTATTTTTCTTAATTTTTCTGAGAGAGTTCCAGGCTCTTATGAAGCTCAGCTACATTGCCATGGTTGTTATCAAACTCAGGGGAATGCTCTGTCTTAGCTTCTCAATTTTTGCCATTAGAGGCGCGAGTCACCAACCACACCCAACTCAGAGGTCCTTTCAACATCCATGAGCCTTGGGCATTTAACATTCAATACTGGGTTATTTCTTTTTATTTTTGTAGTAGAATTTGAGTGGATTTATGAATGTAGATATAACATTATTAGTTTGTTTTTCCAGCCTTTTATTGAAGCTCTGCATTAAACCATTTAAACATTAAGTAGCTGTTTGGATCACTTTCATTCTGTGATTATTCTACCTGGAAAACTACAAGATATAGTCTCAAAGAGTAAAGATTTCTAGGGTTTATACACAATTGCAAGTATTGGATTGGTGCCCGGAAGGAAGATTTAATGGTTTGAAGTTATAGTTCTTTTCCTTTCTCTAACAAGTGTTGTCCATAGACTCATTGTAAACTAACTTATTTATTTATCTATCTATTTATTTGATTTGACAGACAATCTCATGTATCCCAGGATGGTTTCAAAATTTCTTTTTAGTAAATAATAACATTCATTTTTCTTGTCTTTCTTCCTCCACTTCCTGAGTTCCAGGATTATAAGTGTATTCTAGAAAACCTGATTCTGAGTATTTCTCAGGATCAAATGTAGGACTTTGTACACACTAGGCAGGAAATTTAACAACTGAGCAACATACCAATACCTGTATGTCTCACTTCTTATCAAGCATATATCACAAGTTAATTGCTGTTCTTGTTTAGGTGGGACCCATCCAATAACATCACTGATGCTCAGTGATTTGATACATATATTCAGAACAGGACATGTTTGTATAAGTGCTCTGGATTACCAGACGATCTTTATCCCTTCTACCAGGCTGCTTCTTATTTGTAGTGGAGATTAAGTAAAATAAGAACAAACAAACAACAAAACAAAAAATTCAGATATATAAATATTTTGAAGTCTCTAATTCAAAGTTTATTTTTCAGATTAGAATGGAGGCCTTTCATTCTCTAACAGAACTAAATGTATAACAGATTCATTCACTATGTACAATGAAGTTGATTCAATATTATTGGGTCTATAGAATTTAAAATAAGCTTTTATCCTTAAATATCAGAATTCTTATACAAAGACAGAGAAACTGACAGACAGACAGAAAGACAGAAGGATGGACAGAGAGACAGACATACAGACAGACACACATACACACACACACACACACAGAGAGAGAGAGAGAGAGAGAGAGAGAGAGAGAGAGAGAGAGAGAGAGAGAGAGAGAGAGAGATAGAGAGAGAGAGAGAGAGATAGAGAGAGAGAGAGAGGAGTCATAATTACAATATGAAGTGTCTCTAGTCAACTGAAATTTTTCTGTGTTGAAAATATGGATAATTGAATCAAGGATAAGGGCACAGGGCCATGTGTGCCCTCTGAATATTCAATTTGACTGTTTCTGTAGTTCACTGCTGTAATGAGAAGGGATTGGCTAGTTTGGATAGCCCTGTTTCTAGGAAATTTCAGCTCCAGACTTTGTCTCACAGAGCATTCTGTTCTCTCATGCACCACTTTGTCCTTGCTGGTTCAGCCTGTAAATTCCTGCCAGCTGTCTTGTCCTTCCTAAAATCTGAATTCAATCTTCTCACTCAGAGGGAATATCTGAGTGGATTTCAATACTTCCCCCATGATCTGTATGCTGAAAACTAAGTCTAGTGTATGCCAAGTGTTTTTTGCCTCCTAATGAACAATGTGTGAAGAACATTTTACCAAGACAATGTTTCTAGTTTTGGTTTTTAGTCACTTAAAATGCAAAGCAGATTTGTCTATTATTTCTTTTTGATCACATTTCATGTTGCAAAGAATTTTGCTGAATTACTATTGACAAATTCATCATAACTAAAATAAATAATAATACATATATGGATAGCTATATTTAAATATGTGAACACTGTGAAGTTTTATCATCACAGAATATTTCTTCTTCTTAGCTCTTCAAAATGTTTTTTGTTGGCTACCTTACTTCCTAAGAGGTATTGGTTGTTGGTATATAATGATACTATGTTAGTTTTTATATTCTGGGCTTTACATAAATTGGATCATAAATTAAATATTTTTATTATATTGTTTTAAACAAAAGTTATTATGCATTCATTCGTTCATTCATGTTTGTGAATAATTCATGGAATTTCTTAGTTATATTCTATTGTGCACATGGTCATGGTTAACTTATTTAGTTTCCTATCCACAGAGTTCAGGGTATGTATAGTTTTGTGTGGTTAAAAAAATAACCAGTTGTGAATGTTTTGTACACACACAGACACACACACAAACACACACAAATCTTCACAATTCTGTCTACAAACTATTTTTCTCTAGGTTGGTAGCTAGGTGTGTAGTGCCTGAAGGTCTTTATATACAATGTCATCCACATGTATAATGCATTCTGATCTCACTGCCACACTTAACTCTGCTCTCCTCTCTTCCTCTCCTCTATCATTCTCTTTGTAATCCTCTCCAAGGCCATATTGTCGTGTGTGTGTGTGTGTGTGTGTGTGTGTGTGTGTGTGTGTGTGTGTGAGAGAGAGAGAGAGAGAGAGAGAGAGAGAGAGAGAGAGAGAGAGAGAGAAGTTGCTTCATTTAATTAAGGTAACAACTTACATGAACTTGAAAATAGAGCTAACCACTGGAGTTTAGGAGGCTCACTAGTGGTCAAATCACTGATGAAAATGACCACCACAGCATCCATGGACAGTCAGCAGTTGTAGTGAGGTTGAGATTGAGGCAGTTGTGGCATGGTCAAGAGACAGTGTTTTGTGACCCTTCTTCCCTAAATCCAGGCCTTATCTGATTTTCATTTCCTCCTGTGTTATGTTCTCTGAGCCCCAGAGAGAGTGATGTAGATGCCCTTTTCAGGGCTGAGCACGCAACAGCCACTTGTCCAAGCAGACATGGTTCTTCGCATTTATTGCAGTTTACTGTCAAAGAAATTCTTTAATGAAGGCTGAGAGCAACACTTATAATTCATGGCTCAGACTGGAAGGAACCAGTGCTCTGGGCCAGGGGTGACTTTCTGGGTCTTAGTGGGCCCCAGTTATTCCCTGTTTGGAGCCGGTAATGCTGTCTCCTTACCTAAGATACTGCCCAGGTTAGAGCTCCTGGGAGGCTTACTTCCTCTGGGTTCTGTGAGATTGGGGGCAGAGCTGCTGCCCAGAATCTGCTCAGTGCTCAGGCTCAGACCAGAAGGAGAGAAATCCCGTTTATATAAGCCTGTGGTTCTTTTGGTAACTGATTTGTCCAGTTCTGGGAAAAAGAAAGTCAAGCCCGGTCACCTAAACTGCTTGTTTGCAGCCTGTCATGGAGTCAGCCTAGCTCAGACCAATTCACTCCTTTCATATACATGGTGTTAAATAGTATTATTTGACATAATATTGTATACTTTAATGAAAATGCCTTTATAAAATGAATGGCTATATATGGTGAATATGTGACTATAAATTTAAAATATATTTATTCTTTCTATGGTAGTTAGAATTGCTTCATTAAGATTATAAAGGTTCTATAAAATATACTCATGAAATTGTTTTTTGGCTGTGTAATTTTTTTTATTCAATATTTTATTTATTTACATTTTGTATGTTATCCCCTTTCCCCATCCCCCCTTCCATTAATCACCTATCCTATTCCTCCTCCTCCTTTTTTTCTTTTATATTGTTTAAATTACTTGCAAGTATTAAGGTCAGTTCTAGGTTGAGAAACTAACAATTCAATAAATGCAAATAGTCGATGAACAAGCATGACATAAACCCAGATAGTAAAAGAACATGCAGGACAATAAACAGAGTCCTGTGGTAATTCCTGTGATCACTATTTCTAAGGGCTTATCAAGATGACCAATATATCTGAGCCTACTTCCCCGTCCTAGCCCAAGGTCATTTTATGCCTGAAGCCTACTTGTTTGTTCCAGCTCAATATTTAGATTCCTGCCTGTAATTACTTCTTTTTCTAGCCTAGGGTTTAGATTTTTGTCTGAAGTTACTTCTTTGTTCTAGCCTAATGTGAGATTCCTGTCTGCAGTCCATTTTCTTGTTCTTTGTTATGTCAGATTCTTTCTTTTTTTATTGACTATTTTATTTACATTTCAGATGCCATCCCTTTTCCCCTTCCTAGAAAACCCCTATCCCAACGCCCCTTCTCCATTTTGCTTTTATACAATTTTTAAAATGTTAATCAAAGACTTTATAAGTTTGGTAATGCTCAATAACAAGATGCCCATACAATCAGAAGTGTAACCCATTACCTAACCTAGATACATCAACTATATTTGACTGGCAGAGACACAAAAACATCCACCTTCATGTCCCCCCCTTCATCACCTAGCTCCTCCTCTCCTCCTCCTCTCCTTACTCCTCTTCCTCTCCTTACTTCTCCCACATTAGCTCCTCCTACATATCACTCTTTCTGTTAAAATAAAACTTTTCTCTCAAAATACAATTGGAGCATAACTATACCAATTTGTGTCAGTAAGGTACAAGATAGACCTAATACACAACCCATCATTTTGTTGACTAACCAGAACCTCTGCCATCTCTGCTAACTAAGAGACTTAGTTCTGAACCTGGCTTTTTTCTCGGCTTTAGAATGAATGTCAGCTGAAAACCATCCTCTCAAGTCTTTTCTCTAAAAGTAAATAGCTCAGATTGGCTATGAGACTATAAGTCTTCAACCCTGTCAGAAATTCAGAATGACTGAGTTAACTGAAATTATGGGAAGCACAAAGCATAGCTTCTAAAACTTAGCCAATTTATAGAGAGTGCTGAACACCTGGGAAGTTCCTATACTACAAAACATTGGAGCATCTGATCTTCAGCCTTCTGACCCAGAATCATCTGACAGACCTAGTGATTACTCTGTGTTGGCAGATATAATCAGTCGACTATTCTGCAAGTGTGTCCTTTTCTGGGCAGTGATTTGTCTCTAGATGACAAGAGGCATGCCTAGTAGCTATCTTACCACAACTTTTAACTCCAAAGATGCTCAATTTCTTCTTAGAATCCAAGACAGGAAGCTGTCGGGAGCAGACAGGTCTCTAATCAAAATGAACATTAATACAGAAATGTTTGTGATATCAATTCTGTGGACTTCTGATGTTTTGAAAACCAACTATCCATGTAAGGCAATCTGGACTGTTGTCTGTTAACTCCTCTCAGCTATTTCTAAATAAAATATAGAAAACTCCCTAACAATAAACTCAGAGCCATGAATTTGCTATAGGCCCTTAATTCACAGGTTAACCATCTCAAATCACTTAGAAAAGTTAAAGAAGGACTGGGTCTAAGCCTTGTATTTCTAAATGTGTTATATAGGCACAATTCTAAGCATTCCATTTCCTCATCCTTGACCAATGTCAGATTTTTGCCAGGCAGCCCCAAAAACTCTTCACATCTCCCTTTTTTTGTATTGCATAAACCAGGCTGAGAATGTCTTTGGTTGTTCTGACAAGAATTCATTCCTTACCCATCGTGGAATATGCATTATCAAAAGCAATGCACTTTTGTCTTAGGTTGGTAAGACTCTGTGCAAATCTTACTTTTTCTTGGCTTGCCAGCCTATTAAATTAATACCTCTGTCTGGGGGTTTATTTTCAGTTTCAAGTCATGTACTTTGGCTGCCAACATGTTGATATAGTTAGAGACAAGGTTTAACAGGATGGACAGGAATAAAAGTATTCTCAGGACGAAAGGGGCTAGCCTGATCAAGCTATATATGCCATTACTGAGGTCTGACCAAAATGGAACTACTGATCTCAATCCATGAATAATTTTATCAGCATTATCTGCAGCATCTAAGCTCAGGAGAACAGCATTCTTTAAATTCATAATTTCACTATGAAAAGTTAAAACACCCAGAGAGGCATTACAATTATGCCAAATAACCTACAGGTGTCTTTAAACTTTTTTATAATTATAATAAATATCATTGTAAATTTTAGAAGTAACACCACTCCCATGGTATTTGTCATGACATTCGAGATGGCTCCTAACTCTTAAACACTGAACCTCATTCCAATCATTTGAATAGGATATAGAGCATCAATCTGTTGTTCTGAACACCTATATAAAACCTCATTTATACTCAATACACTAGTAACATTTTTTTTTTGGTAGATGATTAACAAAAGTAGCTGTCTTAACTTCTTGTGTCAAAGCTATTGTACAACCAGTAGTGATAGGAATTAATGAAATTATAGAAGTTATACCAGCAATAGTCAAGTGTACCACCCTCTTGCTTCTGCAAGGAGAATCAAGGTTTTCAGAGAATCAAGGTTTTCTAATACTCAGGGCAGTAAGACAAAAGCTGGTTGTTAGACCCACTTGACAGACATGCCAGGTTTCAACATACTAACACAATTAGAAAGCATACAGTCAATGCAACCTACAATAAATACTGTAGAAGAGACAAAACCAATTTGTAGCTTGAGCATTATAAGAGCATTAACACATGCACTAACCCTTGTTTGAAATCCAGATCCTGTCCCAACTGTATCTCTTGGTATCCTAACATCACAGAGAACTGAAGCTAACTTCCAAATATGTCTCTGAAAATGTCCAGATTCTGCCTTCCAAATGCAGAGTCTTATTTCCAATATTAGATTGACTTCTAGACCAGTACATGATTGAGTATGAATAATTAGTCACCTTTAAGAAAAATACAAGAGTCATTATAATGTCTCTTTTTGATTTTCTGTTCCATAAGGTCTAAGAGCTTGAGGCAAGGCAGCTTGTCCCATATGGGATATAGTCAAGCAAAGGTGGGTCAGAAACATATGTCCAATACAGCTTCCCAGTCACCCTTGTCAAAACACTCAGTAAGCTCACAGGCCAGCATCATTCTTTGTCTCAGCAGCAGCAGCATGTCTCACCAATCATTCTGACAACTACCATGTTCCTTCAGCATCTCGCACAAAAACACAAATATGCCCTCTTCCCCATATTAGATACCTGGTAGGAATCATGCCATGTGTCAGTAAGTGGATACTTTCTTTTCACCGAGGCCTAAGTATGCCTAGCTGTAGGGTGCCATAGACACTCAGTAGAATGTTCCTTGGTATACATTTTCAAAAAATTTTTTTTTGAAATAAAAAGAGCATGATTTAAATAAATTTGTGGTGTACTGGGATATACCTTCCCCTTTTTTATTTTATGAAGTTTTTGTTTTAAAATTGCATGGGCCCATTTCACAATACCTTGTCCTTGAGGTTTAAAAAAATTCCTATAATAAATTGTTGACAAAAAGTCTGAACTGCTCCATTACAATTGCCAGTTCCATTATCTGTTTTTATTGGATATTTTATTTATTTAAGATTCAAATGTTATCCCCTTTGCCCAATTCCCACCCCCCCAAACCCTTATTCCATCCCTCCTTCTCCTACTTCTATTAGGGTGTGCCCCACCCATCCACCCATTCCCACCTCCCTGCTCTCAAATTCCCCAAGACTGGGACATCTAGACTTTCAGGGACCAAGACTCTCCTCTTCAATTGATGCCTGCCAAGGCTATCCTCAACTACCTATATAGGTGAAGTTATGGCTATCTCCCTTTGTGTTCACAGGATGGAGGTTTAGACCATGGGAGCTCTTTTTTGGTTGGTATAATTGCTCTCCCCATGGGGCTGCCAGCCCCTTCACCTCCTTTAATCTTTCTAACTCCTCCACTGGGGACAATGAGATCAGTTCAATGGTTACTTGCCAGCATCTGCCTCTGTTTATGTCATACACTGGGAGAGCCTCTCTGGAGACAGGAATCTCAGGCTCCTGTCAGCATGCACTTCCTGGCATCCACAACAGTGTCTGCATTTGGTGACTGCATATGGGATGGATTGACAGGTGGGGTCATTTTAAGACAATCCCTCCTACAGTTTCTGTTCCACACTTTGTCTCTCTACTTGCTTCTATGAGTAGTTGTTACTCTTTCTAAGAAGGACCAAAGCACCCACACATTGGTCTTCCTTCTTGTTGAGCTTCATGTGGTCTGTGAGTTGTATCTTAGCTATTGTGAGCTTTTGGGCTAATATCCACTTATCCGTGAGTGCATACCATGTGTGTCCTTTTGTGATTTGGTTACCTCACTCAGAATGATATTTTCCAGTTCCATCCATTTGCCTAGGAGTTTGATGAAATCATTGATTTTAATAGCTGAGTAGTACTCCATTGTGTAAATGTACCACATTTTCTGTATCCATTCCTCTGTTGAAGAATATCTGGGTTCTTTTTAGCTTCTGGCTATTATAAATAAGGCTGCTACAAACATAGTAAAGCATGTGTCCTTGTTATATGTTGGAGCATCTTTTGGGTATACTCCCAGGAGTGGTCTAGCTGGGTCATCAGGTAATACTATGTTACATTTTCTGAGAAACCACCAGAATGCTTTCCATAGTGGTTGTACCAGCTTACAATTCCACCAACAATGGAGGAGTGTTCCTCTTTCTCCACATCCTCACCAGCATCTACTGTCACCTGAGTTTGTGATTTTTGCTATTCTGTTGGTGTGAGGTGGAATCTCAGTATTGTTTTGATTTGCATATCCCTGATGACTAAGGATGTTGAACAACTTGTTTACATACTTTTCGACCATTCAGTTTTTCTCAGTTGAGAATTTTTTGTTTACTTCTGTATCCCCAATTTTTAATCAGATTATTTGGTTGTCTCGACTCTAATTTCTTTAGTTCTTTGTATATGTTGAATATTAGCCCTCTATCAGATGTAGAATTTGTAATGATCTTTTCCCAATCTGTTGGTTGCTGCTTTGATCTATTGACAGTGTCCTTTGCTTTACAGAAGCTTTGCAGTTTTATGATGTCTCATGTATCTGTTCTTGATTGTAGAGCATAAACCCTTGGTGTTCTGTTCAGAAACTTTTCCCCTGTGCCCATGTGTTTGATGCTTTTCCACAGTTTCTCTTCTATTAGTTTCACTGCGTCTGGTTTTATTTGGAAGTCCTTGGTCCACTTGGACTTGAGCTTTGTATAAGGAGATAAGAATGGATCAATTTGCATTCTTCTACCTTCTGACCTCCAGTTGAACTTTTGGATCTGAATGTCTCAACTCCAGAACACACAGTGTACAGAGACTCTGAGACCTAGATTGATGCAAACAGCGAGAGGAAGTTTTATTCAGAGGGTCAGGGTCACTTCACTCTCCCAGGAGGAAGGACCCCGAATTTCTGAAGCACACACCATTCATACTTTAGCATAGGTAGACTTTAGCAACAGCAAAACTTGTCTAAACCTAATTGGACACTTTGCTTAGCCTTTAAACTTATTGGCCACACCCACTCAGGCAATTATTTCTGGTGGGCTATGTTTATCAAAAGTTGTGAAGTACACAGCTGGTTACTAATCAGTACATTCTGCGGTTTTTCTCTGAATTGTTTTTTTTTTTTTAACTCTCTCCCTGCTATTAGGAACAACCTGAACAGTGGGGTGGTTGTGTCTCTAAATACTCTTTCTGTTCCCTTGATTGCTATGGTGAATTTGTCAGGGTGGTCTCACTTAACCAACACCATTTGTTAAAAATGCTGTCTTTTAAGGAGACAGCCTTATCAGGCTGCTGTCAGCTTTCCCATCCCGACATCCCTATCAGCGTCTATTTTTGGTGACTGCCCATGGAATGAATACCCAGATGGAATGGTCTCTCTACAACCTCCCCCCCTTTAGATTCTGTCCCACACTTTGTCTCTGTATTTGCTCCCTTGGGTATTTAGTTACTCCTTCTAAGAAAGACCTAGGCATCCTCACTTGTTCTTTCTTCTTCATGAGCTTCATGTCGTCTGGTAGTTGAATCATTATTGTTTCAAATTTTTGGGCTAATCTCTGCTTATCAGTGAGTAAATACCATGTGTGTTCTTTTGTGATTGGGTTACCTCACTCAGGATGATATTTTCTAGTTCCATCCATTTACCTAAGAATTTCTCGAATTCATTATTTTTAATAGCTGAGTAATATTCCATTGTGTATATGTACCACATTTTTTGTATCCACTCCTCTGTTGAAGGGCATCTGGGTTCTTTCCAGCTTCTGGCTATTATAAATAAGGCTGCTATGAACATAGTGGAGCATATGTCTTTGTTATTTGTTGGGGCATTTTCTGGGTATATGCCCAGGAGTGGTATAGCTGGGCCCTCAGGTAGTGCTATGTCCAATTTTCTGAGGAACCACCAGACTGACTTCCAAAGTGGTTGTACCAGCTTGCAACCCCACCAACAATGAAGGAGTGTTCCTCTTTCTTCACATCCTCGCCAGCAACTACTATCACCTGAGTTTTTGATCTTAGCCATTCTGACTGGTGTGAGGTGGTATCTCAGTGTTGTTTTGATTTGCATTTCCCTGATGACTAAGGATGTTGAGCATTTCTTAAGGTGCTTCTCGGCCATTCGAGTTTCCTCAGTTGAAAATTCTTTGTTTAGCTCTGTACCCCAGAGTCGGACATACCCAGAGACAGATACCCACAGCTATCCATTAATCTGATCAAAGGTTCCCAATGGAGGAGTTAGAGAGTAAATTGAAGGAACCTTAAGGGCTGGTGGCCCCATGAGGAGAGCAACAATACCAACCAGCCAGAGCTCCCCAGGGTCTAAACCACCAGCCTAGGAGCACATATGGAGAGACACATGACTCCAGCTGTATATGTAGGGGAGGATGGCCTTGTTGGGCATAGGTGGGAGACAAGGTCATTGGTACCCTGAAGGCTGAGCACTGAGGGGGGCAGGAATCTGAGGGTGGGGAGGGGGGCTGGGGGTAGGTGGGTAAACACCTTCATAGAAGCAGGAGGAGGGGGGAAGGGATAACGGGTTCCTGGGTGGTGGGGGAAATATGGTAAGGGGATAAAATTTAAAATGTAAATATTATATCCAATAAAAGAGGGGAAAAAATAGAAAAGCGGTTAGAACCAACATTCTTAATAAAATGTCAGCCCTCTTTAATAAAAAAAAAAACTATCTTGATACTAAAATTTGTTTTGAGAATTGTATATTGCAGAATGATCAGCCTTGGGGTATCTACTCAACAAGCAAGCTGGGCAGACCTGCTCAAACCTCTGAGGTCCGGGAATTCCATCTGGAGGCAGCGAAGACACAGCATCAGAGGATTGTCAATTTGCTCTCCCCCCACTCCTCTTCTAATATCTCAATGCCCATAATCAGCTTGAAGAAGCTAATGATGAGTCAGCGCCCCTATTCCCTGGGTTTGGGGACTAAGGTGGTAAATGTTGGGCTATCTCTCTAGGGAAAAGTAGTGGTTCTGTCGGAATAGAGAGGATTAGCTAGGGTTTATTGCATAGCCATAACCTATTAGTAGAAATCTGTATAATTAATATCAAGATGAAGATATAAATTCTTAAATGGCACCAATTTACTTTGTTTACAAATTTTAAGGTTTTCATTGGCATGAGCTTCTTAGTGATATAAGAGTGAGATGAATATTGTTACTCTCATAGGCATTGTACCAGTATAACACATTTAAGAATACAAAGCTTAGACCCAGTCCTTCCTTAACTTTTTTTTAATGGATTTGAGAAGGTCAGCCTGTGAGTTAAGGGACTATAGCAAATTCATGACTTGGAGTTTATTATAAGGGTGTTCTCTATGTTTTATTTAGAAATAGCTGAGTGGAGTTAACAGGCAACAGTCCAGATTACCTTACATGGATAGCTGGTTTTCAAAACGTCAGAAATCCTTAGAATTGACATGACAAACATTTCAGTATTATTGTTCATTTTCATTAGAGACCTGTCTGCTCCGGACAGCTTCCTATATTGAATTCTAAGAAGAAATTGAGCATCCTTGGAGTTACTCCAGCTGTGGTGAGACAGCCACTAGGCAAGAATTGCCTCTTTCCTTCTACAGACAAATTACTGTCCAGAAAAGGACACACTTGCAGAATAGTCGACTGATTATATCTGCCTAGACAGAGTAATCAGCCATTAATAATTCTGCAGCACTAAGGTCTGTCAGATGATCCTGGGCCAGAAGGCAGAAGAACAGATGCTCCAATGTTTTGAAGTAGAGGGAGTGTCCAGGTGTTCAGAGGTCTCTATAAATTGGCTAAGTTTTAGAAACTATGATTTGTGCTTCCCACAATTATAGTTAACTCAGTCATTCTGGATTTCTGACGGGGTTGAAAACATATAGCTATTGACCTTAAGAGAAAAGATTTGAGTGGATGGTCGTTAGCTGACATTCATCCTAAAGCCAGGTTCAGAACTAAATGTTTTAGTTAGAATAGATGACAGAGGAGCTGGTCAGTCAACAAAAGGATGGACTAGGTATTAGGACTATCCTGTACCTCACTGGTACAAATTGGCATAATTATGCTCTAATTGTATTTTGAGAGAAAAGTTTCATTTTAACAGGAAGGGTGATGTGTAGGAGGAGCTAAGGTGGGAGGAGTACTGAGAGGAAGAAAAGGAGTAAGAAAAGGAGAAGAGGAAGGAGAGGAGAAGCTAGGTGATGAAAGAGAAAGAAGGGGGAGACAGGGAGGCAGATATTCATGTATCTCCAAAAGTCAAAGATTGTTGTTATATGTAGGTTGGTCAGTGGGTTACACCTCTGATTGAACAATACCAAACTTATAAAGCCTATGATTAACATTATTTTAAAAAAAATGTATAAATGCAAAAAGGGAAAGAGGGCATGGGATAGGGGTTTCCTAAGGGGGGTGGGGAGGGGAATGGGGATAGGGGATGCCATCTGAAGTGTAAATAAAATATCTAAAAAAAAAAGGAAAAAATGCTGTCTTTTTTTTCACTGGATGGTTTTAGCTCCTTTGTCAAAGATCAAGTAACTATAGGTAT
Source organism: Arvicanthis niloticus (assembly GCF_011762505.2). NCBI lineage: Eukaryota > Metazoa > Chordata > Mammalia > Rodentia > Muridae > Arvicanthis > Arvicanthis niloticus. The sequence continues at coordinate 52,573,875 of NC_047676.1, read as the reverse complement.
GTGGGTTCATTTCTGGGTCTTCAATTCTATTCCATTGAACTTGGTTCCTGTCTCTGTACCAATACCATGCAGTTTTTTTTTTTTTTTTTTTTTTTTTTTTTTTTTTTTTATCACTATTGCTCTGTAGTACATCTTGAGGTCAGGGATGGTGATTCCTCCAGAATTTCTTTTATTGTTGAGAATGAGTCTTGCTATTCTGGGTTTCTTTTTTTTTTTTTTTTTTTTTTTTTGTTATATCAAATGGATTTGAGAACTGCTCTTTCTATCCTGTGAAGAATTGAGTTGGAATTTTGATGGAGATTGCATTAAATCTGTAGATTGCTCTTGGCAAGTTGGCCATTTTTGCTTTAGTAATTCTGCTAATTCATGAGCATGGGAGACCTTTCCATTGTTTGAGATCTGCTTCAATTTCTTTCTTCAGGAACTTGAAGTTCCTTTGTAGATCTTTTACTTGCTTGGTTAGATTCACACCAAGGTATTTTATATTACTTGTGACTATTGTAAATGGTGTCATTTTCCTAATTTTCTTCTCAGCCTGTTTATTCTTTCAGTAAAGGAAGGTTACTGATTTCTTTGAGGTAATTTTATATCCAGCCACTTTGTTTATAAGGTTTAGGAGTTCTCTGGTGGAAGTTTTGGGATTACTTAAATATACTATCATATCATCTACAAATAGTGAAATTTTGACTTCTTACTGTATAATTCATATCCCTTTGAATACCTTTTGTTGCCTAATTTCTCTTCCTAAGACTTCAAATAACATATTGAATAGGTAGGGTGAGAGTGGGCAGCCTTGTCTAGTCCTGGACTTTAGTGGGGTTGCTTCAAGTTTCTGTCCATTTAGTTAGACATTGGCTACTGGTTTGCTGTATATTGCTTTTACTATCTATAGGTATGGACCTTGGATTACTGATCTTTCCAAGATTTTTATCATGAAGGAGTGTTGAATTTTGTCAAATGCTTTCTCAGCATCTAGTGATATGATCATGTGGTTTTTGTCTTTGAGTTTAATATAGTAGATACATTGATGGATTTTCAAATATTGAGGTATTCCTGCATTTCTGATATAAAGCCTACTTGATCATGATGGATGATTGTCTTGATGTGTTCTTGGATTTGGTTTTCAAGAATTTTATTGAGTATTTTTGTTTCATAAGGGAGATTGATCTGAAGTTCTCTTTCTTTGTTGGGTCTTTGTGTGGTTTAGGTATGAGTGTGATTGTGGCTTCATAGAATGAATTGGGTGATGTTCCTTCTGTTTTAATTTTGTAGAATAGTTTAAATAGAAATGGTATTAAGTCTTCTTGAAGGTATGATAGAACTTTGCAGTAAAACCACCCAGTCCTGGGCATTTTTTTTGGTGGGGAGACTTTTAATGACTACTTCTATTTCTGCAGGGGTTAAGGGACTGTTTAGATGGCTTATCTGGTCCAGATTTAACTTTGGTACCTGGTATCTGACTAGAAATGTGTCCATTTCATCCAGAGTTTCCAATATTGGTGAGCATAGGCTTTTGTAGTGGGATCCGTTGATTTTTTTTTGAATATCCTCTGTTTCTGTTGTTTATGTGTCCCTTTTCAGTTCTGATTTTCTTAATTTGGATACTGTCCTTCTGCCATCTGATAGTATGGCTAATGGTTTATCTGTCTTGTTAATTTTCTCAAACAACCAGCTTCTGGTTTTATTGATTATTTGTACAGTTCTTTTTGTTTCTACTTGGTTGATTTTAGTCCTGAGTTTGATTATTTCCTGCAGTCTACTCCTCTTTACTGTGTATGCTGCTTTTTGTTCTAGAGCTTTCAGGGGTGCTGTCAACTGCTAGTGTATGCTCTCTCCAGTTTCTTTTTGTAGGCACTTAGAGCTATGAGTTTTCCTCTTACAACTGCTTTCATTGTGTCCCATAAGTATTGCTATGAAGTGTCTTCATTTTCATTCAATTCTAAAAGTCTTTAATTTCTTTATTTCTTTCCTCACCAAGTTATCGTTGAGTAGAGCATTTGTTCAGTTTCCAAGTGTATGTAAGATTTCTCTTGTTTTTTTTTTTTTTTTTTTTGTAGTGATTGAAGACAAGTCTTAATATATTGTGGGCTGATAGGATCCAGGGGATTATTTCAGTTTTCTTGTGTGTGTTGAGGCCTGTTTTGTGATTATTAGTTCATTTTGGAGAAGGTACCATGAGGTGCTAAAAAGAACATATATTCTTTTGTTTTGGGATGAAATGTTCTCTCTATATATCTGTTAAATCCATTTGGTTAATAACTTTTGTTAGTTTCACTGTGTCTCCTTTCAGTTTCTGTTTTCATGATTTGTATATTGCTGAGAATGGAGTGTTGCAGTCTCCCACTATTACTGTGTGAGGTTCAATGTGTGCTTTGAGCTTTATTTAGTAAGGTTTCTTTTATGAAAGTGGGTGGCCTTGCATTTGAAGCATAGATGTTCAGAATTGAGAGTTCATCTGGGTGACTTTTCCTTTGACAAGTATGAAGTGTCCTTCCTTAACTTTTTTGATAGCTTTAAGTTGAAAGTTGATTTTATTAGATACTAAAATAGCTACTCTAGCTTGTTTCTTAGAACCATTTCATTGAAAAATTGTTTTCCAGCCTTTTACTCTAAGGTGGTTTTTGTCTTTGTCATTGAGGTGCATTTCCTGTATGTACCAAATGCTGTGTCATGTCTATGTATCCAGTCCATTAGTCTATGTCCTTTTATGGGAAAATTGAGTCCATTTATCTTAAAAGATATTAGGAAAAGATGATTGTTGCTTCCTATTTTATTTTTGTTTTTAGTGGTGGAATTATGTTTGTGTGTCTACGTTTGTGTGTCTACCTTTTTTTGGATTTGTTGAAAGATGATTTTGTTCTTGCTCTTTGTAGGTATAAGTTCCCTCTTTGTATTGGAGTTTCTTCTCTATTATTCTTTCTAGTGCTGGATTTGTGGAAAGATATTTGTAAATTTGTTCATGTCATGGAATAACTTGATTTCTCCATCTATGGTAATTGAGAGTTTTGTTCAGTATAGTAGCCTGGGCTGGCATTTATATTCTCTTAGGGTCTGTATGATATCAGTCCAGAATCTTCTGACTTTTATAATTTCTGGTAAGAAGATTGTTGTTATTTGGATAGATCTGCATTCACATGTTACTTGATCTTTCCCCCTTACTGCTTTTAATATTCTTTCTTTGTTTTGTGCACTTGATGTTTTGATTACTATGTGACAATTGGTATTTCTTTACTGGTCTAGTCTATTTGAAGTTCTGTAGGCTTTTTGTATGTTTATGGGCATCTCGTTCTTTAGATTAGGGAAGTTTTCTTCTATAATTTTGTTGAATATATTTATTGGCCCTTTAAGTTGGGAATCTTCACTCTTGTCTATACTTATTATCCTTTGGTTTGGTCTTCTCATTGTGTCCTAGAAATCCTGGATGTTTTGTGTTAGGTGCTTTTTGCACTTTGTATTTTCTTTGACAGTTGTGTCAATATTTTCTATTGATATCTTATGCACTTGAAATTCTCTATTTTATCTCTTGCATTCTGTTGATGATGCTTGAATCTATGACTCCTGATCTCTTTCCTAGGTTTTCTTTTCATTGTTTTTTAATTGGATATTTTATTTGCTTACAATACAGATGTCATCTCCTTTTCCACTTTCCCCTCCCTACAACCCCCATTCTATCCCCCCTCCTCCTTTATGTTTTTATATCGTTTTAATTTCATGTGTGTTTTAAGGTCAGTTCTAGGTTAACCATTGAACAATACAATAGATGCAAATAGTCAAGGAACAAGCAAGACAATAAACACAAATAGTAAAAAAAAAAAAAAAAAAAAAAAAAAAAAAAAAAAAAAAAAAGAGCCAGGCATTAAACACAATTATGTGAACACTCCAATGATTGCTTATCATGTTTCTAAGGGCTTATCAGGATGACTAAAGTATCTGAGCCTACTTCCCTGACCTAGTGCAAGGTCATTTTCATGTCTGAAGCTTACTTCTTTATTCGACTAGAATTTAGATTCCTGCCTGCAATTACTTTTTCGTTATACACTAATGTCCAATTTCTGCCTGAAATCTTATTCCTTATCATTAGCCAATGTCATATTCCTACCAAGCAGCCAATTTCCTTGTCCTTAGCCCATGTCAGATTCTTGCCAAGCAGCCCCAAAGGCTCTCCACCTCATCCCGTACTTTTTTTCATTAACAAAACTGATTCTGTCTTAGGTCATTCTGAAAAAAATGCCTTCATTAACCATCATGGAATATGTATTATCAAAAGCAATGCACTTCTATGTTAGGTTGGTAAGGCTCTGTGCAGAAACTTACCTGTTATTGGCTTGACAGACTGTTAATTTAATAACTATCTCTGGAAGTCCATTTTTTGTTGATTTTCAGGTTTACACCATATACTTTGGCTGCCAACATGTTGATGTTGTTAATGAAAAGCTTTAACACAATGGGCAGGAATAAAAGTATTCCCAGGACAAAAAATGCTAGCATGATTAAGCTATATATGCTATTTTTGGAGCTTGACCAAAATAGAAATACTGACCTCAGGCCATGCATAATTTTATCTGCAGTATCTACTGCATCAATGCTCAGCAGAGCAGCATTCTTAAAATTCATAAGCTACCTATGTATCATTGAAACTTCCAGTGAGGGGGAATTAGAAGAGGGGAGGTGGGAGTGGGTAGATCGTTGGGGGCACACCTGCATAGAAACAAGAGGAGGGAGGATGTGTTAAGAGGTTTCTGGGGGTGGGGAATGGGGAAAGTGTATAACATCTGAAATGTAGATAAAGTACCCAATAATTAAAAAAAGAAAATCAAACAAAAACAGATAATGGAACTGGCTATGGCAGTTGACATTTGAGACTTTTTAGAAGCAATTTAACATTTCCAGTAACATGAGAATTTCTTATAATTTTCAAGGACAAGAGACTGTGAAATGGGGCTATGGAACTTTAAAACAGTATCTTCATAAAATAAAAAAGGGGGAGATATATCCCTGAACACCACAAATTAATTTTAATCATGATCTTATATTTTTTTATTTTAATTTTTTTATAAAAAATTTCGATGCCAAGAAACTTTCTGCTGAGTGTCTATGGCTCTCTAGAACTAGGCATACTTATGTATAGGTGAAAGGGCAGGATCCACTTACTGGCATAAGGCACTATCCTGATCAGGTATTAAATATGGGGAAGACAGCATGTTTGTGTTTTTTCTCCAGTATGCTGAAGGAGCATTGTGGCTGCCAGAGTGATGGGTGAGACATGCTGTTGTCAGGACAAAGAATGATGCTGTCCTGTAAGCTTGCTAAATGCCCTGACAATGGTGCCTGGGAAGCTGTATTGGACATAAGTTTTAGACACACCAATGCTTACTTATACCCCTGAAAGGACAAGGTGCCTTGCCTCAAGTTCTTAGGCCTTGTGGAAAACAGAATAAAAAAGAGAGGGTTTAATGCCCCTCGTATTGTTATTAAATATGAACAGTTATTCAGATTCAAACATGTATTGCTCTAGAAATCACTTCAATATTGGAAATAACAGTCTTCATTTGGAAGTCAGGTTCTAGACATTTTCAGAGACATATATGGAAATTAGCTGCAGTTCTCTATGATGATATTTTAGCAAGAGATAAAGTTGGGGCAGGATTCTGATTTCAAACAGGTGTTAGCACATGTGTTAAATCTCTTTAAATTGTAAAGTTAAAAATACTTTTGTTTCTTCTACAGTATTTAATGTAAGTTGCATTGATTGTACACCTTCTAATTTTGTTTGTGTTTTGAAATCCAGCATGTCAGTTATGGAGGTCTGTCAACCAGCTTTTGTTTTAGTTCCCTGAGTATCACAGAATCTAGGTATTCTTAAAACACCTTTCAAGTACTGGAAGAAATGAGGCAGGGTTTAAGCAAAAGCAAGAGGGTAGTGGGCTTGATCATTGCTGGTTTAACAGCTTTACTTATATTTATTGCTAGCACCACTGCTTCTGCAATTGCTGTGACAAAAGAAGATAAGACAGCTACTTTTGTTAATCGTTGAGCAAAAAATATTACTAATGTTTTGAATATACAAGAGGATTTCGATAGGTATTTGGAAGAAGGGATTGATGCTCTTTATCCTATTCAAATTACTTGAAGGAGGTTCAGAATACAAGGGTAAGGAGCCATTGTGAGTGTCATGCCAAATACCACTGGATTCATGTTAGTCTTAAAATTTACAGTGGTAGTCATTATTGTTAGGGAAGGAATTTAATGACACTTGCAGTGTATTTGGCATAATTCTAACACTCTTTGGAAGTTTCCTAGGTTTTCTATCTTCAGCCTTTGTGATTTCTTTATTGTTTCTACTTCCAGTTTTATGACTAGGATAGTTTCATTCAATTCCTTCACTTGTTTGGTTGTGTTTTCTTGTAATTCTTTAGGGGATTTTTGTGTTTCCTCTTTAAGGGCTTCAACTTGTTTACCTGTGCTCTACTCAATTTTTTTTTTTGAGAGTGTTATTTATGTACTTATTAAAGTCCTCTATCATCATCATGAGAAGTGATATTTAATCTAAATCTTGCTTTTCTGGTGTTATGGGGCATTTGGGACTTGCTGTGGTGGGAGAACTAGGTTCTGATGATGGCAAGTACCCTTGGTTGCTGATGCTTATGTTCTTGTGCTTGCCTTTCACCATCTTGTTGTCTTTAGTGCTACCTGTACTCACTGTCTCCGACTGGTGCCTGTTTTTCCTGTTATCTTGGTTGTGTCAGAACTCAGAGTCCAGCTCTCTCCGTGCTCCTGTGATCCTGAGATCCTGAATGTAAGAGCTCCTGGTAGTCAGGCTGCCTCTGGGATCCAGAAATCCTGGTATGACCACTCTCCTGAGATCCAGTGATCCTATGATTCTATGTTCTTGAGCTTGTTAGATCTCCTGGGAGAACTTCCTCCTCTGGGTTTTGAGGGATTGGGTACAGAATTGAGCTGAAGATCTGTTCAGTGCTCAGGCACAGAGTGGAAGAAACCAGTTGCCCTGGCCTGGAGTGAGTTCCTGAGTGCTCATGGGTCCCAGTTACCCCTTGTTTGGGGCAGGTATTGCTGCCTCCTTACCTAAGATCCTGCAGGGGTTAAACCTGTGAAATCTTAACAAAAGATAATTAGCTAATAAAGAGTACTTAACGTAGGATGAAAATGACATCATGAAAATGATTACCAATTTGAAATCATGTACCTCAATCTATGTGTCAGGAAATGGCACTAATATTATTCCTTAACTTGTTAATTTAAGAGAGATGGAGAATGTGTCTGTCTACTGGAAATCTGCCCTCTCACATTTCTGGAGGAAAGTAAGTCTTTCTCTCCTGATAGCAGTCACCTGGTAACAGCTCCTCAGATAGTTCAGCCTCAGGAAAATCTCTCCATCCATGATTAGATTTTGCTTGGCTGATCTTGTAAGTCTTCCTTTTGCCATCCTAACCTTATTGACTCATGTGTGAAACTATGATGTCATGTCTGGAAAAGAATCTTTTTAAAATATTTAATTATGTATGTATGTATGTATGTATGTATGTATGTATGTATGTATGTATGTATGTATATGTGTTTGTGTGTGTATGTATATATGTATATATGTATATACTTTTTACATTCCAGATTTTATTCCCCTTTCTGTCCATTCTCTGAATGTTTCATATCCTATACCTCCTCCCTGACCCCTGTCTCCATGAAGATGTCCCCAACCCTCATGCCCCACATCACCAGATCTCTAAACTCCCTGGGGCTTTCAGTTACTTGAGGGTTAGGTGCATCTTCTCTAACTGAACTAAGACCCAGCTATCCTCTGCTCTATATGTGTTGGGGGCCTCATATAAGCTGGTGTATGCTGCCTGGTTGGTGGTCCAGTGTTTGAGAGATCTCAGGGTTCCAGATTAGTTGAAAGTGCTGGTCCACCTACAGGATCACCCTCCTCCTCATCTTCTTCCACCTTTTCCCCAATTCAACCACAGAAGTCAGCAGCTTCTGTCCATTGGTTGGGTGAAAACGTCTGCATGTGAGTCTTTAAGCTGGTTGTTGGGTCTTTTGGAGTGTGGTCATTATTCGTCCGTTTTTGTGAGTGTGCCATAGCATCATTGATAATATCAGGCCTTCGGACCTCCACTTGAACTGGATCCCACTTTGGGCCTGTTGCTGCACCTTCTTTGCCTCAGGTTCTTCTCCATTTCTATTCCTGTAGTCCTTTCAGACAGAAACAATTATGGGTCAGAGTTTTGACTGTGTGATGGCAACCCCTCCCTCACTTGATGCCCTGTCTTTCTGCTGGTGGTATGCTCTATAAGTTCTCTTTCCCTACTTCTGGGCATTTTATCTAAGGTGCCTCCCTTTGATTCCTAAGAGTCTCTCACCTCTCAGGTTTCTGGTGCATTTTGAAGGGTCCCGCAAACCTTCTACCTCCTGAGGTTGCCTGTTTCCATTCTTTCTTCTGTCCCTCAAGGCTTTCTTCATTTTCACTTGCCAAACAGCAGATCAGGTTTACCTGTTCCCCCCACCCCTCCCCAACTTCCAAATAATCTTTTTATTCTTTCCAAATATCCATCTCTTGCCATTACAATCTTTCCTTTCTATTTTATCTTGCAAGTACCCACGAGCTTTTGGAGAGCAATGTCCAAAAGAGGTCTTATTTTGAGCAGAAGATATCAGTCCCTTTTTATTTGCACATTGACCATTAGTTGGTATCTGTATTAATCCTCATCTACTGGAAAAAGAAACTTCTACGGTGAGGGCTTAAAAATGCACTAATTAATCTATGGATGTAAAATGAAGAACTTTGGGGTCAATTTTTAACTATGTTTATTTAATAGAACAAGAGCACTAGGGTTCGCCCCTATGGCTTATAACATAGAAAGCCCCAGAATTTTGTTTCAGAAAATGGTACCAGCCATAGAGTTCATGTTATCCAGCAGGCTTTTAATCTGATTAGATAATAGTTGGTTACTCTGACAATATCTGTGCCCCTATTTTACCACTGGGCATATTTCCTTTCCAGCCAATTATTAATTGGCAATTCAAAAAACTCTCAGTGAGGTAAGAGTCATGATGATTCTTTTATTCTATTAGCATGTATAGAAACTTCTAGCACTATGAACGTTAGATAGTAGGGTTGAAGCTTTTTGTTTGGCACCAGCTTGATTGTTCCCTGTCCTATGAATAATATATTTGTTGTCTTCAACAAGAAAGAGTCATGCCTTCAAATTTTGGGGAGCAATCAAGAGCAATGGAACCAGATTTTAATGTTTCAGGGAGGGGGCTTTCTATGGCATCTCATTGATCAAAACCCTGAAAAGAAGTAATTCATACTAATAATATCTACTGATGTTTTATTTGACAGCTTTTGTTATTTTCAGAAGCTATTTATTCTCACTGTAGAATCCCATTTAAGACCATTTAATATATGTATATGTAAATTTTAAAGGAAGCTTCTATTATAGTAGGTTTCCTTATGGTACTTTCAAAGCCCTTTAATGTTAATTATCCTTTACTGTGTTTCCTCCTAGGTGTCCCTGCATCTCTCTCCTGATTTACCTGATTTACCTGTTCCTATTCCACTATTCTCCTTTCCACTTCTCACCACATGCACTCTTAATGCCGTTCCGTGGTGTGTGTGTGTGTGTGTGTGTGTGTGAAAGAGAGAGAGAGAGAGAGAGAGAGAGAGAGAGAGAGAGAGAGAGAGAGAATTGTTTCGAACCAATTGCAACTTTCCAGACTTGAAAATATTGACAATAGAATCAAGGATAAGGAAACAGGGCCATGTGTGCCCTCTGGATATTCCACTTGACTGTTTCTGGAGCTCAATGCTGAAATGAGGAGGGATTGGTGAGTTTGGATGGATCTGTTTCTAGGAAATCTCAGCTCCAGACTTTGTCTCAGAGAGCACTGCATTTTCTCCTGCACCACTCTGTCCTTGCTGGTTTAGCCATTAAATTCCTGCCAGCTGTCTTGTCCTTCCTAAAATCTGAATTCAATCTTCTCACTCAGTGGGAATGCCTGAGTGGATTTAAATACTTCCTCCATGATCTGAACTCTGAAAACTAGGTCCAGTGAGTACCTAATGTCCTGTGTCTCCTGAAGTGTTCAAAGATCATTTTACCCAGATAGTGTTTTTAGTTTTGTTTTGTGTCATTTAAAATGCAAAGCAGTCTGTCTATAATTTCCTTTTGGTCACATTTCAATTGGAAAAGTACTTTACAAGGTTACTATTGACAACCTAATCATAACTAATATACATATAGATATTAGTTATATATATATATTCACCTATATTTATATATCTCAATACAATAAAAATTTATCTTCACGGATTTTTTTCTTCTTAGCATTTTACAGTGTTTGCTGTTGGCTATCTTAATTCCTATAAGCCATGGGTGTTCAGTAAATCATGTTACTATGCTAGTTTGTATAGTCTAGTTTTTTCATAATTGGGAACATAAATTGGATAATTTTTATTGTATTGGTTTAAATAAAAGTTATTATGAAAACATTCATTCATAGTATTTGTAGAAAATGCATTGTATTTATTAGTCAGTCTATTGTGTGCATTATCACTATTAATTTCCTTAGTTTCCTATGGTTAGAGTTCAGGTTATGTATAGTTTCATGTGGATAAAAAATAATCTCTTGTGTATGATTTGTATAAACACATGTGCTTGCCCGTGTGTATATGTGTTTGTGTGTGCTTGTGTGTGTTTGTGTGTGTGTGTGTGTGCGTGAGAGAGAGAGAGAGAGAGAGAGAGAGAGAGAGAGAGTGAGAGAGAGAGAGAGAGAGAGAGAGAGAGAGAGAGAGAGAGGAAAGAGAGGTCCATGTGTGTGGTATATGTGTTTTCATATGTATATATATATCAGTCTAATGAATGCAGGAGCAAGACACCTCGGGTGTGGTGGCTTCTATCTGAGCTGTTCAGACAACACACATGGGGATGGAAGGAGTGATTCCCTGAGAAGATACATGCCGTTTCCCTGACTGTTTTGCCCCAATTTAATCATTATGGGTCTTTTTGTTCCTGAACATTCTTTTCTCTCAGCTTTTGTTTACAATTTCCATTTCATCTTTTCTTATCTTTCTCCTCTTTAGTTCTGGTCTCAAAACAAATGTTCAAAGAAATTGTGGCTAAGGAGAAGTCATGTGTGTAATGTTTCTTGTTTCTTTCCCAAGGATCATCTTACCTTAGCAGCCCAGGGGTACTGCAGAAATCATGTTGTCTCAGTCTCTCATGCATCTTGTGTTTTTTTGTAACTACTTCGGGGTTGTTCAGTCTTCATGGTGATCCTTGAAGACTTTATTAAAAGGGCATAATCTCAGTAATAATAGAAACTTCTTCATTGGGAGCTCCATATCCTTTATCTTTATGAAAATTTCTTTCTCTAATATTTCAGGTGCTGCATCTCTCTCCTCAGCAATAACATAAAATTCCAGATAAAGACAGTGTGCATTACATAATGATGGACATGATTACAGTAATTTTTTTGAGTCCAATGATGGCAGTGATGGAAAGATACAGTGGAAAGTGTACCTGTATCATAGGATAAAGAGTGTCTAAATTTTAAAAAAGATTTTATTTGATTTCATTTTTCATTTATGACTGTTTTGCCTGAATGTATGTCAGTGTATTATGCACATGGCAAGTCTGTGGAGGCCAGAGGAAAGTGTTGGATCTTTTGTAACTCGAGTTTCAGATGATTGTGAGCCATCACATGACTTCTGAGACCTGAACCCAAGTCCTCTGTGAGAATAGCAACCTCTTTTAACTGCTGAGCCATGTCTCCAGGCATGACCTTCAGATCTTTGGTGAAAGATTGATATTCACCAAAGCTCTAGGGGGTTCATGTTTTGGGTATTACCTACAATATAACTGAGGGTATGGAAGAGCTGGTTTCTAGCTAGGCGTTCTGAGGTATTCTGTGTTTTTACAGGTAATTTTATATTTTTTAGTGTTACCTATCTATGGTAATCAGAACCATTTTCCTTAATCTCCACAAAAATGAACTTTATGTATTGTTTCTAGGTGGAAGCCATCATATATTGATGAGCCGTGTGTCACAAATTCTTCATGGCAGTGGGCACAATGTTACCAAACTTCTTTACAAAACGGTTAACATCCCAGGTATCTTTAAAATCAATTATTACAATAAATTACTTAAATAATAAATGATAGCTTGTGTATACAAGGGCTTGACAAAACTTTTGTATTTGGACTTCTCAGAGTTAAATTGTGGTGTGTGAATATGTGGGTGTATGTGTGTGTGTAAGTTTTATAGATCTGATTAGACTATGTAGACTTGGCCACATATGATATATTTTTGTATTTTACTTACTTCCTGGTATAGGTTGACTATAATTACACCATGTACCCCAAACCTTAATGTGCCGGAATCACGGTTTTTGATGTAGTGGTGCTGAATAATTAATATATTTGATGTAGGCCTAGTAAAATCTGATTTTTCTATTAGGGTAAACACTTTGAAGGGAATTACATTGTCTTAGTAGGGGTGGATTAGTTCTCAGCTGGGTAGGTGTTTATGAAAGAATGAACCTGCCCTTCCCTGGACTCTTTCATCTCTTTTGTCTTCTGCCTTTGTAACCCTATCTGGCATTTTTGTGTTGTGATGCAGTGAAAGCCCATCACAGGATATTCAGGTGACTTTGCCCAATCTTGGATGGTCAATCTTTAGAACTATTAGAAAAATAAGTTTTTAGATTTTTTTTTAATTTTAAATTTATGTATATTTACATGTGATTGTATGTGAGTTTTTGCATGTGAGCACAAGGGCCCAAGGAGGCCATGAGTCATGGTTGGATCATTTGGACCTGGAGCTACCAGGCAGCTGTGACCTGACTGATATCGGTGTTGGGAACTGAGCATAAGTCCTGTGCAAGTATACTACACTTTTTCAACTGTTGAGCCATCCCAATGTGACTTCTAAAATATAAATTAACTAATATTAGATATTTTGTTAGGATACATGATTGAACTGACCTCACATTCTTAAAAATCAGTAGCTTCCCCAAAACTCTGTACAGTGATATCAGAAGTTCCTATTTAATTTAGTAAATACAGAGACTCATAACCAAACTGAAGATCATTAATCCCTGCTGATAGATTAAGGCACAGAAGCTCAGAAAACTTCACTTCCTTGTTCACTTGATATCTTCCTAAACATTTAATTTACCTTGACAGTCTGACTTCAGAGCTGTAATTCATTCTTTGCCTGTTTTTGCTTGTTTCCACGATTTTGACATATTGTTCATGGCTATAGACTCTGCTCCTTTACTAAGCTATGAACAAAAAAAAATCTACCAAAATTCTCCACATTTGTGGACCTGGTGTCCTTCATACGTAGGTTTGAGTGTTACAAGGTACTTTAGGACAGTAACATTCAAACCTACGTATGAAGGACACCAGGTCCACAAAGTATCTTGTCTTTTATTTCTTCATTCTCTTTTTCTTTTCTTTCTTTTCTTGCTCACCCAACCATGACCTCGTGTTTGCTCTCATTCTTATGTTGTTTACTTTCATTTTTCTTTTATTTTTCTTAATTTTTCTGAGGCAGGTCCAGGCTCTTATGGAACTCAGCTACATTGCCATGGTTGCTCGCAAACTCAAGGGAATGATTTTGTCTTAGCTTCTCAACTTTTGGGATTAGAGGCATGAGTCACCACACAACTCAGAGGTACTTTCGACATCCAGAAAATCTGGACATTTTAGATGCAATAATGCGTTATTCATACTTCTTATTTTTTAGTTGTACAATTTGAGTGGATTTAATTAATGTAGAAATAATATTATTAGGTTATTTTCCCCAGACTTCAATTGAAGTTAAGCATTAAACCATTTAAAATGAAGTAGCTGTTTGGATCTGTTCGGATAACAGACTTTCATTCTGTGATTATTACACCTGAAATACTATATGATGTATTCTGAAGAAGGAAATATTTTTAGGGTTTATACATAATTACAATTATTGAATTGGTGCCAGGAAGAAGCGTTTAATGGGTTGAAGTTATAGTTCTTTTCCTTCCTATATCAAGCGCCCTTAGACTCATTGTAAAGTAACTTATCTATCTATCTATCTATCTATCTATCTATCTATCTATCTATCTATCTATTTATTTGATTTGACAAAGAGTCCTATGTATCCTGTGGGTATTTGGCTGGAAACACTGAGGGTTCCTCCAGGGGGAAGTTAGGCACAGCAGCTGTAGCTGCAGCTGTTCATTAAAGGGCTTCTCCATGGTTCCTCAGGGTACGACCCCAATGACATGAGAAAGTCCATGAGTTTTGCAGGCTTTATTTTCATGGCAAGTGTAGATGGATCTGGATGTACACCTCCCTGAAACTCAGGGAAGACCTGAGTTAAATAGGGAGAGAGAGAGGGAGATGGGAGGGTCTGGGGAAGAATGCTTAATTGGCTCTGTTCTCTGGCCTTCAGGTACCTCATTAGTATGTAAATCTCTCTAGGGCCTGAGGCATTTTCCTCATGACTGATGACCATTGACCTCTCTGTGGGAGGAGCTGTGGAGGGCTGAAGCTAAATGAAAAGAACCAGGGCCTGGGAGCAGAGCCAAACTCCTGTTGTCTAATAAAAGTCTATGGGCTCCAGGCTTAATGTTCGACCAAGCACCCAGTTGCTTCTCACAGCCCACTGCCCCACAGTATCCCAGGAAGGTTTCAAAATTGCTTTGTAGTAAATAATAACATTAATTTTTCTTTTCTTTCTTCCTCCACTTCCTGAGTTTCTGGATAATAACTATATAACAAAAAACCTGATTCTGAGTATTTCTCAGGATCAAATGTAGGACTTTGTACACACTAGACAGTAACTTTAACAGCTAAGCAATGTATCAAAACTTGTATGTCTCACTTCTTCTCAAGTGTATATCTCAAGTTAATTGTTGTTCTTGTTTTGGTGGGGTCAATCCAATAATATCACTGATCTTCAGTCATTTGATGTAAATATTCAGACCAGGACATGTATGTATAAGTGCTCTGGGTTACCAGAAAGCCTTTCACCCTTCTATCAGGCTGGTTCTTATTTGTAGTGGAGATTACATGAAACAAAAACAAACAGACAAGAAAACAAAAAACCCAGATATATAAATATGATAAAGTCTCTAATTCAGAGTTCATCTTTTAGATTAGAACATAGGCCTATCTTTTTCTAAAGTCGTTGCTTACTTTAGACCTTTGGAACTAAATATATAACAGTTTCATTCAATATGTAAGGTGAAGTTGATTCAATACTATTGGGTATACAGAAATTAAAATATGCTTTTATACTCAGATACGAGAATTCTCATACACAGAGAAACAGACAGACAGACAGACACACACACACAGACACAAAGAGAAAGAGAGAGATACAGAGACAAAGACAGAGAGAGAGAACTGCATTTAACTAAAGAAACCTCCTGTATAAACCTGGAAATAGAGCTAACCACTAGAATTTAGGAGGCTCATGAGTGCTCAAACCAATGGTGACAATGACACCCCCCTGCCTGCATCTATGGACAGTCAGCAGTAACACTCCAAGCAAGGCAGTCACATGAGTCATTCCTTATCCTTGCTAAAAGTCAGGTCCAGTGTAGGCAATCACAGTTGTAGTGAGGTCCAGATAGAGGAAGCCGTGGCATGTTCAGGAGATAGTGTTTAATGACCCTTTTCCCTCCATCCAGTACTTATCTGAGTTTAATCTCCTCCTGTGCTATGATCTCTGACCCCAGAGAGTGATGGAGATAATGCTCTTTTTAGGGCTTAGCACTAGACAGCCACTTGTCCTCAGCACATCGAGGTGACATGGTTCTTTGCATTTATTGCAGTTTGCTGCACAAAATTTCTCTAATGAAGGCTGATAGTAACACTTATAGTACATGGATATAAACACAAATATCGATAAGGTGATTTGAAAAATATGTTCATTTAGTGAAATGAAAGTAGTAATTTCTTCCATACAGAATATGGCTTCCCTGCCATGGACTTTTGAAGAGGTTTACAAAACCTCTTCAAAATGGGTTCATGATGGGTACTTTTCCCCCCTGTACTTTAAATCCAGTCAGAAGGCAGATGATTGCCTCTATTACACTGGGCACATTTTCCAGGCAGGTCAAACGTTTACCATAGAAGGTCCATTATTATGTAAAACCATTGATGACTTTTGACCCTTAGTGGTATTTGTAGCACCTTCTGGCAAGAAGGGAGGTAGCTTTAAGCCAGTTCCTACTTGAATTTGCTCTGCCTTACAATCAAAGTCTGTGGTAACCTCAGCATTGTTATCTAGTTCTGCTGGGCACTCAAGAGTATTGGCTACAGTCTATGCTGTCTTGAAGGCTTCATTGGCCTCTGGATCAACAACTCATGGGAATGTTTCCCACATTAGCACTGGGGCTTTTTGTTTGATCACTCTTAACTTCTGAGGACAGCATTATCTAAGTATACATGACACCTCTATTTAAACAATTTAAAAGTTGTTTTATGTATGGTCTTGACAGTAAATTTGTTTCCTGACTGTATGTGTGTGTACACATGCTCATGGTGGAGATCAAGGAACAACCTGCAGGAGTTTCCAGTATCTGAGTGCTAGAAATCAAACTCAGGCCATCAGATTTGGCTGTGCGTGCCTGAATCGGCTGAGCCATTTCACTGGCCCTTTGAGATGTTCTTTTCTTCCTTTAAAATCATCTTCTAAGCTAATATATATCCACATGTCACCTATATAATCTTTAGTTTTGTTTAGCTGTTTTTTATTTCTCTATCTTTTTTTTTTGTCATTGCTTTATTTCCCTTGGTAATGGTGTGAGTCTTTCTAAGCTTATAAGACCCAACTAACATCCTCAAAAAGAATGGTCACAGTCATAGCAATTTTGAGAGTTTTTTCCATGCCTTCTTTTAATAGCATTTTCAAAAATCTGTAGACATGGAATCAATAGGAATAGAAAGGGCATTTTCCCGGATTCTGTGTGATTGATGTCTGTGTTGTGTGGGCATAAGCATCCAGTTGGATTTAGTCAACTGCATATTGTGTTGTGTTGTGTTGGGGATTCATCCTAACACTCTATTAAGCTCACTGCCTGGCAGGTGCACAGATAAGAGGCTTTCCACTGAGGAGTGTCAGCCACAGTTGGTGCTGGTATCTACAATCATGACTGAGTTGAGATGTCATGTTAGGGTGGGACTATGTCCCATGAGCCAGGAACAATGAAAGGAAGTTCCCAACCCTATGTTCTGTCTTTAAACACAAATCACTGAAACTCTGTAGTGAAGATCACTTGAGAATTCTGATTTTGGTCTACTTATCTTAGTTTGAAATTCTCATCAATAGCAAGAGAGGATGGATTGAGGATATTTTTTTTTTTCAAAGTGAGAGCTATAGCTTGAAATTTTCAGAAACAAAACCTTACAATAGACTCAGACTTTTCATTGTTCATGAGTAATATTGGGGAAGAGCCAGAGTGGCCAGTTGGAACATGGCAGACTTTTTTTTTGCTTGCTTGCTTGCTTGCTTGCTTCCTTCCTTCCTTCCTTCCCTCCATTCTTTCTTTCTTTTTTTGATTTGGCATTTGACCGAAGGTGGAGCCATTTACTTACCGAAACAAGCAAGCAAGTAAGCAAGCAAACAAACAGACAAACAAACAACAAGGCAAAACCTGTTTTTGTTAAGACATACTTGTAATAAAAGTGCTTGGCAGCTTCAAGAAGCAGGTTTGTGAGTTGAAGCCAATTGGAGTACTAAATATGACTCTACCACAAAACAAACAACAACCAACCAAAGAAACCACAAACATGAAATGCATAGCAACTAAAAGTAACCAAGTAAACTAACACTTTATGTATTTCATTTTAATATTTCTTTGAAACACAGAGAACTGCAATCAACTGACTTGTAATTCACAACAAACTTTAACAAAATATGGTTACAAAGTTGATGAATTATATCAATTTAGAATGTTTACATTCTGAGTTTTCTTATATGTACAGTATAAAATAATAGCTGAGTCTTTAAATGAAAGCTATTGTTAGAATTTTTCATTATGTAGACTACATAAAAATTCTTGAGTTATTTTAAAGTATCAATAAATATGATTAGAATACAGAATTGAATGGATTCAAAGAAAAGCAAACCCACTGGAAAACAAAAATCATATTTTCACAAAGATGTGACATTATTTAAAAGAATTGTTTTATCACCATAATAATGTGTGGCATATTGTGATAAATTTAAATTTTACTCAATTGGTCTTTGTTTAGGTTTTACAGAGGAAAAACCATCATACCAGGTTATAAATTGGCATCTACCTGAAGATCAGCAAAAGAAACTTGATAATAAACAGAATCTCCTTATAAAAGAATTATCTCATGGCAGGTAATGTGTTCCAATTCTTAGAATTATAATATTGCTAGACTTAAAAGTGAGTGTATGATGGATGCATGATGCTTTGAGTGAGCTTAAGAGAACTCATGACTGGGTGAGTTGATGGCTATAGGGATGGATGTGCTTGAATTGTGCATGGTAGATGATTCATAGCTAGATAAACTATGGGCTGGAATAATTCTCTAGAAAGTTGAAGGTGTGCCTTTAGGCATTATTACATACAAGTTGCCTGTCAACAAGTTTCCTGTCATCTGTGCCAGTCCTGTCACTTCAACTTCTCTACTCAGGTAAAGAAAAGCCACCTTCTTCAATGTACTTTGTCACCTTTCTATGTAAATTCACCAATAGAGGCTTAGAGGCAATAGAGGCAATAGAGGCTACAGGCTTAGAGTTCTCAAAACCTACTTTAATAAGGATTCTTAAATGCTTCAGTCACCATTCTAGTCCACTTATCAAAGATAGGGGGGAAGGTTGGTTAATAAGAGAATGTAGACGTGTTTAGAAGTAGTTCTTTGGGGTAATTCCAAACATGAATCAGTAGTGGTAGTCCAGTCCAATCAGCCAACACCAAAGGCAAATCAAGAGCAGTTGCTTGACCCATAAGAAACATTAAGGCTCTGAGCAATCAGCTTGAATCCAAGGAGGTGACAGGAAGCATCCAGAATGCCGTGAGAAGTTCTTTGGCATGTTTCTCTCTATCAGGTTATGACAAGCAAAATCAGTAAAAACCAGCAAAGCACTGCAAGGTGACTCAACGCAAGGGCATTCTCTCATGTCTGTGGGGTTTATTTACAGTCTTTCTAAACATTACGTGCCATCTTAACCATCTGCTACAGCAGAGCATTCTATGCCTTGTTACATGTCTGCTTCAGCAAAACATCCTCTCATAAATATGCTTCCAGAAAAACATCATATGACAGAACTGAGTTGTTAGAAAAACCAGAAATTTGCACTTGAAAACATGAAATATTTTTTTTCTCACATAATATATTCTGATTACAGATTTCCCTCCATCTACTCCTCCCAGTACCTCCCTAATAGATCCACTACCTCTCTGTATTTCATCAGAACACAAACAGGTTTCTAAGGGGTAATAATAAAACATAATAAAATTAAATATGATAAGATAAAACCAAAACTATCACATCAGAGCTAGATAAGAAAAACAACCAAAAAGAAAAGTGGCTAAGAAAAGACCCAGATCTCACAAGCTTTCACACTCAGAAATCTCAGAAAAACATTCAACTAATATGTGTGTGTGAAAATTTGTATATATGTATTTACATGTGTATGTATGTATGTATGTATGCATGTACATATCTATACATATGACCTGATGTAGGCTCTGTATAAGTCTCTCTGAATTCATATGAGCTTTGCTCATATTTAGATGGCCTTGTTTTCTTGGTGTTCTCCATTCACTTTGGATCCTACACTCTTTATGCCTCCTCTTCCTCAGGGTTCTCTGATCCCCGAAGGGAGGGAGAGATTTGATGCAGACTTCCCATTTAGGGCTAAGCGCTGCATAATGCCTGGCTGTGGGTCTCTATATTTGTTCCCATCTGCTGCAAGGGGAAGCTTTCTAATGATGGCTGAGCAAGGCACTGATCTATGCATATAGCACAATGTCATTAGGTGTCATTATACTGCTGCCTAATGTTTTTTTTTTGTTTGTTTGTTTTTTGTTTTGGTTTAGACCAATAGTATTTGGCTTCCATAGGTCTCTGGCATATCTAGCATCAGGTCCTTTGTCACCCAAACAATGTTTTATATGGGTTTTATGTAGTGAAGTAGGTCTAAATTCAAATCTGAAGTTACTGGTTGGTTACTCACACATGCTTTGTGCTACAGTTTCTCTAGCATATTTTGCAGGCAGGACAGCATAGTAAATAAATGGGTTTTTGGCTGATTCATGTCTACATTTCTATTTTGGTAGTATACAGGGTATGTTCCCATTCCTGTACCAAAGATGCTTGAACCTAGACTCTATATAGTTGGCAGTTCTTCATGTTCAGTGAGTTGTGTAGGTGTTTTCTTCAGCAGTAGAGCCTGCTGCCAATTTGTGAGGGCATCCTACAGTTTTGGTAACTGCCTATGTTGTTTGAGGTTAACCATGGAACCCCTTTGGCTAACAAATCATTTAGATGCAACTCAGTTATGGTACTGGAAGCTCATTTTGTGACAAGAGATGGCCAGTCGGGACTCTATCTACCACATTATTTGGCAATTTTAATTAGATTGCCTTTATATATTTATATTTTAGAAAGAGTCTACTGTATTAGGTTTCCATGATATCCGTCAGTGTCCCCTTAATCTTAGCTGTGTCTTCTTGTATTCCCTCCATCATCACTCTTTGCATCTGACTGGATTAACTGTTCCAGCAACCTACTTCCACACAAAACTTATCTATTCTATATTTCTATTCTTAAGGGGACCTATTTGTGCCTACTAGTCCCTTATATATCTAACCTCTGTGGTTCTATGGATTGTAGCTTCACTATCATTGACTTTACCACCAATAGCCACAGGTAAGTTCAAAAACTTTCAGTGACAAGGTGATCCAGCTGAGCCTGAGGTTTAGTCCTTAAATGAGATGGACATGACCTCCTTTGTCTTCCACAGGGATTGCATGTACAGATATGTCTTTTAGTTAATTCCATTGCTCTTACTCTCTTCTCCATCTTTGAAAATTCAACTTAACAATCAAGCGGTGCTTATACATAATTTTTTTCTGAAAAGGATTCTCATTTACAGACATTTAAAAACCATATTTCTTTCATCACATATTTAAAAGAATTGTCAAATTGCACCTTAGTCTAATTGGGTTATATACATCTATTTATTTATTTATTTATTTATTTATTTATTTAATATTTATTTATATGCATTTAAAACTATATATTTTACCTTCATTTCAAGTCTGGACTCTTGAGGAGTGATTCAAATTGGGTTATTATCTTACAAGTTAGAGCGCCTCGGATCCCTGCTTCCTTTGGGTTCTTGGAGGTTGGGGACAGAGCTGCTACCCAAGATCTGCTCAGTGCTCTGGCCCAGACAGGAAGGAACCAGTGTTCTGGGCCAGGAGTGACTTCCCGGGTCCTTGTGGGTCCCAGTTACTCCCTGTTTAGGGCGGGCCCTGCTGTCTGCTTACCTAAGATACTGCCTGAATTAGAGCGCCTGGGATCCCCGCTTCCTCTGAGTTCTTGGATGTTGGGGGCAGAGGTGCCACCCAAGACCTGCTCAGTGCTCTGGCCCAGACCGGAAGGGACCAGTCAAGGCTCCACTTTCAAATACTATCTCCTTTGATCATTGGGGTTTCAACATAGACGCTTTGGTGGCAGGGTGCACAAATATTCAGTGCAGACAGGTGTGGTGGTTTACAACTATAATCCTAACATGTGAAAGTAGGGGCTGGAGGGTCAGGAGTTCAAGATCACTCTCTGATACATACTAAGTCTGAGGCTAGCCTGGGCTACATGAGACTGTCACAACCACCACCACCACCACAAAACCAAACCCCATTCACTCTATGGCAGAGGCAGTGTCAAATTATATCGTTTAATCTATTTTAAAGAAGACCACAGTGGCTGAAGTTACTTGAGCCTAAGTTGTTTGAGCACTCTCCTAATGAAAATAGGCTCATCAACTCTAGTCTCGTCAGGCAGGATGTCTGTCATTCATCCGAGTTCACGTAATAGACATTTGTTAGGTATCAAGTGTTGTATGACGTAATGAAGAATTCTGCCTGAAGAGAAGAGAGAAAGAAAAAATGTGAAGCCACTAGAGGACGATATAATACAACAATACGATAGATCCAGACAGTACAAACACAGCGGAAGCTCAGCAAAGTGGGTGGCGCTGCAGCCTCCAGAGACCAGGAAGTGAAGCTTGCCTTTAGCTGCGTCCACCGATCTATCTGCCAAGAAAAAACAGCACATGCACTTGAAAAGTGCCCACTTTAGTGGTTTTATTTTATTTTATTTTTCCTTCCCCGAGACAGGGTTTCTCTGTGTAGCCCTGGCTGTCCTGGAACTCACTCTGTAGACCAGGCTGGCCTCAAACTCAGAAATCCGCCTGCCTCTGCCTCCCAAGTGCTGGGATTAAAGGCGTGTGCCACCACCGCCCGGCTGGATGAGCTCTGTTGAAAGTCTAGTATGTCTCTGGCTGATTTTCTGCCTCTTCCAAGTCTGTTGGACTTCTTTTCCCTTTCAGAAACTCTTACCCCTGGAAATGGGCTGGGAGGTAGCTCAGTTGGTAGAAGCTTCTTTTCTTTACACTCATAAAGCCTTGCTTTCAATCCCAAGGACCCCGTAAAAAAACAAAACAAAACAAAACAAACAAACAAACAAAAAAACAAAGGGCATGGTGGCACATGCTGCTAACGCACAGCTCCTGGGAGGTAGAGGCAGGAGGGTCAGAAGTTAAGTTCAAAGTAGCAAGTTGCAGGCCCCCTGGGTTACATGAGACCTTGTCTCAAAAAAAAAAAAAAAAAATTGGTTATTTTCTTTTTCAGTTGAATGCAGCTGGATTTTGGATTTTGATCACCCAGAGGCTAACTTGCCTTCAACCTAATACATTTAGATTTTTTTTTTCATCATTTGGAATACTGGGGAGTTTATAATTCATTCATTCATTCTTTTTTTTTTTTTTTGGGTTTTTTGAGACAGGGTTTCTCTGTATAGCCTTGGCTGTCCTGGAACTCACTCGGTTGACTAGGCTGGCCTCGAACTCAGAAATCCGCCTGCCTCTGCCTCCCAAGTGCTGGGACTAAAGGCGTGCGCCACCACTGCCTGGCTATAATTCATTCTTGAAAAAATTATTTATTTAATTAATTCTAAACAGAGTTTCACTGGCTAATCTGGAACTCTTTATGTAGGCTAGGCTGGTCTTGAACTCACAGAAATCCATCTGCCTTTGCTCCCAAGTGCTGGGATTAAGGGTATATATCCGACCATACCTGGCTCAATAACACTTTGATATCAAGCAGGCTTTTATTTGTTTGTTTGAGACTGGGTCTCATTATGTATTGCAAACTAGACTTCAACTCATTTATGTAGCCGAGGCTGGCCTTGAACTCTGAATCCCTCTGCATGCTGGGATTATGGGTAAGTGCCACTATTTCCAATATAAGTAGTTCTTTGAATGTGTTTCCTTGTTTCTTCCTTTCATACTTGTATTTACATCACAATATGATCTGGGTGGAGACTTTGAGAATGTCCAGTAGTGCTTAGCTGCATATCTGGTGCTCAGCTGCATATCTGGTGCTTAGCTGCATATCTGGTGCTTAGCTCCATAAAGCATGCCCTTTGCAAGCATTAAGTGAGGTGAACAGACACCCAGTGACAGGGACTCCACAAGTACTTGAGGAATCACAGAGAAAAATGGAGCAGAAACCCTGTCAGAGTTCAGCTTCCTTGCCCATAGGCCACAGGAAATTCATGTCCAGAGCCTTTTGCTGAGGTAAATGGCACTGGGAAGTTCCTGATTCATAGGTCATCGTATCCTGAATGGATATGACACCTACGGCTGATGTTTTATCTAAGATCATCTCAAGATCAGAAACTTCAACATTGTTAAGTTTGTCTTTGTTAAGGTTTCTAGTGCTATAAAGAGACACCCTGACCATGGCAACTCTTATTAAAAACCAAAAACAAACATTTAATTGAGGCTGGCTTATAGTTTGAAAAGTTTAGTCCATTATCATGGTCTGAAGCATGGAGACATGTAGGCAGGCATGGTGCTGTAGAAGAAGCTGAGAGTTCTACATCTGGATTGGCAGGTAGCAGGAGACTGTGTGCCACACTGGGACTAGTTTGAGCATAGAAGGCCTCAAAGCCTGCCTACACAGTGACACACTTCCTACTCCAACAAGGCCACACTTCCTGATAGTGCCACTCCCCATGGAGGCCAAACCTATTCAAACCACCACAAGGGCCAAAGCAGGCTCCCTCCCCCCCATGGCAATGTTGTCCTCAGTGGCAGCAGGGGCTCAGCTCAGGCTGGATTCTGACCAGGTAAACAGAAAGATTTCCAGTGGATAAACAAAAGCAAAACTTAGCATTTCCCAGAAACCTCGGGGAGTGGGTTTCTGCTTGTTAGGAAAAGCCATCAACGTCCCTTATCCGCCACTACAACTAGCCACCTCCAGCAATGGGGAAGGGTACTCTTGTTCACAGGCTTAGTCCCTCTGTAACCCGGTGCCTTAAAACTGGCAAGGTTCTCCACATCATTTTGGTGTTCTCTCTCTGTGACCACATCCCAAAGAGACAGCCCTGGCAGCTTGAATTCCCCAATAAATCTTTACTTCTACCCACGGAATGGCCCAGTTCATGGGTTTCACTATGCCCTTGCTTTTAAATATCATTTGGAAATTTGTTAGAAATGCATACTGTTGAACCGTTACTGGAGATGCACTGGATCAAATCTTTGGGAGAAGCTTATGTTTCCCAAGTCTTCCAGGCCATCCCATGCTCAAGTTTGAGAAGCTATGCTCTAGTGGCCCTTGAGGTGGTCTATAGATTACTAGCTGAGTCTCAAATGTTGATATTGGCAGTTGGTAAGTATGAGGTAGGTAGACGGCAGTGGGCAGACCAGGAGTTGCCAGATGGGGGCCAGGATATAGATGGTAAGAGGCTGTAGAAATTAGGAGTTGGGTAGTTGTGGGGTAAAGCCACAGTGAAATGCTGATTGACAGCAGATGAGCTGACCAGAGAGAATACCCGAGTTACCCACAATCATGGAGTCAGTGGACAGAGTCCTCAAGGAAAGCATGGCTACCTGGGCTCCTTTGTTAACCACTGATGAATCGCTACTGACCAACTTTTTCAATGTAATCAAAAACTCCACTTGAGTAACTTGAAGTTGTCTTGACACCCAAACTCCAACCCAAACAGACTAGCTCACGTGTACTGTGATTTAGCTTCATGTATAATATGTAAGTTAAATCCTGGAGAGAGGAAAACTTTCTGTAAACTTAAATAACAGAAGTGGAACTAACTTTATTGTCATAGAGAAACAGTGGGTGGGTTTCTTGCCTAGTGGTTTGGCTTTCTTTCTTTCTTTCTTTCTTTCTTTCTTTCTTTCTTTCTTTCTTTCTTTCTTTCTTTCTTTCTTTCTTGAGAAGCAACCAAAAAAGGTATTTATATCAAGGCTTCCATATTCTTTGTTTACCAAAGCAGGTCAACAGTGTGAAATACAGCCAGGCACTGGTGGCGCATGCCTTTAATCCCAGCACTTGGGAGGCAGAGGCAGGCAGATTTCTGAGTTCGAGGCCAGCCTGGTCTACAGAATGAGTTCCAGGACAGCCAGGGCTACACAGAGAAACCCTGTCTCGAAAAACCAAATCAAACCAAACCAAACCAATGTGAAATTCAATGAAATTGCTGTGGACTGAATCATGTCTCTGGAGGTTCATATATTAGAGTCATACCTCCCATGTGATGGTATTTGAAGATTAGGGCATCTGGGAAATAAATGGGTTTAGATGAGTTCATAGTGAGATTATAAAAAGATGACAGAGAGCCTGCCCTTTTCCTACCATTTAAAGATCCAGGAGGGAGGTGGCCATCTGCATGCACTGAAGAGAGCTTTTCCCCCGAAAGGCCTCAAATGCTGTGAGAAACCAGTTCTTGTTTAAGTACCACAGTTGGTGATCCTTTGTTGTGACAACTCAGATCTGGCAAAGAAACTTCATGTGGTATGATGTCACAGACTCCTGGTCTATGACATGGAAGTTGTTATAGTTATGCATCAGGACTTCAACTTTTCTTTTGCCAATACATCAGAATATGGGCTCATTAATAATCCCAATTTTCTTAGGCATCTTTAAGTGGACTTTTGGGAGACTTAAGCCTCCTTCTCTAGTTGCTTTGGAAAACTAATTCTGTAGTGTGTCTTGATTCACTTGTCTCTTTTAAATTTCACTGCAGTTTCTTATTTGAAGCTCAAGCTGTTGCTTTTGTGTTTTTAACCTTAGAAACAAAGCCCTTTTATACTTTCTTGGGTTGTGTTTTTATTTTATTCTTTGAGACAGGGTCTTACTATGTAGCCTTGTCTAGCTTGGAACTCACCATGTAGACCACGCTGGCCTCAACTCATAGAGACCCACTTGCTTCTGCCTCCCAAATACTGAGGTCATAAAGGCATGAGACACCATATCCAGCTTTTGAGTTGAGTCAAAAAAAAAAAAAAAAAAAAAAAAAAAAAAGATCATATGTGTGGGTGTTCGCCTACATGAATTCCTTTGTGCCACATGTGTACAGTACTCATGGAGGCCAGAAGAGGGCAGTATGTCCCCTGAATTCGAAGTTATAGACAGCCTTGTGTGTGCTGGGAATCAAACTCAGGTCTTCTGGAAGATCAGCTAGTGACGTTAACCACTGAGCCATCTCTAAAGCTCCCCTTGAGTTGGTTTATATCATCTTGGGAAGCTTTCCCCTCATCTTGGTGTGAGGAAGACACATGCACGCACACACACATGCACGCACAGACATACAGTCAATTTTGAATCAAGGTCTTATATAAGTCTGGCTTTCAACTTTCTAGTTGACCAAGGGTGACCTTGTTACTCTTTCTTCTTCACCTTCCAAGTGTTGGGATCACAGGCGTGCACTGCCATACCTGGGCCACATCTGTGTTTCAGAACCATATAATTATATCAGAGACTCTGGTTCCCTTCATCTTCAGGTTCTTTGAGAATGCAGTTTCTTCACAGCCTTCATTACTTGTCTTGAGTGTACTTGCATGCTGAGTTAGAATCCACCATGTTTACGCTTCCTTTCCTTTGTTGCAAGCATTGCACTTTGCCTATAGCAGTAGACTGCAAGGACCACTGCTCCTCATCACCTCTATAAGCCACTAAAAGGATTAAGTATGTGCCATGATTATGAAAAAACATGTAAACATCTGTCTGTCTGTCTGTCTGTCTGTCTATCTATCTACACACAGGTAGGATAGTCCTCTGTAAGTGTTCATTTTTTGATTTGGGTTGAGGTGGATGTTGGCTTGTGTAGATGATGTAACTCTGGGTAAAGTGTTTGAAGCTGCAGAGTTGGTTTTTTTTTTTTTTTTTTTTTTTTTTTGGTTTTTTGAAACAGGGTTTCTCTCTGTATCCCTGGCTGTCCTGGAACTCACTGTGTAGACCAGGCTGACCAGGCTGGCCTCGAACTCAGAAATCCGCCTGCCTCTGCCTCCCAAGTGCTGGGATTAAAGGCGTGTGCCACCACTGCCCGGCTGCAGAGATGTTTTAATTGGAGGACTGGTTAGTCAGATGTTAGCCTTTCTTCTGTGGACAAAAACTTGGAGATGTTCTACAAGTGCTTGTTAACCATCTTAAATATTCTATCTTCTCGGAAAAAGAGAGATTGAGTCTAGGAGGTTGATGCATGAATCAAAGCAGATGGAGACAGGCATGAAGTCCAGAATTCAGGAGGCTGAGGCAGGAGGATTTTAAGTATCAGGTCAGCCTGGGCTACATTTGGAGAGCTTGCCTTGGAAAAACCCAACCAACCAAGCAACCAACCAAGCAACCAACCAAGCAACCAACCAAGCAACCAACCAAGCAACCAACCAAGCAACCAACCAAGCAACCAAGAAACCAGCCAGCCAGCCAGCCAGCCAGCCAGCCAGCCAGCCAGCCAGCCATTCAGCCAAGGGAACAAACAAGGATTGGCACAATAGAAAATATCACCGAGTCAGCACAGAGACCATAAACAAAGAAACAAATGAACAAACAAACAAGTGTCAAACAAAATAATCAGTGTGAATCAGATACTAGAGGACCATGCTTGTAACTGACCAAAATGGAAAAAAAAAATGGCTTCCCTATTGCAGATTTGGTCATGGGAAGGATGCAGTTTTCCTGTTTTGGACCGTGAGGATGGGATGCTCTTTCCTTTCAGCTTACTAGTATTGCTTGTCAACTAGACTGAATCCAAGACCAAAAACCAGTTGTTCTCCCCCCAGTGGACTGCTGGCATGTAACAAAACAAACACACAGAAGCAACTGCAGGTTAAAAAAAAACCCTCAAAACCAGAGAGGCAAGTCATTCCAGAAATGAGTGGATTTGGCTTCAATTTATATATTTTTTTAAAGATGTATTTATTTATTCTGTATATAGCGTTCTGTCTGCATGTATGCCTGTTGGCCAGGAGAGGTTACCAGATTACATTATAGATGGTTATGAGCTACCATGTAGTTGCTGGGAATTGGACTCAGGAAGAGCATTCAGTGCTTTTAACCTCTGAGCCATCTCTCTAGCATGGCTTAAATAAAGTTTATCGTTGAAACTTTTATGCATGCGTATAATTTGTTTCGTTCAAATCTGCCCCCTAGTTGTTGATATTTCATAGGTTTCTAATATTAGGAGGTTTTCCTGGATTTGAGATGTGAAAGTAGGACCCTGGTTTTCACAATCTATGTAGTGGATACTGACATTCCTTGGTGGACAGCCTGTATTCTCCATGGATCTTGTGGATCTCAGGCAAGGGGAGGTTCAAGGGGTGAGGAGAAATGGATAAAGTAAGCTTACAGTTGGAGGAGTGGTAAACTTTGTTCAGAAGAACTAGATATGGAACCATGAGCTTCTAAAGCAGTGTTTCTCAGCCTGTGGGTCGTGACACATCAGATATCTGTATACTAGATATTTACAGCTCGATTAATAACAGTAGCAAAATTACAGTTATGAGGTGGCAACAAAATAATTTTATAGTTGGGGGGGTCACCACAACACGAGGAACTGTATTAAAAGGTCACAGCCTTAGGAAGGTTGGGAACCACTGCTCCAAAGAATTAAGCATAAGTCTCCATTAGCTGTGGAAAAGGGAGCCAAACCCTGCTTTATTTGAGACACTGGTCTAAACTTGTAGGGGAATAAAAGTTTGTTCTGTTTTTATTTATTAATAACAATTTATAATTAAGCAGGACACCTGGGATATAAGTGGGCCATATCTTTGCAAATTCAACTTACGTTGTGGTCCAAGACTGACCAAACACCCTGACATGAAATGCTATCTATGGCTGAGGTATTTCTTATGAGTAAGTCAGAAGGCCAGCACAGAGAAGCATGATCAACTAAGGTGCCAAGTGACTCATGTCATTAGAACCATGATATCCAGCTGTACAGAGTCTATGGATTTATGCTTCTGGTTTAAAAAATTAGACATATTCTTGTTATGTAGGAATGGACTCATGCAGTGAAGTCTAGAAAATGGGAATAAGAGTTTACAGACTCATTTTATACAACAGTGCCACCTATGGTCCACTCCTGGGAATTACACTCAGAAATTAACCTGTAATCCTTTGGACACATGATGTTAAGTACATATGTATAAAAAAAATCTAGAATCACAGGATTTCAGAGGTACTGGGACTGGTCAGCAGAATCAAGTTTATCTCTAACTCTTCAGCCACTTTTTCCCAGTTCTCTTCCCAGTGTATGTGTGCCTGTGTGTCTGTGTGTCTGTGTGTGAAGGCCAGAGGGACATCAGATCCCGCAGCTGTCATCCCACTTGTTTTGGGAAAATGTCTCTCACCTGTCTGGAACTCATTAAGATTAGTTTGGCTGGCAAGAGAGCCCAGCGATCTGCCTGTCTTCAACTCCCCAGTGCTGGGATAACAAGCACGCTTAGCGTTTCTTACGTGGGTTCTGGGGATTAACCTCTTGTCCTCGTGCTTGCTAGGCAGGCTCTATACAGACTAAGCTATCTCCCCAGCTTATTTTTGCTTTCCAATTTTTACTTGAGACAGGGTCTTACTAAGTACAGGAGCTTGCTCTGTGATCCAAACGGGTTTTGAACTCGAAACTCCTGCATTAGCCTTTCAAGAAGCTAGGATTGCAGGTGTACATGTCCACACCCAGTTCCCAAGACACTTTTATTACACACTGATAGTTGTCTAATTCTGCTTGAACCTTGGGCAAACAGAAAGAGCCCCACTCAGCATCTTGTTCTATTGCAGAAGTCCCTCTTGCTCCAGAGTCAATTCCAAGATTCCCAATGGATGCCTGAAAGGGTAGATAGCCCAGACTATATATGTGCATAATATATATTATATATATATAACATATTATATATGTATTGTATACATATATACAAATTGTATCCTCTTGTTGTTTATTTTTGGTTGTGGCACTTGTACTGTGTCTTAGTTAGGGTTTCATTGCTGTCAAGAGACATCAAGACCAAGTCAACTCTTACAAAAGAAACCATTTAGTTGTTGGAGATGACTTAGAGTTTCAGAGGTTCAGGTTTTTTTTTTTTTTTTTTTTTGTTTATTTATTTATTTTTTTTTGTCATCATGGCAGGAAGCATAGCAGTGTGCAGGCAGACATGGTACTGGAGGAGCTGAAAGTTCTATATCTTAATCTGAGAGCGGGCAGAAGGAGGTTGTCTTCTGCAGGCAGCCGGGAGGAGGGTCTGATTTCACACTGGGTGGAGCTTAGACAGAGGAAATCACAAAGTCCATCCTCATAGTAACACACTTCCTCCACAAGGCTACACCTATCCTAACAATGCCATTCCCTGTGGGCCAAGCATTCAAACACATGAGTCTATCGGGACCAACCCTATTCAAACCACCACAGCATGTGCGTATGCATGGGTGTGTACCTGCATGTGCAGAGACCAGAGGTCTGTGTCAAGCATCTTCCTCTATCACTCTCTGCCTTATTTTTTGAGACAGAGTCACTCACTGAACCTGGAGCTCACATTTTTAGTTTGACTGGTGGCCAGCAGTCCCAAGCACTAACTATTGCCACATTCTCATGCTGGGGTGGTAGACACCTGCTGCTATGTCTAGCTTCTACTCCAGTGTGAGATCTGAACTCAGGTTCTCACGTCTGTGCAAGCAATCACTTTACACATTGAGCCATTTCCCTAGTACCAATTTCTTTTGAGTCTTTTTTGTTTGTTTATTTTGTTTTTTGTTTTTTGAGATAGCCTTGGCTGTCTTGGAACTCACTCTGTAGACCAGGCTAGCCTCGAACTCAGAAATCCGCCTGCCTCTGCCTCCGTCTCCCAAGTGCTGGGATTAAAGGCGTGTGCCACCACTGCCCGGCTTCTTTTGAGTCTTAACCAAGCATTTTTTTTTATCACACACCGGGCTATAACTTTTGCTGTTTGACCTGTGACAGTAAAAATAAAATACGTTCCCCATCTACAATTTCACAGGAAAAAAATTCACTTCTGCCATAATCCAAATTTCCATTTTTTCTTGAGAACTTCTGTCTTTTCACCTCAGGGGCAATGGGAAATTTCCCCTCTCGCCTCTGAAGGGTCAGTGTAGGCAACTGACAAAGACATATTAAATGGTGAGAAAAGTTACATAGATTTGGTCCATGAACAGAGGCAGACACACCATGCTATTACCTGTGGCCTGAAATAATTCAGGGTGGGGAGCATAGGTATTTTGAGAAGTAATAGGTTATTTTGGGGATTACTCTGAATTCAGGGACCATACTATGGCCTGAGTCTATGTTGCTGGCAGAACAGACAGCAGTATGGATGTGGTTCTCTTTTGAATACTGAACAGGACTGAAAGAGAAGATGATATTATGAGACAAGTGTCCAAGAGTGTTGGAGACTCTTCAATCTTCCCTCCTACATATGAATGACAGTTGATGTAGTAGTGAGTCTAGCTACACTGCTTTGGTTCCCAGCAGGTTGAGCTCCCACAACCCACCCAGGATCTCTTTGGATTCTCGAATGAAAGACACACACACACACACACACACACACACACACACAGAGAGAGAGAGAGAGAGAGAGAGAGAGAGAGAGAGAGAGAGAGAGAGAGAGAGAGTTAATTTATGATATGCCAAGACTAGCTCAAAGGCTGGGCCCTCCTAAACCTTCCTCTGGTAGCAACTGCTCCTGCTCCCCTCCGGTACTCCTGAGACTTCCAAACCTTCCCCGCTACCCCAGGCCCAATCCCCCACCAGTGGCCCCTTACATGGCTGGTTGGCTTTCTCTCCTGCAGCTCTTGTGTCCCATCCTTCTCCCTAGTCATGGTGATTCTCCTCTCCCTTCTTCTGTTCCTAGCTGTGCAAATCCAAAGGTCCCACCTCAGTGTACCTGCCCAGTTATTGGCTGTTGGGTCTTTATTGATCTATCAAAAACCAGCTGGGGACAAAGATCTTCAGCATTTGGACATGAACATTCCCAATTTAGGGGCCTGGATTAATTCAAAGCATTAGAACCAATCTCCAACAAGTTGATCTGAGGTCTAGCTGGATACTGAATGACTGGGGTGGCAGCTGACTAGGTAGTACGGCTACCAGGGATAAATTGCTTCTTGGACAGGCTAGAGCAAGATAGGGCACGCAATGGAAAATAGTGTGCAATAAAGATGTATGAGTTCTTTATTCCTAGAGTTTTTCATTTTCATATTGTTGGACCATGATTAGCTGCAGGGGAACTGAGACTTCTAAAAGCAAAACCACGAGCAAGGCAGGAGGTGTGCGCTGCTACACGATGTCCACCTACACTGCTGTTCTCTCCGCTTCAGTACTCTCTTCTGCAGTATGTGGGAAGAACCCTGTCTAGGTCCTACCAGGAGTGCTGCTGCAGTGACCATGCATATCCAGTGTTCAGTGCAACATTTCTTCTGTAGTGTGTGGGGAGAACCTACCGGGAGCCCTGAGCATGAGCTAGCCTATTATCCCACTTCCTGTTTTTAGACATTGTTTCTGGAGACGGGCTCTGTCAGCTTAGTTATTAGGTATTTTCTGAGTTCCAGAGTATTCACATCTCTTATTCTGTATGCTTCTTCTCTAATACTCTTTATTCTTAAAAATTTATACGCATTTTTCCTCTAAGAAAATTCATCTGTTGTGCAGATGGTAGGTTTCAGCAAGACAGAAAAAAATAAAAGCAAGAACTTAACCCCACTGAGCTCAATCGGAAGCTTGGTCATTTCTTCTTAATAACTATGCTTTTATGCGTGAAAAAATTTAAATGTATGCTTTCATGTTAACTGCAATGCAAAGTTTGTGAAGTTTGTCTTGATGTTAGGGCCCCTGGATTTTCAGTCTCCCACCCATACCTTGGCTCCCTTTCTTAGCCGTCAAAAAGTGCATAAATAAGCCAGCTGTATACTCAGCTGTTACTCAGTGGATGGCTCAAAGCTGAAGACAGAATCCCATGATCCTAATGCTCTGGGCTTGTGGTCACTCGTGATTAGCACCAATCTCTGTGATCAACTGGGCCCCTTTCCTCTCTCTTGTTTATGGATGGACATTTCCATCATACGCTGAGTTTAAAATGCTTATTGTAAGTGTGGATGGAAGGAAGTGTTGCAGGGCTGGAGAGAGAGAGGGTCTAATGGTTAAGAATGCTGACTGCTCTTACAGAGAACCTGGATTCAATCCCCAGCACCTACATGGTGACTCACAACTGTTGGGAGCCGACTCGTAGCAGAAAGCAGCTATCAGCTTTGCAGCCATCTCGAGCCATCTACCCTGACATGAGACTTGTGTTTCAACAGCCTACAACAGCTGAGCACACTCTGATAAACATCTTGTTTATCCCACATATCTTGTTTTGCTGTTTAGTGACCCCAGCTGCAAGGCACACGTGGTATCCACGCCTGCAAGGCGTGCAGTGCACATGCTATCCACGCCATACACACCTGTAAGGCTTACGTCATATCCACACCTGCAAGGCACATGGCAAAGTGTATAAATACCCCGGACTTCCCTTCAGAGGGGACAATAAGAGAAAAGGAGAGACAATGAGGGAGACAGTAAATGAGAGAAATGAGACTTGATCAGAACCTCTGTCTTGTCTCCATTCTTCACATCTCTTCCTCTCTCTCTCTCTCTCTCTCTCTCTCTCTCTCTCTCTCTCTCTCTTACTAGACCCTGACCTGCAGACAGAAGCAGCAGAGTGGTATGGGACATTTTGGCCCCCAAGTGTGGAGCGGAGAGGGCCGCAACACACAACTATCTGTAACTATAGTTCCAGAGGATCTGATACCCTCTTCTGGCCTCTATGGATGCCAAGCACACTTGTGGTACACAGACATACATACTCGCGGGCATAACATCTACACACATAAAACAAAATTTAAAGAAGGAATGTGCTGTCAGTTCTTCCAATTGTGATATGCCCTTAAGCATTATTGTAAGTTCCCATTTGTTTTTTTCTCTGTTTGAGGGAGTTTGTGGATAGCCTGTCTGAGGATCGCATTGCTATTCTTTCCCCCAGTTTCTAGGAGATTATTTTATTTTATTATTTTATTTATTTTTAATTTAATTTATTTTATTTTTCATTTTATTTTATTATTTTATTATATTTTATTTTTATTTTATTATTTTATTTTATATTTTTAAAATTTATTTTATTTTATTTTGAGACTGAGTTTCATGTAGCCCAGGCTGGCTTTTGAATTCCGGATCCTCCTGCCTCTTCTTCCGCAGTGCTGTGTCCCAGGTGTGTCCTGTTACATTCAGCTCTCCTGGGGTTCTTTAGGGCTCATTTTCTCACGAGTGGCTTCTGTTTGTAACTGGAATGCCATTTGCCACATCCAGGAGATTCCCACTGATACGGGTCCTGCTGCCTTTTGTTCCTTTCCCAGTTAGAACTTTTAGGTCTTCTGTCAGAAAGCTGGCGAAGTTCTTTTCTCTCCAGTGACCATTCTCCCTGGCAGAGCTGCAAGGTGAGGATAGGAGGGGAGGCTCGAAGGCCTATGTACCCAAGCTGTCATCAACCTACGCCTTCCTTCGCTGCTCTCCTTACCTTTAGCAAATGGTCCTTTAAGTCATGCTTACTATTTAGAAGTTTTTAGCAGACCACCTAGGTTTATAAGGAATCGTGTGTTATTCAGCAGGCCAGATGTTTATTAATTATTATTATTATTATTTTACTGGATTGGAGGATTTTGTGAGGTTTGGAGTGGAGCTCTTGTGTAGTAGTGGTCAATTAATCTGTACTCAAATGTGCAGTGGTGGCGGTGCATTCCTCACTACCTGCCCTAAACACACACACACACAGAGAGAGAGCGAGCGAGCGAGCGAGAGAGAGAGAGAGAGAGAGAGAGAGCCTGCCTTATATTTTAATATGCCTTAAACAGCTCAATGTCTAGCCCCCTCCAAACCACCACAAGGCTGACGTTCTTTCTGATAATCCCACCTCATCACTTACTAAAACCCACATACTGTCTTTGCTGCCCTGGACCCAGACCTGCAGCCTCCTGGGCGAATATTCCCGACTCTTACATGATGGCTATGCTCTCTCTTCTGCACTTCTCAGGTTGGATTTTACTCCTTTCCCCACAAGGCGGCTCTCTCCTTTCTCCTCCCTTGGTCCCTTACCCGGGAATCCTAAAAGTCCTATCTCTGTCTCTCTGGCCAGCCATTGGCTGCAGTCAACTTTATTCACCAATCAAAACCAACTGGGGGCAGGGACCGTTTTACCCGCGGACAAGCAATTTTGGGGACCCAATTAACCTAATACAAGCATTAGACCAAACCACAACACTCTTGATTTAGCGAGCCATAGATTAAAATTTACACACAGAAACTGTGGTGATGCACACCTTTAATTCCAGCACTCGGAAGACAGGAGGCAGTCGGATCTCTGAGTTTGAGACCAGCCTGTTTTTATAGAGTCAGTTCAGGACAGTCAGGGCTACACAGGGAAACCCTGTCTCGGAAAAACTAAAAAGAAACAAAAGAAAACCAAGCAAGCAACCAAGCAAGCAAGCAAGCAAGCAAACAAACAAACAAAAAAACTTACATGAAGGAAGAAAGAAAAATACCTGCCCAGTGCTTCACAGCTTCATTAAATTATCTTCTTTGATTGAACATGAACATCGGATGTTACTCGGTTAGGCTAGGGATGGCTTCAGTTAGCTTCTCTAAATCATTCTCCATCTCGGGAAGGCACACTGCATGAACAGCTAAGCCACCTGTGTTCTCTGGCTTTTGGCAGGACATGGAAGGAGGGAGGGAGAGACTCTTTTACAAGCCATTTATTTCTGTGGTGAGCTTGGGGCAGGCTGGCTCCCTCAGCAGCCATTGCCTGCCTGGGCTGCCATGTCTCCCAGCAGTCATTGCTCTTCTCTCGGCAGCTCACTCAATTTCCCCATCGATGTCTTCAGTTAGTAACGAGCCCTCTTGATCTTTGGGGATAATGACAGACACATTGCCACGATTTCTTCTTACTGCTCACACCCTTTAAATAGAATCTCTTCAAAAATTCTCATCTTGCGTGTTTCATTTGTTTTGTTGTTTGAAGGTGGGAGGGAGGGACTTTGACCGACATAGAAAATTTAGAATTCTGAAGGAAAAGGTTCTGCTATTTTAAGTTTGAATGAATTGTATGACGAAAGGTCTTGGATACTCCAGGAAACGAGTAGGCTTTTTGTACAAAGTATAGAAAAAGGATCAAAGATAAAACATATTTAATAATTATTTTTCATGTAAAATTTCCCCAGTACCCCACACATGCTTAGCAGGAGCTGTTCCCTGGAGCTAGGTGTCCTCAGGCCATAACTACATTTGTTGGGTTAGAAAATCAAGTGAAACCCTCTTTTCCTTCCAAGAATTCCTCGATCATCCAATGCTATACTTCAAAGAGCATTACTGATACCTAAAAGTTGGTGTTCCAGTTAGGGCTTCTATTGCTTCTACTGCACATGACCAAAGCAACTTTAGATGAAAGGATTTATTATATATTATAACTCTCAGGTCAGACTCCATGACTGCAGGACATCCGAGCAGGAACTCAAGACAGGAACCTGAGGCAGGAACTGAAGCAGAGGGCTTGCTTATACAACTCAAGGACCACTTGCCTAGGGGATGTACCCTCTCAACCTTTACACATCAATCATTAATCAGGACCATACTCCATAGACTTGCCTATAGGCCAGTCTTACAGAGGCATTTTCTCAACTAAGATTCCCTCTTCCAAAACAACTCCAGCTTATGTCGAGCTTGGAAAACAGAAACAAAAACAAATAAAAGAAAACAAAAACAAACAAACAAAAAACCCAACTAACCAGGACAGTTGATAAAATTCTGCTTACACTTCTCTTTTTTTCTGATACAGTTTTTGATTTACTTATTTATTTGTTTACTTATTTGTGTATGTCTGTGTGTGTTTGTAGGCCAGGGAGATGGTTTTCTTCTTCATGTGAATTTTGGGGATCAAACTCATTCTGTCAGTCTTGGTGACAGTTGCCTGCTGAGCTGCTCCTCATCCTTCTGCTGACCTATCTCAGACAACTGACTAGTGCCCAGAATATATAATGAACTCCTACAAATCAGTACGAAAGAAGCGGGGAAGGGAGAGACAGGCAAAGGTATAAATAGACGAGTCACAGATGGAGAGTGTGTATGAGAAGATGCTCAACCTGGGATTGTGGATGAGTGAACTAAATCAGATAGTGCTTCATAGTCATTGGAGTAGCACAAAGGCATTTGATAGTCTGGTGGGCGGGTGAAATGTGAATTGGCACAAACACTTTGGAAAGTAATTTAATAATATTTTGTAAGGTTGAGAGTAAGCACAACATAGAATCCAACAGTTTTATTTCTAGGTATCCACTGGTCGAGGAAGGCTGTTTTACATACGCACATGGGGAAACACAAAGATGTGTGTTGTAGTAGTATCTGTGAAGGAAAAAAATCACAAATAAGATAATTACCCATCAAAAAAAAAAAGAATGTCTAAATAGTTAGGTTGTGTTTATATGACAGAATGATGTGGAGTGAACAATATATCAATAAAATGTCAATCAGCAAAACAACCAGTGTTGTTAAACAGCAACCCATAGAAAGATGTGGATAGTTTTAGCCCCCAACTTCCCCTCTCTGTATGCATGCACATGTATGTGCACATGTGTGTGAGTGCCTGTGCAAGCCCACATGTGCAGATGTGAGTGGAGGAAGGGGACAACCTTGGTTAGTATTCTTCAGGTATCATCCACCCTTTAAGTTATTTAAAAGGATTCATTAATTTTTATTTTATGTGTATGTGTGTATGCCTGCACACGTGTCTGTACACCATATGTGTGCCTGATGCCTAAGGAGGTTGGAAACGGGTGTTGGATCCCTGTAACTGGAATTACAGATGGTTGTGAGCTGCCACATGGGTGCTGGGAATCAAACCTGGATTTTCTGTAAGAGCTCTTACTTGCTGAGCTATCTCTTCAGCTCCAGAATATTTTCAGTTATTATTATTATGATGATGATGATGATGATGATTATTGTCGTTGTTATTTTGAGATAAGGTCTCACTATGTGTTCTTGGCCTGGAACTCAATATGTAGACTGTTGGGAGCCGACTTTAGTAGAAAGCGGCTAGATCAACTTTGCAGCCATCTGGAACCATATACCCTGATGAAAGACTTGGTTGTCAAAAGCCTACAACAGCTGAAGCACACTCTGATAAATATCTTGTTTATCCCACATAGCTTGTTTTGCTGTTTAGTGACCTCAGCTGTATGGTGCACGTGGTAAAGTGTTTTCACCTGTGTTCTCCTGCTTGTGTATATAAATACCTCAGAATTCCCTTCAATAAGGGAGACTTTAGAAAATAGAGAGACTTGAGAAAATAGAAGAGACTGAATCACACCCTGTCTTGTCTCCATTCTTCGCATCTCTTGCCCCAAGAGCCACACTCTCTCTTGACCAGAGCACTTAGCCCCAAAAGCGTTGAGGCAAAAGTGTTGAGGCAGAATGTAGGCCTCAACATTAGTGGCGCCCGAACAGGGACTCCAGTAATCGGGATACAGTGGAAGACACCCTGCGCTGGAGAACCAGTCAACTGACGGAGCTGGCTGAATTCGGAAGCGAAACAAAGGTGATTGCATAGTAACAAAAACGGGGCAAGAAATAAGTAAATAGAAACAGATGAAAAAGGATTTAAAGATGCAAGGAGTAAATTGCAGGCTGCTCTGAGTCAAGAGAGCCAAACAGATAGATAAAGGTTATAGTAACAAAAACAGGGCAAGAAAAAAAATAAGCAGAAACAGATGAAAAAAGTTTTAAAGATGCAAGGAGTAAATTGCAGGCTGCTCTGAGTTGAGAGCCAAACAGATAAATAAATGTTATAGTAACGAAAATGGGGCAAGAAATAAGTGAGTAAAAACAGATGAAAAAGGCTTTAAAGACGCGAGGAATAAATAGAAGGCTGCTCTAGACAGAGAGCTAAGCAGAATGATAATGTTAATTGATTTAAGTTTCAAAATGGGTGTGATTCTGAGTTGTATAATATTTTTCTGGATAAAAACTCAATGTAAAGGTTTTTCTGGTTACTGGCTTAAGGAAAGGCTAATTTGGAAAAAAAGGTTTTTCTATGAGTTTTCTAATGAGGTCATTAAGGTAGTAGTTATGTCTTCCAGAATTATATGGATCAGACATGACAGAGGTAGGCCTCCAGAACACTAGATTTCAGAGAATCAAAATAATTATCTTGATACTAAACCTTGTTTTGAGACTTGTATATTGCAGAATACACAGCTTTGGAGAATGAATCTTATCACCTGCATGTTCACTGATGCCCTGGACTTCCAGCTGGATGCAGTTAAGACAGACTTCAGATGCTTATCAATTTACCCTTCCCCTCATCCCTCTTCTAATATCTCAACGCCCATGTTCAGCTTGAAGAAGTTAATGAGGAGTCGGCGCCCCAATTCCCTGGACTTGGGGACTGAGGTGGTTAATATTAGGCTGTCTTAATCTGTATAATTGTTACTAAGCTGATGCAAAATTCAAGGATTTCATTGGTATAAATTTGTGGGTACAAGGCTTAGACCTTTCACTTCTCCAACAGGGGAAGTTGTGTGTTGCCTTAAAGAGTGTTGCTTTTATATCAACGGTTTAGATATTAAGTCTCTTGTCTCTCAGGTTCATGCTGTTCAAACTGATGGCTTTGGTATGGCAACAGATAACAAATGAAACCCATACAGGTCCGCTATTACAGGCTGGAAGTAGGGGACTCTGAAACCTCTGTCATCAAGATTGACAGGATTAACCCCTAACTTGCGTGCTAAGCCGGTTAGCCAATGACGGGTAAGAGAGCATATCGAGACCCTTGCCCCTAAAATAAGGGAGGCCTCACCATCTTAAGTGAAGCTGGGGTCCTTTGCTCCAACCTAGGACAGGCACGGTTTCCGTAAGTTTTCCCATCCTTCCCTTTTGAAAAAAAATTTAAAAAGGGGGACCTGTTGGGAGCCGACTTTAGTAGAAAGCGGCTAGATCAACTTTGCAGCCATCTGGAACCATATACCCTGATGAAAGACTTGATTGTCAAAAGCCTATAACAGCTGAAGCACACTCTGATAAATATCTTGTCTATCCCACATAGCTTGTTTTGCTGTTTAGTGACCTCAGCTGTATGGTGCACGTGGTAAAGTGTTTTCACCTGTGTTCTCCTGCTTGTGTATATAAATACCTCAGAATTCCCTTCAATAAGGGAGACTTTAGAAAATAGAGAGACTTGAGAAAATAGAAGAGACTGAATCACACCCTGTCTTGTCTCCATTCTTCGCGTCTCTTGCCCCAAGAGCCACACTCTCTCTTGACCAGAGCACTTAGCCCCAAAAGCGTTGAGGCAAAAGTGTTGAGGCAGAATGTAGGCCTCAACAGTAGACCAAACTGATCTCAACCCCAACAAGAGCTGTCTGCCTCTGCCTGTAGCGTGCCTGGGAGTGTCACCATGCTCATCTGACAATGAGTAAAAAGCACACAAAGAATACTTACTGTTTACAGATGTGCATATGCTGTTTACAGATGTTCTTTCAGAATTCAGAATGAAAGACTGAGCCTTTCAGTGAATGACGGAGGAGTCTGCAGAGGTTTGAGGTGAATGAGGGAATAAAGGGCCACACTATTGGGTCTCCTCACATTTTTGGGTGCTGGGCCTTCTGCGTTTAACCACAGTCTCCTTCCGAAACAAGCCTTGCCTGTCCTTCTCCGACACTAAATCTCTCATCAGGAACTTTGTCCTCGTTGGGCAGCCCCCAGTATGGGTGCAGAGCCAAGTCTTTTCCTGTTGAGTCCTCTTCTCCTTTTCTCCTTTTCTCTCTTCCCTCTCACATTTGCGCTTTCTATCCTCCATATTGTTACTAAACCTTTATGTTTTGCATCTTTTATCTATCTATCTATCTATCTATCTGTCTGTCTGTCTGTCTATCTATCTATCTATCTATCTATCTATTTTTGGTTTTTCGAGACAGGGTTTCTCTGTGTAGCCCTGGCTGTCCTGGAACTCACTTTGTAGACCAGGCTGGCCTCGAACTCAGAAATCCGCCTGCCTCTGCCTCCCAAGTGCTGGGATTAAAGGCGTGAGCCACCACCACCCGGCAAACTTTTTTTCCCCCCCATGAGACGCGGGAGGAGACGGAGATTCGAGTAGAGAGCAAGCACAGAGGGCCCCGCGCCCTCTGCAGGTGGACGCCTTACAGGCTGCGCCACCGCCGGTTCGCTTGCATCTTATATTTAATAACTTTTAAAAGTATTTATTTTATTTATATCTATATGTGAGCATCTGTATGGCTGTATGGGCAATGCCTGCATGCCTGGTGCAGAAGGATATGAGAGAGAGCATCGGATCACCTGCAGCTAGAGTTGTAGGTGATCATAAGTTAGAATGGGGGAAGCTGGGAAGTGAACCAAACTCTTTGGCAAGAGTAGCAAATGACCTTTGCAAGAGTAGAGAGTAACCTTTGAGCCATCTCTTCAGCTCTGTATTTAATAATTCTTCATCTCCCACTAACGAGAGAAGACCTAAATCTTTCATTTCCCTTTTTCGTGTGTGTGTGTGTGTGTGTGTGTGTGTGTGTGTGTGTGTGAGAGAGAGAGAGAGAGAGAGAGAGACAGAGACAGAGACAGAGAGACAGAGACAGAGAGACAGAGAGACAGAGAGGCAGACAGACAGACAGACAAAGAAATGAGGGTGTGAGAGTTCAGGCACATGTGTGCCACAGTGCATATGTGGAGGTCAGAGAACAAATTTTTGGAGTAAGTATGTGCGCACTTGCCATCTACGTTGGACAGGGTCTCTCTCTGGTCCATAAGCTGTCAGGCAACTCTTTTGTGTAATCCTCCTGTCTCTCTGGAGTGATGAGATTACAGATGCCAGCTACCACGTCTTGTTTTGACCTGAGTTATCAGGCAAGGGTCTGTGGTCTGCTGAGCCACATTTTTGTGTCCCCTCCCCAAAGTAATACTTCTTTAGTTTACATTTGAGGGAGTGCTGAATCCCACCACTAGACCACTAGGGACAAAGTTTTAGCTTACATTTGAAATCTCCCCTCTTCTCATGCTGACTAAGGTCATCTCAGCCCTTGTCCCCTTTTCCTCCAGTGAGTTTTGGGAAGATGTCTGCTGCAGTCCACATTGCCAAAGAGAGTTGTGGATTGCTAATATTTCAGAGTTAATTGGCTGTCCTG
This sequence comes from Arvicanthis niloticus, assembly GCF_011762505.2. NCBI lineage: Eukaryota > Metazoa > Chordata > Mammalia > Rodentia > Muridae > Arvicanthis > Arvicanthis niloticus. The sequence goes on along the minus strand of NC_047676.1, from coordinate 52,531,091 downwards.
AGGGGGAGTGGGCAAGTGGTTTATTCAAGAGGAAAACATCCTTTTAGTCAGAGACAAAAATGTTTTCCAGTGTCTAGGAAGGTATTACCCATAAGCCCACTGACTTGAAGAAGGGAGAACATCTCCCACCAGCCAGGAGAGCGCTGAGAGACTTGTCCTGTCTCATGTCAGCACACTGTCTGTCATTCAGCTGGCCCTTTTCATGATGAATTTCAGTGTTTGCGATCTCATAACTCAGCATGTATGCTACTTCCTGTGTGACCCCTCCATGCTTCTGTTTAATAGCAACTGGTTCCTGTCTTAATTCTCAGAAAGGCACCAAAGGACCCGTATTGCTCATCACTAATGTCATTGTCACAAAGCTCCTGAAACAACCCACATGATGCCTCTTGTCAGAGAAGCACCATAAGCTGGAGACTGTCCCAGCATGGCCTCTCTTTCCTAATCACTCCTTTGTCCTGCCAACTGTAAACAACCTTGTTATTTGACTTTCCCATTGTATCCTTCTTTGTGGGTGACATTTCTTCTGGTCCCCAACTCCCTCACCCCAACAGGGTATGTTCAGTGGTAGCCATAAAAAAAAAAAGTTCCTTGTCTGTCAACTGCTAGTTCACTTGGGCCATTGAAAGAAGAACTGGCAGCTTCGGGGTTAGGCACCCTAACCTCACCTCCAGGCTGGACTAGATCTCTAAGTCCAAATCTCTCTCTCTCTCTCTCTCTCTCTCTCTCTCTCTCTCTCTCTCTCTGAGCTTGCAAGCTACTTTGTTGTGATAAGGGAAAATGATACCCCTATAGCCAAGTTCATAACTCTGGATTCAGAACCATGCATCTAAGAGCTGAAAGATCCCTTTGCCCAACTTTCTGATTCTGAAGAACAGAGAGACCCAGGGACATTAAGAGATTTCCACAGTAGCAACAGAATTAGTTTGAAGCACATTGCTCGTGAATGCCACTGTTTTAACCTTACACAAGAGGAGATGGGTGACCAAAGATGAAAGTAGATGGTCCAAGGCAGCACAGAGAGATGGGACCAGAGCTTAGGTATGGAGCTGGCTCTGCTCCTTTCCAGTTTGGTGCTTCATATGGATACCACATGGCTTCTGGGGATGGCGAGAAATTTAGAAGTGGCTTGTCTGTTCTCTAGTGCTCCATTTTATTTTTTTGTCTATCTGCGGAGACTTTAAACCCTACTGCCAGGGCATACACACATTCACAAAATTAAATTGTATTTGCTATTTGAGAAACATGTGGTATGATACTAAAAGGGTGCAAAGAGGCATACACACTGGGAATAAATGTCTCTTCCATCCTCCTGTCAATCAGTTTTCTATTCATCGTCTGTCTGTCTCACTGTTACCCACCCCCTGACCTCACCCAGAGTCTCTTGTGTGTCCTCTGGGTAAGATGTGCTAAGAGAAGCCAATACACATGCTCATGTGCATCTTAATCAAAACAGAAGAGCATATTGTACCTGCTTCTCAAGCATCTCAGATAGTTTTGCATATCCATCCTTATTAGTAAACATAGAAGGTATGGCTCCCTTCACACAGCAGGGAGACATGTCTGTCTGGAGGCTCTAAGTTAAGCCCTCACAGGTCCTTATATCCAGTTTAGAATAGAAGCTGGCCCTGAACCTGATGTTCAGATACTGGGGCTGTAAAGTCAGAGATTAAGAGGCTGGGATCAGCTGAGACTTCATAGCTTGTCACATACAAAGATGACTTGCTTTGAGAACAGAGCTGTATTCCAAAAGATAGCAAGGCACTAAAGTTTTGTAGCTCATGAGATCGATGAAAGCTTCACTAGCAACTAACTAGATAGTTAAAATGTGGTAAGGCAGTAATTGCATTTAAATGTGTAAAAATGAGATCTTGAAGTTTCCAGAGAGGAACTGTTGAAAATGTCTGTGCTGGAAATGAGTTACATTAGTTATGGTCAAACCGTGAACGGTAGTACGAGGCTGTCAAATGAATGCATTTGGATCCATATATACAGACATGGAATTCTTCCCAGGAAGTCAATAAATGGAAAACTCAAGATAAGGGACAGTGAGTAATTGTCTTAGGTTGGGATCTCTGGAAGCAAAAATAGAAGTTGTAGGAGAGGAGCCTCCCAGGAGGAGAGTGGGAGCAGGGAGAGTATGGGATTCTCTGAGGAATACAGCGGCAATGAACCATGACTCAGCTTAGTAAAACTCACAGCAGCTGAGAGAGAGAGAGAGAGAGAGAGAGAGAGAGAGAGAGAGAGAGAGAGAGAGAGCAGAATGTACTAGTTAGAAGTGGGCTGCAGTCTTGACAGCAGCCACTGCAGAAGGCACAGTACATGTGACTGTCATGTGTGAGAAAGGACAGGTGTGTGCATCCATCTGCTTGCACAGACTGGCAACCGTAAGAGCAGAACTTTCAGCTCTGCATCCTGGAGGCCTCAAGTCCCTAAGAGCTCAGTGGATAGAACTATCTTGAGCTACAACTGATTTCCTTTGTAATTATTTGTATTCTTGTTTGCATATTTTCAAACATTATCCTAAGAGGGGGACCCATAGACTTTGTCAGACATCCAAGAGGTCTGTGGAATGCACAAAAATAGTGAGAAGACAGTAGTAGCTGTTTAGCCTTGAGTTGTGGGGGTGGGGGAGGTAGATTCTACAGGTTTGGTGTAAGTAGAGGAAAAACGTTTTCCTTCATTTTGTGTGTGTATGCCCATGTGTGTGGGGCTAGATGTCAACCCTGGATGTCACTCCACCCTTTTTGTTGTGTGCACAAGTGCACACATGTGTGCCTGGGCATGCATGTGGAGGTGTGTTGGTTCTGGTCTTCCATCTTGTTTGAAACAAGGGCTCTTATCCTTAGTTTCCATATGCCAGGCTCCTGTCTTGAGCCTCTGGGGACTCTCCTGTATTCATCTCCTATGAAGAGGACAAAGGAGCACAGGCATCACAGGATACAGTGCTACTGTGCACTGAACACAAATCCTCCTACTTGCATAACAAGAACATTACCCACTAACCCCTTTCCCTAGCTCCCCCTCCCCAACTCTCTCTTTTCCTTCATTTCGTTCTTTTTCTTGTCCTTCTTGATTTTTCTTTTACCTAGTGCTCACAGTCTTTTTTTTGCTTCTTTTCTTTTTTTCTGTTTCTTTCTTTCTTTTTTTTCTTTTTTATTTCTTTCTTTTTTTTTTTTTTTTTTTTTTTTTTTTTTTTGACAGGGTCTCACTATGTAACTCTGTAGACCAGGCTGGCACCAAAATTACACAGATCCACATGCTTCTGCCTCCTAATGGCTGGGAATAAGAGCATGCTACCACCACACCCAGCACCATCTTTTTTTTTTTTTTTTTCCATCTTGTTTTCTGAGACAAAGTCTTCCACTAAGGCCCAGGGCTCAAAAGGTAGGCAAAGCTGGTCAGTGATCCCTAGTTATCTACCCATCTCTGCTTCCTCAGTGCTGGGCCTGTAAGCGCATGCTGCCATGCTTGTAAGTGCATGCTGCCATGCCTGTAAGCGCATGCTGCCATGCCTGTAAGCGCATCCTGCCATGCCTGTAAGTGCATGCTATCATGCCTGTAAGCGCATGCTGCCATGCCTGTAAGCGCATGCTGCCATGCCTGTAAGTGCATGCTGCCATGCCTGTAAGCGCATGCTGCCATGCCTGTAAGTGCATGCTGCCATGCCTGTAAGTGCATGCTACTATGCCTGACTTATTTTTATGTAGGTGTTGGGAATTGAATTCAGGCTCTCATGTTTGTGTAAAACAATACTTTACGACTAAGCTACCATCGGATTTTGAAATACGTGCTTGAACAGGACTGGAGATATGTTCAACTGTGAAGAGCACTGGCTTCTGCAGAGGACCCAGATTTGGTTCCCAGTACCCACACGGCAGCTTGCAAACATTTGAAACTCCAGTTCCAGGAGCATGTGATACCCTCTTCTGTCTGGTGGGGTATCAGGCAAACATGTGGCACACATTTTTATGGGTATACAAACACTTATATGTGTAAAAATAATCTTTTAAAGAGTCCTCTTAAAACATTTATTTTTATTTTATGTGTGAATGCTTTGCCTGTGTGTGTGCAGCTTGTGCATGTCTGGCGCCCACAGGAGCCAGAAGAGGGTGTTGAGGAGTAACCTGGAACTGGAGTTACACAGTTGTGAGTTGTCATTTGGGTGCTGGGAACCCAACCAGTGTCCTCTGGGAGAGCAGTCAGTGCTCTAACCACTCACTTATCTCTCCAGTCCCCAGATCAATAAAGCCTTAAAAATGTATGCACGGACTATATTCTGAAAATATTAAAAATATACTCTGTGTGTACATGACCTAGTGTGCACATGCATGAAGTTGTCTACTTTTTTCTGTCTTTCTTTTTATTATTATTATTATCATTATTATTATTATTATTAATATTATTTTTGAGACAGGGTCTCTCACCCACCTGGAACTCAGCAAGTAGACTAGGCTGCTGGCCACGGCTCTTAAAATGGAGGTTCTGGGGATTGAACTTAGATCCTTGTGTCTAACTGAGCTATCTCCTAAGCTCAATATGTTTTAAAACATTATTCAACTGCTCCAAAGAGCCAGGGAAGAAAGAAAGAGGAGAATATACTGGGCTGGTTTTGTGTCAACTTGACATAGCTGGAATCATCAGAGAGAGGAGGGAGCCTCAACTGAGAAAATGACTCCAGAAGATTAGGCTGTTGACAAGCCTGTCAGGCATCTTCCCAATTAGTGATTGACAGGGGAGGGTCCAGCCCATTGTGGGTGGAGCCATCCCTGGAGAGGTAGTCTTGGGTTCTATCAGAAAGCAAGCTGAGTAAACCATAAGGAGCAGGCCAGTAAGCAGCATCCCTCCATAGCTCCTGCCTCAGCTCCTGCCTCCAGGTTCCAGGCCTGCTTGAGTTCCTGTCCTGACATCCTTCAGTTATGGATGTGTAAGCCAAATGAACCCTTTCCTTCTCAAGTTGCTTTGGTCATGGCGTTTCACCACACAGATGATTACCCTACCTAGGAGAGAGCAAAGGTGAGGCAGTGTCACACAGCTGGGCCTGATTCTTCCTGGGATTTCTCCTCGGTCTTGTTTCCTGGGCTGCTGTTTCTGTTTTGTATCATTTCTCTGAGTGCTTGCCTTCCTGTTCAGAAAGTCTTTTCCTGTGTCTCTGTCGTCTGCATTTGATTTGAAGCTGGTTTTTTCCACACTTGGATGGAACCCTGTAAAATGACCCTTTGCTAATTTTTGCTCATTCTTTATCAAATGATGATAGCACAAAGACACTTCCTAACACATCCATATATGCTTGCAATAGAGACTGCCTTAATTTGCATACCGTTGTGAGTCAAGGTATGCTTTTAAATGAGGAAAATGTTTTTATAATGTGAATAAAATTTGGGGGTGGTGGGGTGGTGGTTTGCTTTAAACTCGGACCCTGGAAGGTTTTTTAATCAGAACAGGCTTGAGGACATTTGATGTCCCTCCATTATTCACACTACATTTATAAAATACATTTACAAAATTCTTCCTCTTAGGATTTGAAATTGGATGTGTACTCCCTACCATTTGTGTTGCCAAGGGAGCATGCATCTGCCCTGGAAAACCTTCCTGCAGAGTAATGTCAGCAGAGATAGATGAGTGAGCGTACACACGGCTCTGGAATAATAGTGCCGTTTTGCTAAAGGATGATGTCATCCCTTTGCTGTTGCATCTGCTGTCCTAAGTAGCAGCACACAATCCATCCGGGCTAGAGAGTGAATTACAAGGACATTATGCTGGCAAGGTGAGGTGAAATAAAGAATGGATAGCAAGATTTAATTTAAGAAGAGGAGAGCTTTGAAAAGATCCGGTTTGCAATGTATTTTTCTCAAGTAAGGTCTTGATCTAATTACCATATCATAATTTGCCATCATTTTGGATTAGCAGGAATGATGCAGAGCTTACTCTTAATAACTGGATTGCTATTGGTACACTCGTGGACCAGCGGACTATAATTAGGCACGTTGTAATTGATTTCCGTCTTTAAAGGGCACATTTAAATGCCAGCAAATAAAGATGCTTTTTATCAGTTAAACCCACTCACTATATTGCCACATGCCTTAGGGTGACCTGGGAAATGATGTGTTAGGTTTTCTCTGGATACTAAGAAAAGACTGTCATTATCCTGAAAATGGCTTTGTTCTCTCTCTCTCTCTCTCTCTCTCTCTCTCTCTCTCTGTCTCTGTCTCTCTCTCTCTCTCTCTCTCCCTCCCTCCCTCCCTCCCTCCTTCCCTTACAGTCTCATGTAGGCCAGGCTGGCTTCTGTATGCAGCCAAGGATGACTTTGAACTCCTGATCCTTCTGTGAACACTTGCTCAAATGCTGGGATTACAGGTGTGTACAGCATACTCAGCCTTTCTCCTATCTATCTATCTATCTATCTATCTATCTATCTATCTATCTATCTATCTATTTTTGATATAAGGTCTTATTACAAAGCCCAGGTTGATCTTGAACTCATAGTCCTGTCTCAGCCCTTCCTCTGCTGGCTGGGGTTAGAGGCACGTGTCAGCCATGACGAGCTTTCCACATTCAATCAAACCTGGATCTCCAACTTTCCCCCCTCCCTCCATCCTCCCCCTCCCTTCCCTGCAGTATCAGGTATGGAACCCAGGGCTCTAGTACTGAGATAGGGTCCATTCTGCTGTTTACTTTTTATTTTGGACAGTCTCATTAAATTGCCCAGGCTGGTGTTGAACTCACTTTATGGTTTAGGTAGGTCTTGAAGTTGCCACTGTTCTGATTTAGCTACCCAAGTAGCTGGGATTATAGGCATGTGCCACCAGCCAAGGCTTGCTCCCTGCCTCCCAGTGTCCAGAGACACAATATGTGAATTTCTGCAGAGGCACAGGTAATGGCTGGGAGGAATAAATAGTACAGTTAGATTAAATCAAAGAATCAAATTTCAAAGCTGGATTATGAAGTTGTAAGAAGGAGGGAGAAGACAGAGGAGAAGAGACTATAGAGGTATAATGAGCTGTTGCTTATTGAAAAGCAAACCTGCTGTTTGAATAAAGAGCAAAGGGCTTTCATTGTGCTGCTTGGCTGGGCTTTCTTTTGAGCAATAAGTCCTGAGATAAGAAGGCAGAAAGAACTAAGACATTAATTAATAGTGATAAAAATTCACAAAATATCAGCAACAAACTCACGAGGCAATTTCATTTCCAAGCACGTTTTCACGTATCACAGGTAAAACAATGTTTTCTCAAATACAGTTTTTAACATAAGACTTACTTGTAGAAGCTATTTTTATGGCTTAGGGAACAAATTGTTCGTTGAAACAGGACTTTGCTGATCTGGTTTAAAAGAATTCTTTTATATGAAAAATTCTGTAAAGCAGATGGGTTCAGAACAGGAGTATTAGGTAATGGAAATGTTCTTTTGGTATATATACTTTCTGCTTTAAAAGTATTAGTATGCAAGGCACTGAGACAGGAACTGAAAAGAAGAAGTAAACCTAGGTAATATTTTAAATCTGTATGTGCTCTGTTCTTTCTGAAATAGACCCCAATGGAAGTGGCAAATACTGTCCTCATTCTGCCGATGAGAACACACTTCCAAGAAAGGGTAATGGAGAACTCACATGGTGACCTACGAAGTACAGCTCATGCACGTCTTTGTCTTGGTCTCTCTCTGAGGTTTAACTCCTGGAATTGAAGACTTGAGACCTGGCACTTTTGGGAAGCCTTGAAAAAGATGTCCTACTCGGACCTGTGACCCAGTTGCTCTTGACATTGTCCACTTCTGCTTCCCTGTGATGTGATTGACTTGGGTTAGTCAGGCCATAGAAAATGAATGACTCCAGAGAGCTGACTGCAGAAAGGCAGGCAGGGATGTTCTCTGCAGGCAAAGGGGTACTTTTTAGTGGAGTTTGGAGAATTGTAAACAAGGGACAACCAACCAGAAGTTAACAAGATGACACAATTAGGAAGATTTAAGTCACAGCTAGAAGTCAAAGGAGACCCATGGGAGTTGCTTTTTTTTTTTTTTTTTAAACGTCCTTATAGATTTATTTATTTTTATTTATGTGTGTGTCTGTGAGCCTAGGTCATGGGCACCATGGGTATGTGGAAGTCCAAAGAGCCCAGGGAGGGCTTTGGATCCTCTGGAACTAGAGTTATAGATAGTTATAAACCACTGAGTAGCAGCTGTTGAACCAAATCTGGGACCTCAGCGGGGCAGCCCGTTTTCTTAACTGCTGAATGATCTCTCCATCTCTCCATCTTTCAACTGGCACATAGTTGGGGGGTAAGAAAGGAAAAGAGGGAGAGAGAGAGAGAGAGAGAGAGAGAGAGAGAGAGAGAGAGAGAGCGAGCTGGTGGTTGTTGGGTATCTCCCTTTGTCTTATATGTATCACACACAGATGGGTGTGATGCCAAAGCCCCATTTACCTGGGCTGCTGGGACACACATGCTGCTGGATCCTGCCCTGGCCCAACTCCAAACCAAGACCTTCGGTTTAAGCAGGACCCTAAGAGAGTCCAGTCTGCCTAGTTAGCACATCTGCCTGCATGCTGCTTGCCAGGACACTCGCATAGGCTTTCTGATGTCATTTTCCCTTTGTCTTGCTTCCCTGCCTGCTGATGATCCTTGTTTAGAATGTGAATTCTCATTTTCTAACAGATGACGCACACTCAGGCCAAAATAGTCTTCACCGACATAACACTGGGCCACGACCACGATTCTCAAATGGAAGCCTTAAGATTGCGTGTAGGTCTTTTGATGCCTTGGGAAGTAAAATGAAAACAGTAAATGTGCCTAACAGTTTTGATATGAACTCACTGAACAGAACCTTGCAGGCTGGGTGCCATTCAACAATTCTCTAACTACATTTTCAATTGTTTTTCTAGTTAATTGGTCTATTCACACTTTGACTGTGGGTTTAACTCAGGACTTCAGGAAATTAAGACAGGCTCTTTGCTCTCAGGGGAATATACAGGTTCTTCTATACAATTGTCTGAAGAGTGAATGCACAACAAAGCATAGTGATGATGTATGGCAGACACTAATGTCAGTCTAGCTCTTCACAGCATCTTCCTGTGCTTCATCACTGAGGAACCAGGGGTGACACTGAGTCTCTCTGGCGCCTATTCAGTCTTTCCCTGTTGATTTCACAGAAGGCGTCTCTCTAACACAGCAGCTACAGGTTCCAGCTGTGCAAAGCTCCTCATCTCTGAGTAGTAAGACCCCTGTGTTTAGCTCACTGCTTTTTTTCCTGCGAGACCAGCATCCTCCAGTTCTTGTGGCCAGGAACACCATTTCTCTCACCTCTTCAGTTTCCCCTACACCTCTTGCAAGTTTTTTTTTTTTTCAAGATAAGAGTTTTCTTTTCTGATTGAAGTTAAGGCAAAGCAGCTAACTTTGAATCTGCAGTAGGAAAAGTTTTGTCACAGGCAGAGTATAAATGCCATGACATTTTCTGCCAATGATATCCAGCACTCTGTTTCTCCCCAAATCATCAGGTAATAACTTTGGGCCTTACTGTTTTATCCTTTGTACCAGGGTTCTCAAAGCATCTTACATGAAAAGCTCTATGCTAAATTAAATTTGGAGGGTGCTGGATTAGAATCATATTGTTTTTTTTTCTGACCATTTCCCCCCCCCCCCAAACCCTGACTGCAAGGTTAATTTCTTCTGTGTATTTCCCAACTGGATAGCAGCATTCTGCAAAACACATTGGGACGCATTTCTTTTCTTGCTCTAGTTAGCCAGTCTCAGTGTCTTTTAACGTGGATGAAGTAAGGCTAGTTTCAGCATTGTGTCACATCCCAAAGAAACCCAAGGATGGAAAAAAAAAAAAAGCCCAAACTGAAGCAAAATACCATCGCCTTCTTTTCATAAAGCAGTATGTGCCATCAGGATATGTGCCCCTGGAAGAGGGAGCAGATGGAGGCTCTGCCACTTAGCAGTATCTTTACAAACCTCTCCTCCTAGACCCCTAGCCAGCCCAGCTGCTTTCCGCATCTCTCCCCTTTCCTGCAGACCCCAGCTGTTTGATTTCTCCTCTTGCCTTCTAGGTCTGTGATAGTCTCTCAAGATTAGTTCCTTGCTCCTGTGGTGTGGCATCAGAGCACTGCACTTTCTGTTCTGCCGACATAAATGCAGAATCCTTAGATTCCCTGGATCTGTGATTCTAGGTAGCAAAGTAGCTCAAGGTAGAAGATGGATCCTAAAGTGAGAGATGTTGTCAATGGCAGGATTTACCTTCTTCTACCTTACACAAGATGAGCAGAGACAGTGGGAATTGAGTAGGATAGTTTTCAAGGCTCCTAAATTATAATAATCCCGAGTCTTGTGTGGATGGGATCTCTCTATGTAGTTCTGAGAGTCCTGGGGCTTGCTATGTAGACCAGGCTGGCTTCAAACTCACAGAGATCCTCTGGCGTCTGCCTCCTGAGTACTGGATAAAGGTGTGTACCACGATGCTTAGCCTAGGGTTTAATTGAAAGAAGATGTTGATAAGCCTGTTTAGTCTCCTTGTTCTGCCTCCTTCACTGTCCCCCTTTCCCCAAAGTGCAATTTTAGACTATTCTCTTTGATGATGACCTCTTTGACCACTGAAGCTTGTGCAATATTCTCAACAATAGTAACGGAACTGGGCTTCTTTGGCACCTGTGTTGTGCTGGGGAGTGGTGTGGCAAAGATAATGATGAAGTCCTAACTCTTGAAGGATTCAGTCAGCTCATCGTCTTTGCTGTTGAATGGATCCTGGAGGTACCAAGTGATGGCCCCTAGAGCTGTGAAATTTTGGAGGTGGTTTGGTTACATTAATTTGTTGTTAAGTTAATTGTTATTTGCTTTTTTATGTTAATATTTTCCTTTTTTCAACACAATTCAGTTTTTTTTTTGAGAGTGAAGATTATGTTTTGACAATATTTGTATCTTTGTTTTTAACACAGGGTTTCTCTGGGTATCCCTGGCTGTCCTAGAACTGTAGACCAGGTTGGCTTGGAATTCATGGAGATCTGCCTGCCTCTGCCTCCTGAGTGCTGAGATTAAAGGCCTGTGCCACCATGGCCCAGCTGACAGTGTTTGTATCTTTTACAGAATTTATCATGCTGATTTTTCTTTAGTTGATGTGTACAGTGTTAGAGGAACAGCTGGGCATTGATTCCTTATGCATCATGGTGAGAGAGTGGAGGGGAAGATAGAACATCTATTTTTATAAAGCTCTCTAGAACATTTAAAAAGTGTTATCTCAAAATACTGGAAAAGAATATTCATTGAATAGTATACAACTACAGAGAGAGAGAGAGAGAGAGAGAGAGAGAGAGAGAGAGAGAGAGAGAGAGTACAAAATCAACAAAAATCTAAAGGGACTGGTTAAATAGTGATGCTATTTAGTTACATTTTTTTGCTGCATAAGAAATCAGTCCAAATGCAGTGACCGAAAACCAATAACCATTTATCATCTTATGATTGTGTGGATTGACTGGGTTCTTCTGGGTGGTCTCTCAGCTCCATGTGGCCGGTCAGCCAGGAGCTTGGCTGGAGTTGGAACATCCAAGATGACCTTTCCTTGTTCAGGGCTTTCTGCTGGTGATGCCTCAGTGTCCAGTAGCCCAGCTTTTGTACACAACAGCTGGCTTTCCAAAGAGGGAAGAAAAGGCTGCCAATGTCCTCAAGCTCTGAGCTTGGAAATATTAGAGGATCGTTGCCTATTTATCCTTTTGGACAAAATAGATGACAGGCCAGTCTGGATGTTAGAAGAGAAAAATAGTGCCATGCACGGGAAGAGATGAATTTCTGGTAGGCATATTTGGGTACAATTTATAACATATATTTACAGTCACATCTGTCATGTGTAGTAAGGACTGGATACATGTCTGGACCATCTAATCTGCAGCCTCCTAACAGCTATAGGATCCAGACAATGGAAGGAAATCCAGGGATAAAAAGGAAGAAAATACAAATGTATGATGCAACATGCATGAAACCCTGAGTAGCCGGGCTGAGTGTGTCTGTAGGCTCACTTGTCTGAAATGGCTAAAAAAACATCTCTAAGGAGACAAAGGAAAGACAAAGAGAAGTCTTGCGGTTGCTCCGGCTAGGAGTGGAGGTGGTACTTACTGTAAATGAGAATGAAAGGTGTTACTGAGGTGATAAAAATGCTCTAAAATTAGATGATGCAGAGATGGTCGTGCATTTCCATATGTTTACCAAAATCCTTTGACTTGTGCTCTTAGAAGCAGGGAGCCTGATGGCAGGCAAGTCATACTTCAATAAAGTTGTTAAGTCATGGGGCAGTGGCCTCTAATTCTAATTCAGATAAACGTGGAACAAGTTAATTTCCCCATAGGAATAAATGTAAAGAGGGGAGTGTATTACTTCTGTTTTACTTTTTTGGTGTGTTTGTATGTGTGTGAGGTGTGTGTGTGTGCAGGCGCATGCGCAGAAGCCAGAGGAGGGTAGCAAGTGTCCTCTTCTATCACTCTGTGCCTTATTCCTCTGAGGCAAGGACTTTCAACTGACCCCGGAGCTTGCATTTCTCAGCTAGGTTGACATATAATCCTAGCCATCCTCCCTCTCAGTGCTAGAGTGAGAGGACCGCTGGGGACCTGGCTTGTTCTGCACATGCTGCAATGTGAACTCTGTTCCTTGTGCTTCTGCAACCAGAGCTCTTAAGCTCTGAGCCATCTTGACAGCCCTGGGGAATGTATTCATAAAATGAAAATGCAAACCCAACAATTATGGCCTATTTACCTAAACTTCTGTTCTCTTTTAAAATACTTTTTAAAAAATTATGTCTGTCTGTCTGTCAGTCTGCCTGCCTGCCTATCTATCTATCTATCTATCTATCTATCTATCTATCTATCTATCTATCTATCTATCTATTGTGTAAAGATTGCATTTACTTCTGCTGACCAGTTACATTGACATATTCTTTATTAGTTATTTTTCTAATTGTTGGGATCAGATACTTTGTCTATTTTTACTTAAAGTTTGAGGGGATGCAGACCATCATGGTGGAGAAGGCATGGCAGCAAGAGAATGAGGTAGGTAGTCATATTGTTTTTATGATAGGACTTGGGGGTGGGTAGCAAGCGAGTGAGAGAGCAAGGGAGTGTGAGGAAGAGCAAGAGAGAGCACAAGAGAGAGAGCGAGTGGGGGGAGCAAGGGAGAGTGAGGGAGAGCGAGAGAGGAATGCTGTTTAGCTCTCATTTTCCTGTTTACTCAACCAAGGACCCTCCTCCCCTGACCCCAGCACACGGGCTGGTACTACCCATATATTCAGGGTAGGTATTCCCAGCTCAGTTAAACCTTTCTAAACCAAATCATAGACACATTCAGAAGTTTGCTTCCATGATGATTCTAATCCACTCAAGTTGACAGTGAAGATTAACCATCATGCTTTCTGACATTTCAATAAAAACCTAGTTTGCAAGCCTCTTGTCTTACCCATCTCAAAGTGTTGCAAGTTTCGACACGTTTATATAAGGAGACTCATATTGCTTTAAGCTTTACTTATTATTACACTATGTACTTTTCTGTTTGAAATAATTCGTGAGATGCAGATACATCACACTTCTAAGGTGGTGATAGTGAAGCCTTGCCAGCCTGGCCCATCCTGTCCCCTGTTTCCAAGATGGGAAAACTCCAGTATTCATTGTGTATGTTCCTGGTGGCTCGGGGGCACTCTGTACTGGGTTCTATTCAATTTGTAAGGAGTTTGTATTTCATGAATTTGCATTAAGTTTCAAATTAGACCCAATAAACCTGAATTCCAAGTGAAATTCTGTCTGATCCATTCAGCCTCTGGAGCTTGTTAGAAACTGCACAGTTGGCTTGGATTTCCTTCCAGGATTTATGAACCTGGGCTGAACACAAGGTTCACAGAGGGATCCAGCCAGAGCCACTTAGTCTGGGATTTCAAAAGAAGGGGTTTGCACATTTTTATCCATATCAAGGTTGTTGTTGCTGTCTGCTGAATTTATGCTGTGCTCTCCTTAAATGATCCCAGTATACATTGTAGTTCATTATCTTCATTGACATTATAGGGTGAATTGCATCTTCCCTACATTTTTTAGGAGGAAGTTCTAATCCCCAGGACTTCAGATTATAACCTTATTTGGAGATAGGGTCTTTATAAACTTGATCAGGTTACAGTGAGCTCCAGTCCAATACGGCTGATTGTCCTCACTACAAAGGGAGATTTGGCCACAGATACACACCAGAGAGAACATCATGAAACTATTAAGGCAGAGTCTTAACTATTAAGGGGGTGATGGGTCTACTAGCCTAGGAATGCCAAAGATGGCTGGCAAGCCTCTGGAAGAGAAAGGCACAGGGCAGCTTCTGCTCTACAGATGCTGGTGTGTACTGAGACTGTCAGCCTTGATTCTGAACTGCTAGTTCCTAGACCTATGGGATGATATATTTTTGTGTTTAAGTATTCAATATTACATAGTTCGAGCAAACTTACATCATTAGTAAATAGAAAAAGAGACAAATGACATGCTTTAGATGTTAACCAACCCCCTCTCTCTTTCTCTCCCTGTCTCTTTTTCCTTCCTTCCTTCCTTCCTTCCTTCCTTCCTTCCTTCCTTCCTTCTTTCCTTCCTTTCTTCCTTCTTTCCTTCTTTCCTCCTTCCCTCCCCTCTCTCTCCCCTTCTCTTTCTTTTTTTCTTTCTGAGCCAGGGCTTCTTTCTGTGTAGCCTGGCTGTCCTGGAACTCGTGCTCTATAGACCAGGCTGGCTCTCAACTCAAGAGATTCACCTGCCTCTGCCTTCAGAATGCTGGGATTAAAGGAATGAGTCACCACTGTCTAGTAACTGACTTTTTTCTTATAGAGCTGATTTTTATAAGAATTCAGGAAGGTAGCCACGAACTTCATTTTACCCATGGTTAATGGAGGCCAAGAGACATGACCAAGACAAACGAATCCTTTTGCTTAACTGACATGGCAATAAAAGTCTCCAATTCCCAGTCCATTCCTTTGGTGCTTCTAAGATATAGAGAAGCCAAAGTATTCACATGAGAAAAGTGAATCGGACTCTCCAGGCTACCTGCAATTTTGTGTCTCTATGCTTTGGTGCCTGATCAGCAAATACCAATGATGTTTGTTGAATCCTGTCCAGGTGCTATTACTGAATAAAATCATTCTTACTATGACTCAGTAATCATTTCATCACATCCATGAATATGCCAGTCAGCAATCTGGAAAGGGTAGAGTTAGCATAATGTGTATATCTTATCTCTGCTCTGTGATATCTGGAACTCCCAATGGGAAGATTTGAATATTGGTACTTAGCCTGATGATTGGGGTCTAGAAACATCCAAGGCTCTTTCATTTCTGCATCTGTAAGTTTGTGTCTCACTATTGGCTGAACCTCAGTGGGAGACATGAGATGGAACACATTGTTCTGGCCTGGACCCTTGATACTTGACTTTATCCATAGCATAGCAGCAGGGTCCAAAAACAGCATCCTGGGGGAAACAGACAGAAGCTATGAACTTGGGTCAACCACTCTTGGAAGTACATAATGTCACCCCCTGGTGAAGTCAGAATTCATCCCAGATTCAAGAGGGGGAAACTAAACAGGCATACTTTGCTGTGAGTGGAGTGAAGTTCACACTCGGGGTATGGACAGTCAAAAGGGAGGGCTTGTAGCTGTCTTTGAAAAATAGAACCTGTCCTCAGTTCTTGAAGTAAAGCTTTCTATGTATTTGTGATCACCCTCAGCTTGTTCTTATAGCCTTTGTGAGTAGATACACTTACAAGAGTATATCTAATGAAATATTATATATAATAACATATAATAGAGTCAAACTTTATTTTTATGGCTTTAACAACATTGAAGTCCACACTTTTGTAATCAATCTGGGACCGTATATATTAAATTTAAGGATATAACTTTATTATATAAAGTACTACTTTATATAATATAAAGAAAAATATCTTAATTTAAAAAAAATTGTGACTTTTAAAATGAATACTTACTTAAAGAATGAACTATAACGTCATTAGTATTTAAAAATGAAAAAATTGCCAGGCAGTAGTGGCTCAGGCCTTTAATTCCAGCAGTCAGGAGCCAGAGGCAGGTGGGTCTTCGAGTTTGAGGTCAGCCTGGTCTACAAAGCAGAACTTTGGGGATACATAGAGAAACCGTGTTTCAATAACAAACAGACAAAGAAAACAGTCTATTTATTTATTTATTTATTTATTTATCTATTTATTTATCTATTTATTGTGTACGTGTGTGTGGTTACACACACTCTGTGTCAGAGAACACCTTGTAGGATTTGGAGATTGAACTCAGGTCATCAAATTTTATGGCAAACACTTTGCCCTAGGCGCCATCTCCCTAACCCCTCTTCACTAGTAATTTTATGATTTTATGTAAACCAACTCCCTCTCTTTCTCCCTTTCTTCCATCTCTCTTTTGAAGCAGGATCTCACTATATAGCCATGGTTGGCCTTCAATTCACTATGTGTTTCAAGCTCACTTCATATTCTTCATTCTTCTGTCTCAGCCCTGTTGGTATCAGGTTCAGCTACGTGATTCCCTCTTGATTTCAGTTCCTTTAGCACTCACAGACCCTGTTCCATCAACTGCTGTGAAGGTCAAATATGCTAATACACACAAAGTGATTAGCATGAAGTCTGGATCACAGTGGGCACCATAAACAAAAACTGTTACTGTTGTTACTACTGGTGGTCAAATCACAATGCATTCATGATGTTTTTCTTGAGTCAGATACAAGGACTACTTTGTATCTAGGTATGTATCTTTTGTATCCTAGGGCTATGGAGGAAAAAACCAACCCCAAACCAACCAACTAACCAACCACAAAACAAACAAACAAACAAACCAAACACACTGTCTGGAGCTGAAGAACTGACCCAGTGCTTAAGAATGTATACTGTTATTGCAGAGGTCCTGGGTTCAGTTCCCAGCACCCACAGTTCAGAACTGCCTGTATCTCCAGCTCTGGTGGATATGCAGCTCCCTTTTGGCATCTGCAGGTACTACATGGATGTGCACATATCCACACACAGACATATGCATATACACATACTTTAAAAAGATAATTTAAAAAGAGATAAAAACAAACAGCTTAATATTGTTTTAATTTTTAAAATACCCTCCTCATAGAAATATACAAGTCAATAAAAAGATGATTAAGGGGCTTGAGAGGTGGCTCAACGGTTGAGAGTGCTTATTGATCTTGCAGTGGACCTTGGTTTGGTCCCCAGCATCCACACGGTGGTTCACAAAAACCTGCAAGTCTGGTTGCAGGGAATCTTGTACCCTCTTTGGCTTCTTTGGGACCCTGCACATATGATGTACCGAAACTCATGCAAGTACACACATACATATAAAATGATAAATAAATAAATCTTTAAAAAGCTCGTTAAAAAGATAGCAGAATGGATTTAACTAGAACATGAAGACTACTATATAGATCTGGTATCGTGAGGTTCTGCCTAAATCAAAGAGAAGCCCAGTGGATCTGAACTTGAGAAAAGGAGGCAGTTGAAGGGTTTATTTAATACTGTATGTTCCAATGAACACCTGAGACTCCTATCCATCCCTGGCTCCTGTACAAACCCTTCAGCCCCATGCAGTATCTTCCCTGAAACCCTAACCAACCCTGATCTTGTAAAACTGGGACCGCGAGTCTCAAGTCTTTTTCCAGGGCCATGTATATTTTATCTTCTACACCCGTGAAGCAAAACCATTCCCTTTCCCACCTTTTACAAGAACCCAAGTCCCACAGAGGACATTTATCATGATTTTTATAGACCTGTTCAGGACAGGCTATAGGGGAAAAGGATCACATGGCGTAGCATTAAACAGCCTGCTCTTGTGTGCTCTTCACCCATGCACGTTTGAACTCCAGAGACAAGACTTCCCAGGCTTGATTAGACCCCTGGGAAGTGTGGTCCTATTTACTAGCTCAGTGATAGAGCATCTGTCTAGAGTGCACAGGTCTGGGACTCAACTCCTGTAACACAAAACAAAGCAACAAAACAAAACCCAATATATTAGCTAAGGAAAAGAATAATATGCCGAGAGACAGACAAAGAACTTGGGGAGAATAAAAACGATCTCCACATGTATGGACTTTAGTGTTGTTAAAGCCACGGAAATAGAGTTTGATTCAGCTGTTCTGAAGCTGTTATGGTCATCTGTCATCTTGATAACAGCACTCAGAAGTGGCTATGTCTATTGTACTTCCGTTTTACAGAAGACTGAGGCAAAAAGTAGTCATCAGATTACCCGAAGACATGATATCTAATCGTAAAACCTCCACCCTTAATTAATTCTTGTGTTCTACCACATTAGCTGATCGGTCTGTATCCCACCCCCTTTCTGGTAGTACTGGGACTTGAACCCAGGGCACTGACTCAGACTTCCAGCCCCTGAATGGTCTGAAGGAAGAACATGGACACTCTACTCTTCAGGGTGCATTTTTACCCTTTTGGCCTGTGAGCCTCTCCACTGGTAATTGATAACCTTCAAATTTTATCTTCTAAGGACATTTTTACTTACTTCCTTTAAAATATTTTATTAGAGAAATCACCAATGTGCAAAAGTTACAAATGAACCAATATGTCATAGAAGATGTTCATTATGAAGATTAAACCCTCCCTAGTTTTTTTTGGCAATCATCGTGTGATATTTCTGATTAATGATTCCATTTCGGCTATTTCAATGTTTAGCGGCCTTCATTTGTTAGTGTGGATTATAGGAATCTGACTCCTTTTGACCAGAGAATGTGAATTAAAATCAATAGCAATGTCATTAGCATCCCAATATCAAGAAAGATAATATAACAATTTCTCATGCATTCAGTTTATTAAAATTTGCTAAAGTGTGAAATATGTAGGACAAGTAATGATGTTTTAATCTTTTACCAAGGTAACAATTGAAAGCTGATTGATTCCATTCAGTAATTATAAAACCAGAATGATGGAGGATTGTAATCAAGTAGGATTCATTCTCCTACTTTGTCACTCCTCCATGCAAGATAAAATTCTCATTTGCATCATCTCTTTTATCTGAAAAGAAATCAAACTTCTATTTGCTTCACTAAACCCATGAGGTAGATAATAGCCTCTCCCAACTCTGGAAAGGGCGGCAAGGCAGTCACTGCCTACTAACAGCTGAGAAGAGTCGGGTACCCCATCTTTAAGCCTGAGCTACCTCTGTAAGAGCTGTCAACCCCACTAAGATCTAACACTGTATTTAAAAAAAAAAATGACAACGAGGAAGGTCAGGGCTGAGTGTCATGGCATTACGATTTTTCTTTCTGAATTTGGTAAGATAGGTCTTGATAAATGTAGCTAACCAAACGTTAGTTCTATTATCAACTCACTTAGTTTGTAGAGAGCTATGGGAAACTTTCATTTTTTGTTTTTTTGTTTTGTTTTTTTTTTTCTTTTTCTTTTTCTTTTTCTTTTTTTTTTTTCGAGACAGGGTTTCTCTGTGTAGCCCTGGCTGTCCTGGAACTCACTCTGTAGACCAGGCTGGCCTCAAACTCAGAAATCCACCTGCCTCTGCCTCCCAAGTGCTGGGATTAAAGGTGTGCGCCACCCCCGCCCGGCGAAACTTTCATTTTTTAATTTCACAAAAGCTAACAAGAATCCAAATTTCCTTCAGGGATGAACAGGGAGGTTACTGGGAGCCTATAGATATGAAGCTGTTAGGCTATGTGTAGAAGATGGAAAGACCTGGCTGGGGGCTTAGGAAAGGCCTCAATGAGCCTCGTGTTGTTCAAAGTCCTAGGATTTCATGTTGCAGAAGAGAAGACAGGAGAATCCAGATGGCTCATTATCAGCATCATGAGAACTTTGAAGACACCTTGGAGAGAATAGCTTATATCTAGCCATTGTTGCTAGGTAACCCAGAAAGTATCACCAGCCATCTTGACAATTGTCGTTTCTTACTGGGAAATTAAAAATTTCTCAGGGACGGTCTTCTCCACTGGATGTGACTCCTCTTGTCCCTGGTAAAGATGGCCTGTCACAAGCTAGCAAAAAGCCCCAGCCTTTCCTTACTAATTCTATCACAGTCATGTCTGTGAGATGATTTGGCTAATTCCAGCTATCAGACTAGAAGCTTTGCAAAGACCAGGACTGAATGTGCCTGTGCTTTCAATATGGCTGACTAAATATTCCTGGTGTTGCCTATATGCTTTCTCTCCTGAGGATCCTGGTCTGAGTGAGAACTCACACAACCTGGTTAGAGAGTGTTCTTGCTACACTCAAAAAGATGCCATCTCTTTCTTGGGCCTTCTGGTTGCTACTCTAGGAGTAAGTACCTGTGGGAACTGGTTATACAACAGTTTAGGAATGACCTTATGGTACACTCCACAAATTAGCCAGAAGGCATTTCGGTCCTCAGAGGACCCAAATGCTTGAAAAGAGTTGCCTTTGAGGTGCTTGTGAACGGAAAGCTGAGACTTGAGAGTGTTTCCTCAGCTCAGGTAGGCGTGAACATTAGGGTGTCTCTGCTCTTTACTGTACAAATATTTACTTTCATTGTTTGGTTACAGTTACTAGCTTTCTCACAGATTTTCTGTGGGCAGGACAGCATTGTGAAGATTGTTTTTAGAGCCAGACAGACCTGGAAATTGAATCTCAGCTCCAAAACTTATTAGTCATGATGCCTCACATCTGTAAACTTAGGAAAGTTGTGCTGGTTTTGTAGAGTCACCCTGTACGTCAGGTACACTAAAGACTGTCGTGCCTAGCACAGAGGAGCGGTGTGGGTCAGATACACTAGAAACCATAGAGCCTAGTACAGAGGGTCATTCTGTGACTCAAACACACTAGAGGATCGCCCTATGGGTCAGATACACTAGAGGCTGTAATGTCTAACACAGGGGGGCATCCCTTGGGTCAAACACAGTAGAGACTATACTGTTTGATACATTGATCAACACATCGGAAGATGCAGTTAGAGTTCTTATTGCCAAGTTTCAGAAAGCAAAAATGGATCGCTATGTAAGGTAGAAAATTTGCTTGAAACTGTCAACAAACTGTGTGACGGTGCTTAGCAAAATTGGGTGCAGCTCTTTTGCTCATGGAGAGATACTTTTAAGGAACGCTAGAACAAGGTTTTTTTTTTTTTTTTTTTTTTTTTTTTGGTTTTTTGAGACAGGGTTTCTCTGTGTAGCCCTGGCTGTCCTGGAACTCACTCTGAAGACCAGACTGGCCTCGAATTCAGAAACCCGCCTGCCTCTGCCTCCCAAGTGCTGGGATTAAAGGCGTGTGCCACCACTGCCTGGCTAGAACAGATTTACAACATAGGCATTGACCAATTTCTGTACTATCCCAAGACATGGCTTCATTAATGGTTAATATGGCCCTGTAAGAGTCCAGCAGTAGAGTGTGCAGTCCTAGAGGAGGTACCTAGATCACTGGGGTAAGCTCAGAGGTAGCTAGGCAACTGCTGATCTTTTTTTTTTTTTTTTTAAATAATTTTGTTGAGATATTTATTTTATGTATGTGAGTACATTACAGATGGTTGTGAGCCACCATGTGGTTGCTGGGAACTGAACTCAGGACCTCTGGAAGAACAGCCAGTGCTCTTAACCACTGAGCCATCTCTCCAGCCAGGGCAACTGCTAATCTTAAAAGGCCACTAGCAAGAATTTAGTGCTTTCTTACCTTGGGTTGATCTTTGCTTGCTTTGGGAATTCTTTGTCAGCTGCAGGCTTTGTGGAGGAGGGAGAAGACAGACTAAAACATACAACCCTCATCGATATTATGAATGGAGCAACATTTCCATTAAGAATTAATTCTTGGTTTGCCGGGCAGTGGTGGTGCATGCCTTTAATACCAGCACCTGGGAGGCAGAGGCAGGTGGATTTCTGAGTTTGAGGCCAGCCTGGTCTACAGAGTGAGTTCCAGGATAGCCAGGACTACACAGAAAAACCCTGTCTAGAAAAAAAAAAACCAAAAGAAAAAGAAAAAAAAAAAGAATTAATTCTTGGTTTGAAAAACTGGGAGGGTAGATAGAGCCTATATGTCCGAGGGTCTCCCTGTTCATCAAGTGGGCTCATTTTGGTCTTATATTTGACTCACCAGGGGAGTAGTTAAACAACAATTGGAGGTCTGATTCTCCAGTCAGACCAATTAAATAACACACTTTTAGGAAAGGGGCCTATATATTCACATTAACAAATAAAAACCTGGGTAGGTGAGATCATTGAGTTAAAAAAAATCTCCATTGGCCTGTCTTTCTGAACACTTATCAGGGGACAGAATCTCAGGGGCGTGCCTCTAGGGCGCTGACAAGCAGAAGAGAAGTAAGACATAAAGCCTTGTGTCTCTTCTGCTTTGGCATATTTGGTTGAGGTCATTGATCTCCGAAACAGTCCT
This sequence comes from Arvicanthis niloticus, assembly GCF_011762505.2. Taxonomy (NCBI): domain Eukaryota; kingdom Metazoa; phylum Chordata; class Mammalia; order Rodentia; family Muridae; genus Arvicanthis; species Arvicanthis niloticus. The sequence goes on along the minus strand of NC_047676.1, from coordinate 52,508,735 downwards.
CTTTCCTAACCTTGCTTCAAATAGGCATCTCATCGATTTTTAAACTATTGAAACTCTCAGGGGAGGTGAGGTGCAGGGTTCTCGGAATGAAATGTCAAGATGTGTCATGGTAAACTCTAAGTTTTTAGAAAATGCTGTTTGTTGAGTGCTTCTCTGGGACCGAATGGTTTGGCAGTGTGTGCACTCGGCACTTAGCTGCCCATCCCATTGCGGAGCCTCCTTCTGGGCTCAGGAGGCTGCAGAGGCTTTTGTGCAAGCTGCTGGTGGTGTGTTTATAAAAAGATAAAGAGATAAAGAGAATATATTCTGTGGGTGTGTGGTGAGGTATGGGGGAAGGGGATGTCTCAGCGGGGCCCCACCTGAAAGACCAGCCACATGACCATATAGTATAGAATAGTTTATTCAGGGCATGGGGAGGGGGAGTTAAGAAGGTAGTAGAGGAGAGAGAGAGAGAGAGAGAGAGAGAGAGACAGAGAGAGAGAGAGAGAGAAGAGAGTAGAGAAGTAGAGGCTGGAGAGAGGGGGAAGGGGCAAGGGGACAGAGGGATCAAGAGATCAAGAGAGAACAAGAGTGTAAGAGAGAGTAAGAGAGTGAGGAGGGGCAAGCAGCCCCTTTTATAGTGGGCCAGGCCTACCTGGCTGTTGCCAGGTAACTGTGGGGCGGAGCATACCTGGGTGTTGCCAGGTAATGGTGGGGGTGGAGTTTAGACAGAATGCAAACGGCTGGACTTACCCACACACTGGTGGTGCCTCTTCCAAGTGGTCCCCAACCATGTGGGCGCTGAGTGGCCGGATCCCACGCCACAGCTGCAGTGGAGGAGCGTGGTAGTACTAAGACACTGAAGAGACCTGTTAGGTCAGAGGAAGTTGAGACCAGAGGTTCATGTAGGGCAGGATGTAGGCTTAGGCAGGCCTACCTGCCCATCTAGTGTGTTCCTGGTTTCTTCAGTTCTGCTTCGTTCTTTGTTCTTGTAGTCCCTTTCCATTTTATTCTCTTCCTCTCTTTCCGTCTCCTTCAGGCTTCCTTCTGCTCTGCCTCCTCATTTACGCTTGGATTTTCTTTTCCGTTTTGTTGTCTTGAGTCTTATGTCTTTGTTTGTTTGTTTGTTTTTCGAGACAGGGTTTCTCTGTATATCCCTGGCTGTCCTGGAACTCACTCTGTAGACCAGGCTGGCCTCGAACTCAGAAATCCACCTGCCTCTGCTTCCAAGTGCTGGGATTAAAGGTGTGCACCACCACCGCCCGGCTGAGTCTTATGTCTTTAAGCCTTTGTCTCAAACTCATCACATTTGGAATCGATTAGATAATGTTGAATAATCAGGCTGTGCGGTGGAGAAAATTTGAAAGAAGCTTCTTGTGGCCTCTCAGGAGAAGAACATTGTTCATCAACAATATGGCTATTATTTGGCTAGCTAGATTAAAAATAAGACAAAAACTAGCCAACCAACCAACCAACCAAAATCTCTGATCATACTGTGTGGAGCCATGTGGCCTCAAAGGGAAGACATTTCCCTCTACTCATATGCATCTTGTATTTGGGTTAATCTCTTCTTCCCTTTTTTTTTTTTTTTTTTTTTTGAAAAGGAAACTATATTAAAGTGATATGTATTTATGCTTCAGACATTACCAAATTCCCATAAAACCATCAACCACCAGATGCTGCAACATATTTCTGCTTTTCCTTTGTGTTCTTTTCTTTTCCTTAACTATTCTGGAGTGAGAAAAGGATCAGGTACTTCTCTGTAGAGACAAAAAAAAAAAAAAAAAAAAAAAAAAAAATCTTTGCCCCACTCCAACAGGGTCTTAGTCAAGACTTGAGCTTCTTAAGTAGTTTAGGATGGCTTTGAATTCCTGCCTCTAAGGATTGTTGTGGGGCTGACACATGATCGTGTGGAGCCAATGGAACAGCTGAGGGACTAGCGAATGGTTGAGGTTTGGTCTTATTGTCTATTGCAATGCCAAATGCGGGGGCGGGTCCCAGGACCTGGAGTCTGCATGTACTCCCCTGACCCCGCCCTCAAGTTATTTCTGATTGGTAAATAAAGATGCCACAGCCAATAGCTGGACAGAAAAGACATAGGTGGGATTTAGGTTTCATGGGTTTGGGGTTTTGGGAGAACCACAAGAAAAAGAAGACGGTGCAGAAGGAGAAGGGGAAGCCGCTGCGGGTTAGGTGAGCCATAAAAAAATGTGGCCCTGATGGCTGGCCAATTGGAGTTAAGAGCAGCCCAGATAAAACATAGTAAGTAGTAAGTAATAATTCAGGGTTATCTATAGGAAAATAGATTCTAATAGCTTAGAAGGTAGTTATCTGCCCAGTTCCTGTGCCATTTAAGGCTCATTGTATATATAAAGGTTGTATGTGTCTGATATCTGGGAACTAATTAATTGGTCTAGAGTGGAGTAGAAACCCCACGTTGGGATTAAATAATTTCTACAAGTGAGTTTTGTTTTCCCATTAAAACCTGAAAGGATATGGGCTGTAGGCCACAAAGGAATAAATATGCCAACTGAGAATGAGCTGACACAGAACACAAAACCTGAGAGACATTGGAGAACATCTGACTACCAGAGAAGACTCAGACAGCTGGGCAGAGCTGTGGATGAATGTTGAAACTGTGCTGGGGGTTAAACCATGTCCCCCCTCCCTCAAAGATGTGCTGAAGTTCTAACTTAGAAGCTGGGGAATGTGACCTTATTGCAAATAGGGCTTTGCAGATATGATTGAGACACAGATTAAGATGAGGTTCTGCAAAACTTGAGTTGGACATCATCTCAAGATGGCATCATAGTAGCAAGAGAAGAAGCTCAGAGAAGAAAGAGACGTGTAGACATACAGATACAGATGTGTGCGAACACACACACACACACACACACACACACACACACGCACACACACACCACACACACACACGCACAGACACACACACACACACACACACACACACACACACACACACACACACCCTGTGACAGTCAACAAGCCAAGGAATTCCAGGGACTTCTGGGAAACAAGGGAGAGTAAGAATGGGTGGAAAAGCCTGCAGAGGGAGCAGAGATTGGTGATTCCTGAATCTCAGCCTTTTTATCTCCAGAGCTATGAACAATAAATCTTGGCTGGCTTAAGTTATCAGATGTATCAAGTTTTGCCATGGCAGCCCTAGAAAATTAGTGTAACAAATACACACAAAACTAAAAGTGGAAAAAAAGACCTACCTGCCTGCCTCTTCATCCCTCCCTCCCCTAAAAGTGGAAAAAAAGACCTACCTGCCTGCCTCTTCATCCCTCCCTCCCTTCTTCCTTCCCTCCCTCCCTCCCTTCCTTCCTTCCTTCCTTCCTTCCTTCCTTCCTTCCTTCCTTCCTTCCTTTTTCCTTCCTCCCTGCTTTCCTTCACAGGGAGAATAACAGTTTATCTAGGCAAGAAGAAGTGAGAATGGCATAACTATCAAGGTAGAACTGTCCAAATTTAATAGTCATCATCCTATAAACATTGAATGCTCTTAGCAAAAATATAATTCATTGGGAAGAATATGTATGTGGCAGAACTGTGTGTGTGCAGGTGAATGTGCACACATGAAGTCATCTTCCATGGTGCAGAATACGTAATGCTGAACTGGAGAACTCCAGGAGTAGTGACACAGCATCTTAGAATTGCAAGGGTAAGGAGAAGATGGGATTGCCGGGACCGTGAGTCAAGGAACAGGATTGTGGGATGACTTATGTACTATGTGCACGAGTAACTTCCCTGTGATGAAAAGCTGCTTTAAAAAGAATTCTCAGGACTCACTGAGAGACAGCTCAGCAGTTAACAGTGCATTCTGCTCTTGCAGAGAACCAGAGTTAAGTTCCTGAACTTATGTGAGGTAGGTCACAACCTAACACCAGCTCCAGAGGATCTAATGTGTTCTGGTCTCCTCAGGAAACCATGTTTACAAGCACGCTCCCTCCCACCCCTACATATAATTAAAATTCTAAAATAAGGGGCTGAAGAGATGGCTAAGTAGTTTAGAGAATTGGTTGCTATTCTAGAGGACTCAGTTTTGATTCCCAGCACCCACATAGTGGCTCACAAACATTTACAGTTCTGCTTCTAGGGTATACCACACCCTTTTCTGGTCTCTGCTATCAGGCACACAAGTGGTGCACAGACATACATGCAAGCAAAATATCCATTCACATAAAATAAAATAAAATAAAAACATTGTTATACAAAGCCAAAAATAAAGTAAAGAAAAAAGAAAAGAAGTATTGATATATGAAATCATCTGTAGAAATAAGAAATGTGTTAATTTTGGGGGCAAAATTTGAATTTAGATACATTTTATTTGGGGAGTTAATTTCGCTGTTCCCTAGGCCTGAGGAAGGGTTGAATACAGTTGGTTCCTAAAATCTTCATATCTCCCCTTATCTCACATTCAAATCTAACTCTTAAAATAAAAGTATCCATTATTTTGTTGCAATAACTAGAAAAACAATAAGGTTCATTTTACCAATTAAAAAAAAAACCTAAAACCCATAAAATCTTACTTTGGTAAGATCAATCTTTTGTAAAAACTTACTACATCTTATTTATTGGTTGTGTATCTGCGGGGGCATGCATCACAGCCCAAATGTGGCGGTCAGAGGACAACTTGTAGGACTTGATTTTCTCCTTTTACTATGAGAGTCCGGGTGATGGAACTCACGTCGTTAGTTTTGGTGGCAAGTGTATTTACTTCCTGAGTTGTCTCGCTGGCCCAGGTAAGCACTAATTCTTGGAGGTGGGAGTCCCAGGAACCTTCTTATTTCTCTAGGAACTAGTGAGTTCACCACAAACAAGAGCTTTTAGCAAACGCCTCTCTGCTATCCTTAGTTCTCAAGGAGCGAGGGTTCAGCCTGCATTGCCATATTTCACCATTAGAGGGCAGTGCAGCCGCGAGAGCCCAGGAAGGAGGGGGAGAAGGATGCTTTCTTAGCACCTGGAGAGTGGGAGGAAGTGTCTCACAGTGTTTGCACTTGAAGCATCTCAGTAGCTAGATATTTCACTGGCACAAATGGCGTGTCCTCTTCTAAATTTTGTGCGAATCTGAAAAGGCAGTAACTTTGATCTTGATGCATGTTCTATGGCTATCTATTTTGTTTCGAGCCAGGAATTTATTAGGAAATCGAAGGGAAAGGCAAGAAGAACTTTAGATGGGCACATCTCTATTTCCCTACTTTTGCGATAGATTTAGTACGTGCTCTAAAAGAAGACAGTGCCGGCTGAAAAGTGTGCCCTGTTTCTTCTCTATTATTCTAAAATAGATGTGCTTCTCTCACGCATGGATGGACCATTTACCCCTGATTTGTATCTCTGGGACAAATCTGACTCGTTAGCGCCGTTATTTGTAAACTGCTAACCTGGTTCCCTGCGCTCTTGTAACGCTATCTTGATGGGTTGCTGTGAAAATGTGAAGCTGCCTGTCAGGCAGGAAAAATTATGTAAAAATGATGTGGGTATAGAAAATGGAATCGACAAAATGTAATAAACTCCCCCTGGGCTGAAGAGCCGAGCTGCATATGTAATGAAGTACTTTAGGATTACGTCACCTTTTATATAACATCTGGCAGTGACTTTTATTTCAGAGCTAATTTGAAGAAGCCGGGAGTTTTTTTTTTTTTTTTCCTTCTCCCTCCCAGAGCCTGCCTTTATCTGAAAGAAGAAAAAGGAACAGTTACATTTTGCATGCAAAGGAAGCCAGAGTGGTTAGATTATTTTCTTGGGGTAATGAAAAAAGGAAAAAAGAAACAGAAGAAAGGCCAGGTGAACACAGCAGAAGGAATGGAGAGGTTTGTGGGATTCTTAGAGACACTGGACCAGTGCAAGCAACCAGAGAGGTAGCCTAGGTGGCTCAGCTCTCCCCTTCCCACTATTGCCCTTGCTTGGTCTGGATGCACACACCTGATCCAAGAATACCATGGCAATAGTAAATATTTGATTTGTAGTGAGAGGTTATAAAAATGACTCAGATGATTGCAGACAGCCCCTTGGTTTCTTTATCTTTTGAGGAGAAAGTCCCTCCAAACAGCACCCGCCTTCCCTACAGTGTCCAGAAGTACACGTCTATTACAGCATTCACACAACTTGTCTCTTTCTTTTTGTTTAGATAAACAGTGATGAAGATCTATGCAATGGAATTTCCTCTCATGAAAGCAAGGGCTCAGGATGGTTGGGACCCTCTTTGCATCTCTCCATTTTCTCTGCTTGATGCTTTTCTGCCAAACTTGCCTTGTCACATTCTGGTCCTTGCTGAACTGTGTTCGATGACCTCACTGTCCCCCTTCATGATACGTTTGAATCTTCCGTTCTTACTGAAGCCCCAAAATGTCCCTTTCTGAATCTCAAGGCCATGTGTATAATTCAGACCAAGTATTCTCTTACTGCTTTGCAGTGATGACTTTCCAACGGCATGTTTGAGAGCTAGTGGGATGTTTCAAAGTCAAACAATAGATTTGCATATTATAAGGGAGAACGTGTTCTCAGGGATCTGAAGTATATGATGAAATCTGTAATTACGATTTCTGCCAGTGCTGCCTCCTTCAGGCCTTGGCAACCCTGTGCGTGGGTGAGAACAGGCACATGGGCTTTAGTGGGTGGCAACCGCCAGTCGTTGTGGGCTGAGGGAAGTTAAATCCAGGAACCTCTCTTCCCAAGACTTGGGTCTCCTTGTAACCCAGCCTCAGAGGGCAAGGGCTGTTATGCTAAAGCGTCTGGATGTCACCCTGCCACCGAAGACATCCATGTGAGAGCCTGTGGGATGACTGTCATATCAGTGGACACTTGGACTTTACCTTTCTCCCAATGACCATGGCTGCTGATCATGGGTAGCTGTATTGTTACTCTGCAGGGATAATCTCTTGTGTACTGTGTGGAAGCATCACCTGTCAATAAAAAGCTGATGGCCAATGAGCTGAGGCAGGATTAGAAGGTGGGACTTCTGGCAGAGAGAGGGGAAGTCTGGGAGATAGTCAGAGGCAGGCACACAATGGTTTAAACTGGTTAAATAAATTACCAGTTAGACTGGGAGCAAGCCCAAGCTTAAGGCCTATACAGAAGCCTCTGAGGCATTATTTGGGGGCATGGGTGGAACAGCCTATGGCTACATTACTGTGAGGTGATTTAAATTGAATTTTGAGTGAAGTTTGGAGGGTCAGTATGTTTAATATTAATGCTGTAGTGTGTAGGTTATGAATCATTGCATGGCATACTACCCCCAAACACAGTTAGTATCCTTACTTTTTAATTATATACAATATGTTTGTGGGTCAGGAATTTGAGCCAGTGCTCAGCTGGGCAATTTAACCAGAGTGACTTAGTGGTCCACTGTGGACTGAAGGGTCCACGATGGGTCCACTCATGTGACTGGATCTTGTGTAACAGGATATAGACTTTGGACCCATTTTCTTTCTCCAGGATCATCCACAGGTTTTCTCTAGAAGGATCATTAGGATTTTCCATAGTGCCTCAGTCAGAATTTGGCTAAGTCTCTGAAAGACTAAGCTCAGAATTGACAATGTATCAACTCTGTTGCACTTCTGTGGTCAAATCCATTGCATGGAAGCCCAGAATAAGAAAGTAATAAAATAGCTGTGTGGCAGGGATACACACCTTTAATCCCAGCACTTGGGAGGCAGAGGCAGGTGAATCTCTAAGTTCGAGGCCAGCCTGGTCTACAAGTGCCAGAGAAACCTTGTCTCCAAAAAACCAAAATTAATCAACCAACCAACCAACCAACCAACCAACCAAATGTCATAAGACAGATACTGTCTCTTAAGGAAAGGAGTGTTACAGAATCCGTAGCCATCTTTGATCTACTTAGATGTTGCAAACAGAGTGTATGGGGACAGGGCAAGAAGGAGAACTCTGTAAGGAGAGACATTCCCTGCCTGTGGTGGTAGTGAAGAGTCTGTTTCTCTATGTATGCACAAATATAATTGTAGGATACAATTTTGTATCCTTTCTCACACAAATAGATGCATACAGACTGTCTTCTCTTCTGTACCTTGCTTTTTCATCAAACAGATTGTCAACAGCTGTCCCAAATCAGTAAGTATAGATTAACTTACTTTTTTTCTCCCCAAAGCTATATGGTATTCTGTTGCATGAACATGATACAATCTTTTCTTTCTTTTTTTTTTTAAATCAGTTTTGTGTCATGGATATTTTAGGTTGGTTCCAATCTTTTGCTGTTCTAAGCAACACCACAATGCAGAGTCCTGGGCATATTTGTACATGTGTGCAACTATATCTAGGAATGAAATTGTGGGTTTGGGAGTAAAACATTGCGGTTTTTACAGTGATTCCCAAGTGATCTTTCTTAGAGACTCTAAGCTTTACATCCCCCCCCCCCCACTCAGCTTCTGTGGTAGATACTGGGGATCACTAACGGCCCCTCCACTCAGCTTCTGTGGTAGATACTGGGGATCACTAACGGCCCCTCCACTCAGCTTCTGTGGTGGATACTGGGGATCACTAACGGGATCTGTTTTGAGTAAATTATAGGTGAAAAACAAGTTGCAAGACCGAAGAAGGAAAGGAACCAATTTGTGCTTTTTATATCAGCTTGTATTTTATGAGATTTCTAAGTACTTTACCAAAACTCCTGGCGAAGTAGACCAGTGTCAGACATTTCTTGCTAAGAGGAAATGTACCACATGGAGAAATGGGAAGTGTGGACGTAGAGAGAGTCTGTTCTAGGCAAACATTGCCAGGATTCACTGTGGGCTCTCAAGTTAGCCAACTAGCCTTTGATCTTAGTGTTTTGTTTTTTTTTTTTTCCATTTGTCAGATGAGTGTTTGGAGAGATGAACTCAGAAGAATGCTTGGGTCCAAAATTATTTGCTGTTTATAAAACTCTTTTTACTCTTTACCATACAACAGGAAGATCTGTGTAGGAATATCTACAAAACTTGTAAGTCTCTGTACAAAATGAAAATGTGGGGTCTTCATGTAGAAACTATTAAGAGTTTCATAGTAGTCACAGAAGACTCTTAAGATAAGCATTGGCCCTCCAAAGGGTAGCGCTTCTGTGCAACTGCCCTGTGACAGGTCCATGAGGCCAGCTCTTCTCCCATATACCTTCTTTCTTCTACTTACTCCTAAGTGTTTGGTGGTGGCTTGACGCACACTCAACTGATATTATATTGGATGACTTATTTCTGGGACAAATACTCAGAGAACAATAGAAGGGAGGAAAGGTTCCTTTTGGCTCACAGCGTCAGAGGACTTAGTGCATGGTTGTTTGCTCCACGGTTGTGGGCCTGTGGTAAGGTAGAACATCATGGTAGCAGTGATGTGTGGTGGATCAAAGTTGCTCATGGTTACCAGGAAGCAGAGGAACCAGAAAGGGGCCCAGGACAAGATGGAACCAGCAAAGGCAAGCCTCAGTGACCTGTTTCTTCCAGTTAGGTATCATCTCTGAAATGTCCACCATCTCCCAGTATGCCATTAAATTATGACTTCACAGGAAGATTTATCCACCGATTAGGACAGCTCTTGTGATCCATTTATCTTTCATTGATGAGTCTTTTGGAGGGATACTTTGTAATAAGTCATAACACCCATACAGCCCCTTGCCACAAGAAGTTGCCTTAACCCCCATAGCTTATATAAAGGGCATCTGCTGATTGCATCATAGGTAGGATACCTGACGTAAGGACCATGCTGATTGGACCATAGGTAGGATACCTGATGTAAGGACCATGCTGATTGGACCATAGGTAACATACCTGATGTAAGGACCATGCTGATTGGACTACAGGTAGTATACCTGATGTAAGGACCAGCAGTTTGTAGGATGGTGAGAAGCTTTCAGGAGATACTCTGATGGAGGAGTGATCAGTGATTACACTGGCAAACAGACTTTCCCTGGGATTTGATCTGAGATATATGGAAGCATTAGCCAGCTAGATTGTGGTTAGGGGAAGGAAGAGTGGAGGTTAATAGGTAGGGAAAGGAGATGATAGCACACACATGATGATATGCAATTGAACACCGAACCCTTATTACTTGAGGTAGCTTAATTTACTTCTTTCCTTGACAACCTAAAGAGCATAATTAAGCTAGTGTTTTGCTAGACCATCACTTCAGCCTGTTAGTGATTAAGCCACCTAGGGAGTGTGGATTAAGAACAATTAGAAATGGAAAAGCAGCCTGAGCCCTTATCTTTCCCTTCACGTGCCAGCTACTCGACTGGAATGAGCTGGCTGAGTCACTTGTGTTGGCGATGTGGGGGTGAGTGGATCTCTTCGAATGGGATTCTTCTAATTTTTTTTTGCTTTATTTATTCATGTGTTAGTCAACTTTATTATATATCCCAAGGGCTGATTTTTTACTTCCTAACTTCTCTTATGTTATGCTGGGCATCTTGTTCTACTTCCAGTGGGTTAGCCCTAGGGAAAAAAATGTAGCTGTCAAGTGTGTAGCAAGACACATATTTTCTTGGTGTATATCTCTTTCTTTCTGTTGGATTATGCTAATGGGTCCCTAGAGTCTGCGGCAGGGAGAGGCAGGAGCTGGGCTAAATGAACTTGGCAGACCTTTTCCAGGTTAGTCATGTTAAGGAAAGACTTCCATGTAGTCATTCTCCAGCAACGCACTATAAAATACACATAATAATGGATACTTCTCCATTCTCCTTCATGGTTCATAGAGGCTCTGTTTATTGGTCTTTAGACGAATAATCAACTAACTTGGTCAGGAATGCCATAGAATACCATCCATATCTGTGTTCTGGGATGCATTAAAATCTGTGGTGTTGGGGTGCGTTATGTATAATGACATGCATGGGCCAGAGTGACAGACTTAGGCAAGGCATCCGTAAAGCTGTGCCATGTGAAACAGGTCCCAACTTGAATGAATCACTGTTGCCTGAGTACCTTGGAGAACATGAACTAGAACTCTGGTCATCTTCTCAGGTACGAATGGGTAGGATACAGTCTAGTTGTGTTTACGGGGTAGATTAACAAGTGCTCCACTGACATTAAGTGTGGAAACAGAGGTTTTTGTTTGCCCTTGTATGAAAGTACTAGATTAGGTGTTCTGCCTTGAAAAGATTCAGGTCCAGAAAATGGAATAAATGTGAAAAATCTAGTATTCCAAGTTCATTCTTGTCTTAAGTACCCCAACCCTCAACATGTACCTTTGTATATAACTAAGAAGGACTGGGTTTGGGAATTTTGGTGTGATTCCCATGGGAATGCGTTCAAGACCAGTATGGCTGGCATTTCTAAAAATGGAAAGGGGAAAATGAATCTGTCATTTTCCAGCTTCCTTGTGTAGTGAATTCCAGCAACCTAAACCTTCCCATGAGGCCACAGTACTAGCAAAGCAGTGGTTGGGTCAGGCAAATGTCATTTATTTGGGCATTTAAAACGTTAATACGTTTTAATTTAAAACAGTAACGTGTCTCCTAAGAGTCATAAATGTAACCTGGCAGCGGGTATGTGAAGGAGAGAACCCCCGTGGGTTAAAACCTGAGTAACCTCAGGCATTGGATGTGAAGGACAGAACCCCCGTGGGTTAAAACCTGAGTAACCTCAGGCAGCGGGTATGTGAAGGAGAAAACCCCTGTGGGTTAAAACCTGAGTAACCTCAGGCAGCGGGTATGTGAAGGACAGAGCTCCTGTGGGTTAAAACCTGAGTAACCTCAGGCAGCGGGTATGTGAAGGAGAGAACCCCTGTGGGTTAAAACCCGAGTAACCCCAGGAAATCCAGGATGAAAGGAGCAGCTATTACAGGAGGATTAGTGGCACAGTGATATCTAGAGAGGTCATGTGGTGGTGTGAATATGCTTGGCCCAGGGGGTGGCACTGTTAGGAGATTGTTGGAGTAGGTGTGGCTTTGTTGGAGGAAATGTGTCACTGTGGGCATGGGCTTTAAGACCCTCATCCTAGCTGTCTGGAAGCCAGTCTTGTCCTAGCAGTCTTCAGATGAAGATATAGAGCTGTCAGCTCCTCCTGGACTATGCCTGCCTGGATGCTGCCATGCTCCTGGCTTTTCGATAATGGACTGAACCTCTGAACCTGTAAGCCAGCCCCAGTTAAATGTTGCCCTTATAAGAGTTGTCTTGGTCATGGTGTCTGTTCACAGCAGTAAAACTAAGACAGGAAATGTAGTTTATTTATCATTTTTTAATTTATCATTTATTTATTTATATTTATTTTCCATTTGGGTATGGGAACATTTCATATATTTTCATTTTTTATATGCCACAGCAAGGCCATTTAACATAAACTGAATACAGACCTGTTATTGAACACTAACCATGTTTTTAAGATACTGTTCCATTACTATGAAGAGGCAGCATGACTAAAGAATCTTATAGAAGAAAGAGTTTATTGGGGTCTTGCAGTTTTAAAGAGTTAGAGACCATGACCACTGTGAGGAGCATGGCAGCAGGCAGGCAGGCAGGCAGGCAGTGGAGCAGCAGCTGACAACTCATGTCTTGCTCCACACCCAAAGCAGAGAAAGCTAACTGGGGATGACATGGGCTTCTGAACCCCCTGAGTGTGCTCCCAGCACCACATCTAATCAGTCCCAAATAGTTCCACCAACTGCATACCAAGTATCAGACAGAGGAGCCCATGGGAGCCAAGTCTCATTCAGATCATCACATCATATACATAAAATCATGGTTGTGTCTGGAAAGTCCTCAGAGAGAAGAGCACAGATGCAGACACAGGATCCACAGTTTTCTCAGGTAAGGAGGGGGTCTCTTTCTTTATGTCATTTAGAGCATATGTCATGTGAGATGCAGCTTCCAGCCTTGAGAGGCAAGATCAGGTTGCCTACATCAACCCCTAAATCCACAGGCTCTGGTGTGGGCTAAGAGGGAGCAAGCACACAATCTGCAGATGAAGTAAAATGCCAGTGAACAGTAGAGATCAGTCAAAGCTGCAAGAGACCGCACAGACTAGAATGAGGGGATTGGGTAGTATGCTAGAAAGTTACCCTTAACATTTTAACTTGCCTTCATTAAGCCTGGTCTCAAAATGTTTAAATAACACGAGTAAAAAGTCAACCTCCTAACTTCTCATTGCTCCTATATTTTATTTCTCTTCTTTAGAGGCAACCACTGTTTGGTGACTTTTTCACACCTGTGTGTGTGTGTGTGTGTGTGTGTGTGTGTGTGTGTGTATTCAAGTATGTAGGTTTTAGTAACATAACTTGGATGATACTGTGCATGTGATCATATAAGCAATATGCCTAAGTGCAAATAGTCTGTGAGTTCTAAGCATTCTCTATAGCTGGAATTTAACTTTCTCTTCACTAAACAATACAGCATCCTGAGTGTGTTAGTGAGTGTTATGATCCCAGTACCTGTGAGCTGGGATAGGAGGAGGCAGGAGGATCAGGAGTTCAAGATCACCCTTGACTGCTTGAGAGATTGAGACCAGCATGGGCAATGTGGGTGGGACCTTATCTCCAAAAACCCAAACCAACTAATCAAACAACAACAACAACCAAACAGCAACCACAAAACAACATAATACTGTATCAATACACTCACTAATACCCTTTTTAAGTAGATATAGGTGTACATTTTCAGAGCTACTTTGTTGTTAAATTGCCACCTGAAAGAATAGTGCATGGTGGTGTCTATTTTTCCTATGCCTTTGGCAACTCTGGATGTTATCAGTCTTGCTAATTATAGTCAATCTTGGTGGACAAAGAAGAATGAGAGTTGTTTTAATTTATATTTCATTGATTAAGAGCTGTCAAGTGTATTTTTTTGTAATCATTGAGAATTTTAATTTATTCTCCTGTGAATTTATCTTATCTAGTTTTCTTGTATTTTTTGTTTTCTTGATTTTATTTATTTTTAAAGAATAGTTTCATTCATATTAATGTGTGCACACATATGTATGTACACCACAATATGCAAGTGTAGGACAGAGGACAACTTTGAGAAGTTAGTTTCCTCCATCCACCTTTACTTAAGTTCTGGGGATTGAACTCAGATCACCAAGCTAAGCAGCACCGTGCTGCTCCCAGAAGTCACTAATAGAGCATTGCCTTGATAAAATCCACTTGTATTTGATGTGTTTATCATTTCCTTCATCTTTAGTGTCTTATAAAGAAGTAACTTCTGTCATCCTGTTCCCTTATGACTGTGAGGTGTTACAAAACTGCCTTGCCATAAGAATATTTCCCCTAAATACTTTTAAAGTAAAAACTGATTTAGTCTTACAGTAAATCTGATTTTTAAAGTAGTAGTTTTGTATAATGTGTCATGCACAGAAATTTTCTTCTTCTTTCTGCACAAATTCTTCTTTACAGTCATGTGCCTTCTGATCCCCCCCCCAGCTGTTTCTCTGCTGCACCCTGCAGTGTAGATCCTTAGAATATCTGTGAATTAAACCATCTAATCAAATATAGATTTTTAATGTACAGGTACTTTTTTTTCTCTTGCGGAGAAAGCACCTACATTTTTACCAGATGCTCAAAAAAAAAAAAAAAAAATAAATAAAAAAATCTTGATCTAATATGGTTGGGGAGTCCTGCGTCACGTTCTCTTCCACCTCCTACCAGGAAGCCTCTCCATATCCACCCTTTCATTTCTTCTGCTCCTCTTAGCTAATACAAGTAGTTATGGTCTGAATGAGAATGGTTCCCATAAGCTTATATGTTTGAATGCCTTGTCATTAGAGATGGTAGTATTTGAGAAGGATTAGGAGGTGTGGCCTTGTTGGCAGAAGTCTATAACTGAGGGTTGGCTTCTACGCCTGTCCTGGTGTCTCTCCTACCCACCCCTCACTCCCAGCTATGGATCTGGATGTAACTCTCAGCTACTGCTCCAGTGTCATGAGGATTACAAATGCTCTGGATATGCCCTTGCCTTATATAATAACAATGGACTAACTCTCTGAGACTGTAAGTCAGCCTCCAGTTAGCTTTCTTTTATAAGAGTTGCCTTGCTCACGGCATCACTATACCATGTAGCACAACTAAGACAGTAGTGCCTCCTAATTAATTCATTCAACAAACATCAAGTGAGCACCTACTACATGAGGCATTGTATTCAGGTTCACTAAGATCTGAAAGTTCTTCTCAACTGGCTGATAGTCTGGACTGGAGAAAAGTAATCTGACACGTAAGAACACACTAGATCACAGATAGAGCAAGTCTTGGATTTGTGAGTGTTCAAGTATTTCTTTTTCTTTTCTTTTTTTTTTTTTTTTTTTTTTCCGAGACAGGGTTTCTCTCTGTGTAGTCCTGGCTATCCTGGAACTCACTCTGTAGACCAGGCTGGCCTCGAACTCAGAAATCCGCCTGCCTCTGCCTCCCAAGTGCTGGGATTAAAGGCGTGCGCCACCACCACCCAGCTGTTCGAGTATTTCTATGTGCAGTGTTATTTTAAAAACATCTGATGTCACTGGGGGAGAATCAGGGGAAAGCCAAATGATCAGTTAGAAGCTGATGGAGAAGCATCACGGAGGAGCATTAGGGGTTGAACTGTGCCTGAGGCTGTGGAGATGGAATGGGAAAGATTCAGAACATACTAAGAAGGAAAGGCAGATTGGAATTACTTATTGAGCCATCGAACATGAGGACTCATGGGGAACCAGAAATCAGAAATAACTGCCAGTTTTGTGGCTTAGGTGAGTGGCTGGCTGATGGAGCCATTGCTGAACTGTGAAACAAAGCCAAGTATCAGATTTAAGTGAAGGTTTAGTTTTGCACATGCACAGTCTTGTGTATTAATATAGAACTAGAAATGGACACGATCATACTAAGCAGGATGAGAGGTATAGCCTGTTGTGTTCTGTATGTTACTAGTTTTTAAATCTTAAGAAATTCCACAACTATAAGCTTCATGTAGCCCCCTCCAGTTAAAGATCAATATGAACTGTTATGTTTAAGATGGCTTGAGTTAGGGCTGACCACTGGGCGGCACTTCCAGCACCCACCTATAAGCTCACTGTGATTTTTGCCTTTATAAGCTGATATAGAAAAATGTTCCAGCTCATAGCCTCAGCCCACAAATTCTGAACTTCGGCCCTGGTCAACCAGTCTTAGGTGCATGTTCAATAAATGATCCCAGTCTGACTGAGATCAGTGTTTGCGTGGTTTGTGGGGTGACTCCTGGACCCCAACAGTGTGAATGAGAGGGAAGGTAGTGAGGATTCTGTACATAGATGTGTTTTACCCAAAGCTTCATGGTGAGCTGGGATGGTAACTGGAGAGTCTATGGCTAACCAGATCGTTTCTTGTGTACTGGAGACTGTTATAAGAAGAGACTGTTAATGAAGTTCCATAAAGCTAATTCCAGAACCAATAAAT
This sequence comes from Arvicanthis niloticus, assembly GCF_011762505.2. Lineage (NCBI taxonomy): Eukaryota > Metazoa > Chordata > Mammalia > Rodentia > Muridae > Arvicanthis > Arvicanthis niloticus. Next base: position 52,492,433 of record NC_047676.1, on the reverse strand, counting down.
TCAGGTATCTGGTGGTTATATTTTATTGTTTTATTAATTTTTTTGGTTTACTTTTTGCGACACCATCTCACTATGTAACCTTGGCTGGCTTGGAACTTGCTATGTAAACCAGGTTAGACTTGAACTCAGTAAAAATCCACCTGCTTCTGCCTCTCGAGTGTGGTTACTAAAGGTGTGCACCACCATGCCTGGGTACATTTTATTTTTTGGAAAACTTGTGTTCTGGTTTTCTTTCTGTTGCTGAGATAACATAACTAGAAGCAATCTGGGCATGAGAGAGTTTACCTGACTTACGCGTCTCATGTCACACACAGTCCATCAGCAAGAAAAAGTTGGGACAGGAACTCAGGCAGAAACCTGAAATTAAGAACTGAAGCATGTTCATGAGACTCCATGGCCCATTTAGCTTGCTGTTTATGCAACCCAGGACCGCCTGCCTAAGAGCAGCACCATCCACAGTGTGCCGTTTCCTCCCATATCAAGAATTAATCAAGAAAATGTTCTACAGACTTGTCTACAGGCCAATGTCATGGAAACATCTTCTTAGTTAAGGCTCCTTTCCCCCAAATGACTGTAGTTGGTGTTACATTGACAAAAAACTAACCAACAACTTGATTGCTGAACTTGGTAAAAAGTTTCCTTGTCTATTGATGGTATTAAAGGTATTTAAAACTGAGATGTCTTAGGCAATGACACACAGAAAAGAAGCCAAAACTTACTAAACAGTGTGTGGGGCGGTACCAGCAACCACCAGCTCTGCTCCCGTTACCAGATTACGATCTAGGAAGATGGAGACAGATGATTCTCTTAGGAGTACTTTGACCAAAGAGACTGATTTCCAGACTGAATCGGTTGGACTTCAGGGTCTCCTCAGGACTAGATTATAGAATGTAACTTCAGTGCCAAATTTATGTAAACACTTCTGCTGAATTATACTGAGGGCCACATTTATAATCATAAAACTTGGGGGCAAAGTGAGCATTGATACATACAGGAACACTGAAAAATTTGGTTCTTATCTTCCCAAAACCCAAGGTGAAGAAGTATGTGACAAGTTTGAAAGGGAGAATAAAATGAGCCCACCCATTTGAAGCAGGGATTACAAAGGCAGGAGAGATTTCAGTTTCAATCTCTGGCTTCATTTTGAGCAGGAAGTAGGAGCAAAGCAGTGATGGATGCTAGCGATGAAATTTTAGATATGATTTTGCAGGCCCTTATATGTGCTCTGTTTTTATGGTAGGTCAGCGTAGTGGCCTATAGCTGAGCGTCAGTACACTATATCATTTTACTGCACAGTGATGGTTCATTTTCCCTCTTTGGTAAGTGTGAGATCTTACATTATTCCAGGAAATGATTTTTTTTTTTTTCAGACAGGAACTACAGGACATCTTTTTCCTTTTGACAAATGCCACATAGATAAACCTCCTAGCAGAATCGGCCATCCTTCAGGGCTTTTTTATGCATCTTATTTGTGGTAATATGCACTGTATAAAAACAGACTTAATTATAGATATTATACTCTCCTGTTATGCTTCCCGGTGATGGCTCAGAATGTCACATCTCAGTGTACTTTGAAGAAAATTGGGACTTAAAAGTTCATTTTGAAAGGGAAGAATGAAAAAAACTGAGATTTCTGTGGTATGCATTAAAGTGCCTAGAGGGAGGAGTCAATAATATTACCTTTCTTGAGTAAAAGGAAGGAAGAGAGATGTTTGTTTACCTGGATTTTATGTTGTTGTCATTGTTATGAGTTTTTTTGGGGGGGAAATTTATTTTTAACTTGTGTTCTGATACTGACTAAATACAATAAAAAAAGAGAAACTACTCTATTGTTGCCACCTCTTAGACAGGATGGAAATATATTCAGATTGAGAATATAGAAGAAAAAAATTTATCTATAGATATGTTACTATTATTGGTGGTGTTTCTAATTCTCTCTTTCCAGGTCACACCAATTTAAGGAACTAGGTCTAGAACATCAGATGAGAGTGATGGCATGACCATTTCACCTTGAGCACTTTCTGGGCAGTATCATTGAGACCCCAACTCTTCCCTGCCTCCTTCATCTCTCAAACTCTCCCTCTGTCTTGGTTTGGTTCTGACTGATGAATGTTATCCTGAAAGACTCTTGGTTTCTCAGATACCCATTTTACTATTTCCAGCTGCCTTTGCCCTGAGGATTGGCAGCCTCAGTTGGAAGGTCATGTGTGCCACCTTGATGACCTTGGAGCACTTTCCACTTTCCTCGTTTCTCCTCTGGAGCCGAAGAATATCCCAGAGAGTAGTCTGGATCTTTCTGTCTTTCTAATTCTATTTTGAGCAACTTTACAGGTCCAGCCCCTGGGATTGGGTTGAGGATGAAGGATCTTTCCATGTCAGTCAGTTCTCTGAGTTTTGTCACTGAACTGAGAGGCATCTGAATACTTCAGCAGTCTCACAGTTCAGGAAGGGCTTTCTATCTTCCCAGCGGGACTTCTCTGAGAATTTGGGGCAGAGTTTCAGAGACTTTGACAATTGATTCTGTTGGCTAGGAAAAGCGTCAGTTCCTCAGGTAAGAAACCTGCCCAGAGCCAGTTCTGCTCTGATGTAGCTCAGGAGATGGGGCTGCAAATTAAATTCCACTTCTGAAAATATTTTGAAGCATTTTAAAAAGCAAAATCCCCCCATAAGTGTGCTGACCTGTAATTTCACTTAAATACCTAGAGTCTTAATTAAACCAATTTTTTATCCATTTTCCAAGGCAATCCTCTAGGGGCACCAGTTCTTTCCCAACAGCTCTCTCAATTTTCTGTAAATAGTAATGAGATTATGTAAATGAAACTTTGGGTTTCAAATTCTGACCACATTCCTTGCCTCTTGTCTTAATATTTCTTTTTATCCCATCCTGGCCTTTTACTTTGCAGCCCTAGAGTTTGCAATACGCAGTTCTAGATAGATAAGTTGATAGTCACTGTGCCTTCCCTAGTTGCAGTGGTTTGAATAGGTTTGACCCCCAAAGATTCACATGTTTAAATGCTTCAGCCCATGGGGAGTGGCACTATCAGGAAGTGTGACCTTGTTGGAGTAGGTGTGGCCTTGTTGGAGGAAGTGTGTCACTGTGGGAGAGGGCTTTGGGGTCTGTTAGTGCTCAAGCTCTGTCCAGTGCAGAACAGATCTTCCTCCTGGCTGCCTGTGGAAGACAGTTTCCTTCTGGCTGCCTTTAGATTAAGATGTAAAACTCTTGACTCCTTCAGTATCGTGTCTGTCTGCATGCTGCCATGCTTCCTGCTATGATGATAATGGACTGAACCTCTGAAACCGTAAGCCAGCACTAGTTAAATGTTTGCCTTTATGAGAGTTGCCTTGGTCATGGTGTCTCTCCACAGCAATAAAACCCTAACTAAGACACCAGTCAAGGGCATTTACTGGGTGCCCACATGTCTGGTACCAGATACCATAAAACAATGAGTCTCTGATCACAAACGCTTACAGTGAAGCTAACTCTGTTGGGTCAGGAGGAGGCTAGGGTGTGGTCTATAGGACATCAGGGATCATATGTATTGCCAGTGCAAGAGGTTTTAGAAGGGTGAAAGTGCTGTAGGAATCTAGAATTCCAAGAGAAAGGTACTGATGCAAACAAGCATAGGGAATAGCTTAGCAGCTTGGCTCTCCATTTGGCTTGGGCTATGTATCCATGTCTCTTCTAATAATGCAAATCCTTTGCACATAAATACCTCTCTGCATGATGTACCTCACAATCTGCTAGCAACTGGGACTCCCGCCTGCATTAAGCTGCATACAAACCCACTCCAAACAAGGTAATGCGTTTCTCTTTTCTTTAATGGCCATCAGTCAGAGTCTACTCATGGATCTCAATACACTTGGGAACTATGGCCAATGATCAGTCTATTTGGGTACATGTGCAACAAGGCAAAGTGTGTCCTCTAATAAGCTTTTAGGGATCTTCTTTTATTTACCATTACTTGGCTGTGTATAATTAGGTGTGCAGGTGATTAAATTTAAATGAATCATGGGAAGGGACATGTATAGTAGAGAAATGGTTATATAATTTAATCTGTTGCTCAAAACAAGGTACCACCAGATATACCCCTTGCCAACCAAACCTTTTCTTTGCTTGAACTCTATAAGAGGAAACCTTGAATACTAATCAGGGCTCTTGAGTACTTTCACTCATGTGGCCTATTGTCACTTCTGACCATATTTGTTTCTTAGCTGCAGTATTATCTTACTTTGAATAAAGTTTCTTGCTATTTTGTAATATGTGTGCGCTTTTATTTTAGCTGTTTGAGTAAGAGGCCAAAAACTTGGAAACAGCCACTCAGACTTTGATCTCTGGTAGCAGTACCACAATATGACCTTGTCTTGCATTGGTCTTTCAAGTCAAATTCATCTTACCTGTTAATATGCATCCTTTAGGCCTGCATTTCTTATTTTTCTTTTTTTGTTTTTTGTTATACTTTTCTTTTTTAATTGAAAACTTTTTTTTTCATATAATGTATTTTGATCATGCTGTTCTCCTCTCAGCTCATCCCAGATCTCTCCTCTCCCTACTCACTCAGCTTTATATTCATCTCCCCTTTCTTAAAAAACAACACACACACACACACACACACACACACACGTGCGTGCACGAGCACACACAAACACACACACTCCACAAAACCAGCAAATATACAAGCAAAAGACCAATAAGAAAAAAAAAAAAAAAGCTCTAGCAAAGCAAAATGAGTCAAAAGTTCTACAAAAATGCCACTACAAAATGAGTTCATTTTGTGTTGTCCATCTGCTCTTGGGCATGGGGCCTGGCCTGAAAGGAGACTCTGTTGGAGAAAACAGTTTTGTCCTTGGCCAGTGGGTATAAATCTAGGTACATATTTCAACCTGTTTGCATCCTAGTGTCTTCTTTTATAAAATATGAATGATGAAATAATACATCCTTATCTAGAACACTGTGATCTCTTGATTGTTAACTTGAAGGGACTTAGAATCATCATAGAATAGGCTTCAGGATATGCCTCTGTGGGGTTATCTAGATTAGGTTAACTGAGGTTTGAAGAACTACCCTTGATGAGTTGGGGGTTATGGATTGAAGTAAAAGAAGAAAACTGCTCGGCAGAAGCGTTCATCTTCCTCTGCCTCCTGATGGTAGATGCAATATGGCTGGCTCCTCCACAGCAATTTCCCATGATACACTGAGCCCAAATAAGCATCTTCTTCCTTAAACTGCTTCCTGTCCGGTATTTAATCACAGCAACGAGAAAAGTAACTAATATAAAGATAAAATCAGAAAGCCTTAGCACAGACCCTGGAACATATTGCCCAGTAAATGGTAATATTTATGCTAAACAACCCATTGGCATCTTCTTGGCATCTGTTTGTCTTAAGAAGGGTTAGAAGACTGGACTAACAATAGAATATCGAACAGTCAGGCTACCAAAAGACAGAGAGAGCTACATCTTTTTTCCCCCTATTGGGAGCTACTGACCTCTGATAGAGAAGAATCTTGGGAAGACCTTGTAAAAAAAAAAATTTGCTTTTGTCCTTCAGGGTAATAGAAAATATTGAGTTTTCTGACTTTTAAGAGCAGAAAGGTAGCAATTTACTCAATAAACAGACTGAATAGATTTCTAGAACTTTAAGAGGCCTCAGAGACCATCTACTCTAACTTCTTTATTTAATAGGGGAAACAGCTGAGGGCCAGAAGTACAGACCAACTCTGTCATCCTCCTTAGACCATGACCTCCCATAGGAATAAACACTTTTCTTCAACTCCTAGCTTTTTCTACTCTATGTTGTGCCTAGTTGTTTATTACGACAACAAGGGGCACATGGTGACACATGCCTGTGATTCCAGATCCTCAGGGCCTGGAGGTATAAAGCCTACATATTCAAGGCATGATTGGACACATTTATTTGGGGACCTTGTTTCAAAGTAAAAGAAGGGGCTTGGGGTGTAGGTCAGTGGTAGCACATTTGCCTAGCATGTGTGAGACCATGGAGTCAATACTTGCTTTGGAGATGATAGATAGATAGAATTTCCTGCAACGTTAAGCCTTCAATGACTGACTATCATGCCTAATTTTGCTCTTTGATATAGCTCTGGCACTCTGAATAAATGGTCTATTATAAAATTCCTGGGGAGAAGCATTGGTGATTTAGATTAACATAAATTCCAAAGGCATAATATTGGATATTAAAATTTAGAAATATAGAGAGATATTGTGTGCTTAAATGTTAGGTGAGAAAGCGAATGGAAGAGAAAAAAAACCTTGCTTTTTGAGGCAGTATCTTTGAGGTCTTTGAGGCCCAGGTTGATCTTGAACTCACTACGTAGCTGAAGGTGACCTTGAATTTCAGATCCTCATGTCCTCCTAATTGCTGAGATTCCTGGTGTGTGCCTCCATACCCTGCGTCCAAACATTTTGACTTGAGTAATTAACTGAGATAAGTAATATAATTAATTGGGATGTAGAAATCTTTGGACCTACCATGTTTGGTTCGCCCAGGAAGATTCTGAGTATATGTTGGAAGCTTGATTCTGAAGCTCAGGAAAGAGAGATAGGATGAAGATGTAAATTTGGGAATTTTCAGTGCAAAGATATTTATAGGACTGGATGAGATCATCTAGGGATGGGATGGAAATAGAAAGAAGAAGAATGCTGAGGGTCGGACTCTGGAGAATTCCATTTTCTAGAGGGCTAGTGGGGAAGGGTGCCAGCCAATGAGCAGAGGTGCCAGCCAGAGAGGAAAGGTGCCAGCCAGTGAGGAAGGGTGCCAGTCAGTGGGACCTAGGGCTTATTACTAGGAGAGTTTTTGAAGATACCATTTATTGGTTCTTTTTTAGTGTGTTTGGGCTTTACACAAGTAGTTCAGTAGGGTTGTTTATAATGAGGGGGAAATTTAGACTTATGTAGGATGGATAACAGGGAAGGTAAGGGAGTTAGGACTGTGTGTAACAAAGTCATGTCCAAGAATGGATTAGTAGGGGCCTCAAGAAGACCTGTAGGAGAATATCTCAGGTCCTACTTTTGTCCCTTGAGTGAGGTTCAATATATCTTGAGTGGAAAGAATTTGGGCCAAACATGAAGATAGAGAGACTATTATATATCAGAGTGAATGAGAGTAGAATTGAAAAGGCCTGACAGGCTATGGAAGATGCTCTCTGTTGAAGTCTGATGTGCTAAAGCAAGTGGAATGAGGTGAGGGTCTCCCTTGAAAGGGTAAGAGGACTGTGCTCTAGAGGCATTTGAAAAGGACGAGCAGTACACATGTGTACAGTAATATATGATCATACCTACCTCCCCTTTCACCATTCATTTCCCATATCCTTTTAATATGCCCCCTACCAAATTTATATCTTTTTTTTTTTTTATTGATGACCCACCAAGTCTACCCATACGTGGATGGGTGTTGGACTGCTAACCATAATGTGGGAAAGCTACCAGAAAAGGAAACCATGAACAAGTAAATCTTCCTCCTCTCTCTTCTCTTCTCCTCACCCCTCCTCTCCTCACCCCTCCCCTCTCCTCCCCTCCTGTCCTCTCCCTTCCTGTTCTCACCTCTTCCCTCCTGTCCTCACCCCTCCCCTCCCCTCTTTTCCTCTTCTCTTCTCTCCTCCCCTTTCCCCTCCTCCTCTTCCTCCTCCTTGTCCTCCTCATCCTCCTTGTCTCTCCCTCTCCCTCTCCCTCTCCCTCTCCCTCTCCCTCTCCCTCTCCCTCTCCCTCTCCCTCTCCCTCCCCCTCCCCCTCCCCCTCCCCCTCCCCCTCCCCTCCCCCTCCCCCTCCCCCTCCCCCTCCCCTCTCCCTCCCCCTCCCCTCCCCCTCCCCGTCCCCCTCCCCTTCCCTCTCCCCCTCTTTCTTTGTCAGGGTTTCATGTATCCCAGGCTAGTCTTGAATTCCCTGTGTAGTGAAGACACCTCTTTCCTTCACCTTATGAGTGCTTGGGTTATAGGTCAAAGTCATCCTATGCAGTGCTAGGGATGAAATCCATGGTTCTTTGCATGCAAGATAACCACCTTACAATGAATGGAGTCACATGCCATCTCTGTGATGACTCCTTCCTCATCTTTTCCTTTTTTCTTTGTTGCAGTGCTGAGAACACGGCATAGGGCTTTGCACAGGGCAAGCAAATGCTCTATCACTGCACTAAACCCTCCAGTTTCTGTCAACCATTCTAGGCCACAACTGGTAAGAACGGATAGCTTGATTTCACAAACTCCGTTCAGCATCTTGGCTGGATAATAAAAAATTTAACAAAAAAGCCTAGTGAATTGGCTCTTCAAATCTTAAAAGATAGCTAATTAGCCGATGAATGTGTTTCTGTTTGTACAAAGGCCTATAGCAGAAGCCAAATGATCTAATAAGATCAGCTCAGACTTCAGATTTTGATGGCCTGCCAGGTGAATATTGACACGACTGCATTTATTTATGAGGTTGCTGGTCGTTTGAATTGCCCTGTGAGGGCTTGAGTTATTTTACAGCACTATTCTCTCCTGCTTAACTAAATGACATTAATCTTACCCTTCAGATAGCAGAGACGGTGGGCCAAGTAGAGATTTCTGTGAGCTAAGGAAGATGCTTTAGTGACTGGGGTGTGTGAGTGGAGCTCTTCCTGCTCCCCAGAGACTTGTGAGATCCTGACTGGGCTCACAAGGTGAAGCAGTCTTGCTTAAGGAAAGAGAGAGAGAGAGAGAGAGAGAGAGAGAGAGAGAGAGAGAGAGAGAGACCTTTCAGGAACTTATTTATATAAGCACTCATTACCATATAATCGTTTTCCTACCCTGGTTTGAACTGTTGTATTTCCTTGAAAGGAATTATTATTATTGCTTTAAAACTCTCAAATTTGGACTTTCCCAGCAAGCATTCTCTCTGAAATGAGTCCAAGTTCAAAAGCCTTAACACATGTCATTTTATGTACTTTCTGAATTGCTATGTTAAGAGTACCAACCACTTAAATCCAAAGAAAAGTTTGCTTCTCTCTCTTGGCAAATTCTGCTCAGGATGGTACATATTTAGGTGAATTTAATAAATATTAGACTAGGAGAAAACTTAGACATTGTCTGTTCTGTTCCTCTAACTTTCAGATGAGGGAGCAGAAAGAGGCAGCAGAAAGAATAAAGAGGTGTGGTGTTTGGCCAAGCTCATACCTCTGATGGGTGACAGTGGTGCCAGGAGCTAGCCCCCTCTCTCTGTTTGTTTTCTTTGTTTGCTTTATTGCTGACAATGCTAATTTTCTGTGCCGGTTACTTTTGTGTCAGATTGGTACAAGCTAGGGGTTATCTGGCAAGAGAGGACTTCAGTTGAGAAAATGCCTCCATAAGACTGGCAGCAGACACATTTGGAGGGGCATTTTCCTGATTAATGACTGATGTGGAAGACCACTAGTGGGCGGTTGTCATCCCTAGGCAGGTGATCCTGGGTTAAGTAAGAAAGCAGGCTGAGCAGGCCATGGGAGCAAGCCAGTAAGCAGCATTCCTTCATGATCTCGGCTTCAACTCTTGTTTTCATGTTTCTGCCCTGCTTGAGTTCTTCCCTTGGCTTCTCTCAATGATGGATTATGATCAGGATATTAAGCCCAATAAATGCCCCACAAGTTACCTTTACTTATGGTGTCTTTGTCATAGTAATAGAAACACTAAGACACTTTGGTTGCTTCATTCAAGAGATGTTTGTCAGAATTTTTTTTTTTTTCAACAAAGAAGCTGTTCTTTTCCTTCTGGGATTGGTAAGTACTTGGAGGGAGTGTTTTGGCCCTGTATCTATTTTCTTTCTAAACTTTGACTATTCCCCATGGGCACGTCTTGGTTGGATTTTTACTGTTATGCTTACCAAATGGCATTTTCTAATTCTCTTGTTCCTCCTTGGTTGGAATTTCACTGAAAAGTTCTTTTTTTTCCTTGGACTCATGGTTTTCTCTTTATTCAATGGTTTATAATGTCATAATGTATGTCCATTACTACCTTTTCCCCACTTTAAAGACAGGGTCTCATGTAGCCAGGCTGGCCTCAATCTTGCTTTGTATCTGAGGAGGGCTTTGAACTTCTGATCCTCCTGCTTCCATCTTCTGAGTGCTGGGATTATAGGCATGTACCACTCTGCCCAGTTTAGGTGATGCTGGAGGTTGAATGCTGGGTTCTGTGTATCTCACACAAGCACTCTGCCAAATGAGCTACTCTGTACATCCATAGCCTTCATCCCTAATTGTTTTGAGGAACAGTTTTCTATAAACATTGGAGCATCTTACATTCTCACTAGCAACATGCAAGGGTTCCTGCTTCCTCAGCTCTTGGCCAACTCTATTATAGCTGGTCCTAGAGAGGGGATATAATATTTTGTTTTTTGGCTAATGTCATTGAGTATCTCTAAATGTACTCTACTGACATTTCTGCATATTTATTGCAGGCATAAATAGCCAAACCTTTTTAGTTGGGTTGTTAGTCCTTTTGGCATTAACTTGTGGTATTCTTCATAGATTCCAGGCATCAGGTCCTTATCAGACACATGGCTTGCAGATTTATTCTCACTCTGCAGAATTTAGTTTCATTCTTGAAGGTTTTTGATGAAGCAAGTATTTTTAATTTCAATGTAGTGCAATCTGGCTATTTTTCTTTGTTGCTACCTTTTTAGTGCTGCACCTAAGCCATCACAGACAAACACAAGGTCACAGAGCTTGTCCTGGTGTTTTATTTGGGGTTATGCTTTAGCACATACATTTTGAATTTTATCCATTGTGAACTGATACTTTTGTAAGTTATTTGCTAAGGGTCTAATTCCTTGACGAGTAGATATTCACACTGAAGAGACTGGTAGCCTGCCCTCTCCATTTTTTTTCTCTCCAACTTTTCTGAAAATTTTTTAAAATTTAGACTAGTCCAGTGCTTTGAGCCTTTTCTTCCCAGCCATGGAAATAGGCATTTTCCCAAGAAACCCTGGTTGCTTTTATTGAAGAATGGTATTCAGAAACCAGCATTTAGATTGGGGGTGTATTTAAGTACTGAAAAATGTTATTCTATGTACTGCAAAAATCTTTTAGTGGAAGTTGTGCTGCATTATCTTTTTCCTCCTGGTGATCATTATGCCTAATTTGATGGTTTTGTTGAGCTGTTTTGTAAAATTAATTTTCCAGCTGAAAAATGTGGATTATTAATTTTTTTCTTAGGAACCAGATCTTTTTATTTGCCTCTATGGCTAACATTAAAAGAAGGACTTATTTATCCTTTTCTTTATGAGTATGTGTCTGTATGAATATATGGTACTATGCTCTGTGTGTATATGTGTGCATGCATGTGTGTATGTGCGTGTGTGTGTGTGTGTACGTGTGCCTGCAGATGCCAGAAGATGGTAAAATTCCCTGGAGCTGGAGTTACACGTAGTTGCGAGCTGTCTAATGTGGGTGCTGGGAGTTGAACTCTGCTTCTTTGGAAGAATCATATTTCCAGAGCCTCTGATCAGCATTTAGAAAAATACTTATTTATATTTGAGATTATAATATGATATGATATAATATAATATAATTACATTATTTACCCCTTCCCCTTTTTCTCCCTCCAAACTTTCCTTTCTCTTTTTCAAATTCATGGCCTCTCTCTTTTTAAATTTGTTAACACACACAGATGTGTATGTGTGTGTGTGTGTGTGTGTGTGTGTGTGTGTGTGTATATATATATATATATATATATATATATATATATATATATATATATATATAATTTTTAAACATAACCTGGTCAGTCTGTTTAGTGTTACTCATATGAATGTTTTCAGGATTGATCATTTGATAGTGTGTAATCAACTGCTGTGTTCTTCCCTGGGGAAGATGATTTCTCCCAGTCTCAGCATTCTCTACTTTCCTGTAGTTCATTGTGTAGGGCTGAGGTTTCCTGGGTTTCTCCCGCCCACTTTGCCATGTCTGTTGTTGCTGTCTTTGTTCAGTTCACGTTCAGGCAGTCATGATGGTGAGACTTTATGAGGGTGGTTTCTGACACTTCTAGAAGACACAGTTTCACAGCAGACACCCTGATCCTCTGCTTCCTAACAACCTCTCTGCCCTCTCTTCCACAATGTTACTTGAGCCTCAGATGTGGGAGTGTTTTGTAGATGTATCCATTGGGACTTGGCTCTACAACTTTGCGTTTTGATTAGTTGTGGTTTTCTGGTGTAAGAGAAGTTTCCTTAATGAGGGATGAGGGCCACCTGTGGGTAAAAGGAGAAATGCTTAGGACATAGTTAGGGATTATATATGTGTGTACTTTCTTCTTTCCAGCTCATATTTTGTCATATATGACATGGATGAAGCTATGAGTACTCATGGTTGTCCTGCATGCCAGTTTATATTGACTTTTATTATAACGCCTCTGTGATATAGCTTAAGGTCTGGCATGGTAATCCCTCTGTTGTTCTTTTTGCTTAGGATTGTTTTGGTTATCAAGGGGGTTAATATAAATTTTAGGATATTTTTCTTATTTCTGTGCAAAATGAGATGAGGATTTTGATTGAGATTGCATTGAATCTGTCAATAGCTTTTGATGAAATGGTAATTTTCACAATATTAATTCTACCAATCTGTGAGCATGGAATGCCTTCCTATTTTTCTAGTGTCTATCTCTTCTTCTTTCTTCAGAAGTTTGAAGTTTTCATTGTGGACATCCTTCCCTTCCTTGGTTAGTTTTATTCCTAGATATTTTATTTTCTTTGAGGCTGTAGTGAATGGGAGTGTGCCCATGGTCTTTTCTATGTTTATTGGTAGTGTACAGACGAGCTATTGATCTGTGCAAGTTGACTCTGTCCTCACTCACTGCTAAAGTTGTTTATTGTTTCTAGATGTTTTCTGGTAGAATTTTTGGAATCTCTAAGGTATAGTTGTATATCATCTAAAAATAGGGGTAGTTTGATCTTTTCTTTTCCTATTTGTATCTAATTTCCTTCTGCCTTTATCACTCCAGCTTGTACTTCTAGCACAGAATTAAAGAGGAGTGGGGTTGGTGGACATCCCTGTCTCATTCCTGAGTTCAGTGGAATTACCCCAAGCTTTTCTCCATTTAGGATGATGATGGCTGTGGGTTTCTTATGTGTAGCTTTTATTATATTGACGTGTATTCTCGTAGCCTTACATTCGCTAGGACTTTTACCAACAATTCATATTGGGTTTTGTCTGTTGAGACGATCATATAATTTTTGTCAAGTCTATTTATGTGGCTTATTTGCTGACTTGAGTATGTTGAACCAAACCCACATTTTAGGAATAAAGCCGAGTTGGTCATGGTAAATGATCTTTTTGAGGTATTTCTGTATTCTGTTCACAAATATTCTATTGAACAATTTGAATCTATGTTCATTAGGAATAATGGCCTGTAGTCCTGTAGTGTTCTCTCCCTTCCTCCCTTCCCTTCCTTCCCTCCCTCCCTCTCTCCTCTTGCCGTCCCCTCTCTCTCTCTCTCTCTCTCTCTCTCTCTCTCTCTCTCTCTCTCGTTGTTGTTTTTTTTTTTTAACCTGATTTGGTATTAGAATACTATTGGCCTCATTGAAGTAGTTTGAAACTTCATTGAAGTACTTCTGTTTCTGTTTTTAAAAATAGTTTAAGAATGATTGGTTGTTGATCTTTTTTGAATGCCTGGTAGAGTTCTGCTGTGAATCCATCTAGTCTTTGCCATTTTATGTGTGTGTGTGTGTGTGTGTGTGTGTTTAAACTGGAAGGCTTTTTATTACTTCAACCTTCCATTTGTTATGGGCCTGCTTAGATTGTTGACTTTTTTTTTTTTTAGTTTTACACTTTTCAGCTTCATGATATATAGGTTTTTAAAATGTCCTCTTATAGCTGGCTTTGGTGGTGTACACCTTTATTCCTAGCACTCAGGATGCAGAGGCAGGCATACTTCTGTGAGTTTGAGGCCAACCTGGTCTAGTGAGTTCCAGGACATCCAGGGTTATATATAGAGAGACCCTGTCTTAAAAACACCAAAAAAATTCTCTTATACTATTCTGAATTTCTTTTTTCTTTTTGTAATGTTTTCTTGTTTATTTCTGTTTCTGTTGAGTTCCCTCTCTCTTTTGGTGAGTTGAGCTAAGTGTTTGTATTTGTATTTGGTTTGTTTTTATTTTTAAAATATTTTGAGTTGCATCATTAAGCTAATTATTTGTCCTCTCCCCAATAATGTTCTCTTCTGCTTTTATATCACATGTATTGCATTATTCTATTCTTTCCCTATCTCTAAAAATCTTTTCATCTGTTTCTACTCCACACACACACACACACACACACACACACACACACATACACACACACACACAGGAGATAGATAGAGACATAGAGAGACAGAGAGAGAACTGGAATCCACATAGAAGATAAAAATGCAATATTTGTCTGAGTCTGGTTTATTTTGCTTAGCATAGTGATCTTTTTCTAACTATTTTTCTACAAATTTCATTTTTCTGTATGGCTGAAAACAATCCCATTGTATGTGTGCACCACACATTCTTTGTCCATCCGTTGACAGTCATCCAGGCTGGTTTTATTTCTTAGCTATTGTGAATTGTGCATCGGTTTAGGGTTAGTCTCTCTCTCTCTCTCTCTCTCTCTCTCTCTCTCTCTCTCTCTCTCTCTCTCTCTCTCTCTCCAACATGCATTCATTGTGTCTACCCAGGAATAATAGTCATCTATTTTGACTCTGTTTTGAGAAAGCACCCTGTGTACTGACTTCCATAGTGATAGCTACTGTCTATAACCCTGCTAGCAGCGAATGGGGGTTTCTCCTTTCCCACATCCTTACCAGCATTTGCCATTTGATTTCTTGATGATAGCCATCCTGACTGAGGTGAGATGGAATCTAAAAGCAGTTTTAACTTGCATTTACCTTATGGCTAAGGTTTTTGAACCCTTTTCCAAGTATTTGTTGGCCATTTGTGTTTCTGCATTTGAGAACTGTCTGTATGGTTCACCAGTCCACCTATTGATGGGTAGTAATATGTAGTTTTGAGGTGCTTTATATATTTTAACTAGCTACTGTCATATCCAGTGTCATACAGTGGCTTCATGAAGCCCATTTGAAGGTATTAATGGGCATTTAAAAATACTATCTTGATCTCTTTAGAATTGCTTTGATTCACTTCAGGTGTTTCTTTCTGGACACTTCCTCAGAGGGCTGGTGGCCCCAGGTGGCCGGAGCATATTATGAATGAAGTGCAGAAAAGCACGCGATTATTTTCTACCTGTTTATTTTACTTTTATTAGTGTGAGGCAGGAGAATTTGAAGCTACGTATTTAAATTTTTATGTTATGCTTCTATCAGTTGGTGCTAATTCAAACAACTACTTGGAAATGTGTCTGCACAATCCCCCAAGTGCCTCTAGGAAAACTTGCTCAATAAAATATGAAGACATGGTCTTTTTGCAAAATAGTGAAGACTATGTAAAACTTTAGATAAGGGAATTGGAAAGCAGATGCAATAACTAAAGCATATTTCAGAAGCATTTTTTTTTTTTTTTTTTACTTTTTTTAGTGCAAGGGTTGCCAAATTGAGTTTTGCCTTTTGGGTCAGCAGGTCGGTCTTAACTCTTTAACCTAACTGCTCAGAACAGATGCCAACCATAGGCAGTGGTCAACGCAGGCTGTCCATACACAAGTGAGCTTGGTTGTGTGCTGGTAAAACTTCACAGAGACAGGCTCCTGAATTTTCACTCTGTCCCATAGTTTGTCAGCTCTTATTGTTGAACAAATCGCTAGGAATTCCACGTTTGAAAATCCCAGAGAAAATAAAATTTAAAATTACCTGGGTGGTTTTAAGCAATAATTTTAAAGTATGAGAAAGGTCTGAATCAGCAAAAAGGGAAATTGTTACCTTATTTGGAAAAAGATGTATTTCACTAAACAATCCAGGAATGAGAAAAAAATTCAAAATTTCTTCCTTTTTGGTATCTGGAATGATTTCTTTTTGAAATTATGAACGAAAACCAGTCAAAGACAGTCTTCCTGACATAGGAAGTACTTTTCTTTCCGATTTGTCCCCAGAGATGTGCCCCCACAGATTTCTGGTCTCTCTTCTAGTCATCGGTGCCTCTCCCCTTCCATCTGTCACCTGATCCTCATCCCTCTCCCACCCAGTTCCTTCCTTCCATCCACTTCTGATATCTATTTTATTTCCCCATCTGGGTGGGATTCAAGCATTCCCCCTTGTCACTGGAATGACCTCTCGTCATGAGCTGTGTGAGGTGGATGAAAAGAGTGTGGCTGAGAAGCAGGGAGGCTTTGGCTTCTACCTGGAGTGTTCGCCATGTTGCCTTGAGTGCTTTATCCCAGGAGAGGCTTCAAGGTGCCCTTGTCCTGCTCCACTGTCCTTATAGAGGAGGCACCTGGACAATAAAGCTGTAGCATCTAACATGTATTTTAAGATAGATCTTTGTGCTATTTCTGGGGAGGGAGAAAACTCTTGATCCTTTTTTTCTTGAAGGAGAGAACTCAGTTGAGACACACAGGAAGTTTAAGCAAATGTTTAGTTAATAAAGTAAAATAAAGCAAATATTTCAAAGAGAGTAGTAGGTTTTTGTTGTAGGTATCAAAAAAAATTTTTTATGAGTATTTATGAGGTAGTAGTAGCATATTCATGGAGCAAGGTGACCCTTTTACCCTTCCAAATCATGGCGAGCTGGGTCTTCCCTGTAGACTATTTCTTGCCAGATCCTCTAGAAAAGCCTACAAAGGGAAGGAAGATCGAAACAAGTAATGAAGCTGATGTATTTTGAGGATCCAGACCCTTTGTACACATGTGTGTGAGAATGTCCTGGTGCCTTAGTTTTTGATGTAGTGAGGAAAATTTATCAGAAGCGTGAAGGACATTTAACTACAGATCGACGTTCTGACAACTAGGAGATACCGACCAAGATACAGTCAAACTTTTCTTGATTACCTTGATACTTAGTTTTCTTGAGACTGCTCTGTATCCTATAATAGAGCTCACGAATGTTGGGTTACAAAGACATTCTCTTATTTTTAAAATTGAGATTTTTATTATGAAAGCTGGGGCCAGGCTTTTTACAATAGTTTGTGGGGCTTTAACAGCAGAGCAGGGTTTGGACTGTCTTCGAGATCTTCCTCTTTCAAGCCCTACCCCTCATATTTACCTTCCCTTAGCTTCTGTTATGTTTGCTCCCACGAGATTGCCCCTCACAGGTAATGGTGGGCTGGGAAGATGCGTTCATCAGTGGGCTGTTGCTCTGTGGCTGTGCTCACCCAGGGCCTGAAAAGCTAGTTGGAAGGCAGGCAGGCTTGGGTAAGGCTGGTTGAGGGATAGTCTCTGCCTTTGGATCACTGTGTCAGGAGACTTGCTTGATGGAGGATCCCCATATCTTAAGGAGGATTCCCATATCTTAATAAGAGGATTAGAGCGGTGGTGGCGCACGCCTTTAATCCCAGCACTTGGGAGGGAGAGGCAGGCAGATTTCTGAGTTCGAGGCTAGCCTGGTCTACAGAGTGAGTTCCAGGACAGCCAGGGCTACACAGAGAAACTCTGTCTCTAAAAACCAAAAAAAAAAAAAAAAAAAAAAAAAAAAAAAAGAGGATTGGTTGTTGTGCACACGGACTCACATTACTATGGTAATGTACATAAGACCTGCCTAAGACTGAGACAATAAATTAAAAAAAAAAAAATCAAGTGTGGAGGGGCAAGGGCTCCTGAGGCACTGCTGCTAGCTAAGGAGCTACCAGAAGTTGATGGCTACTGGGGAATGGAGAATTATTTAATTTTCTTTTCTTTTCCTTTTCCTCCCTCCCTTCCTCCCTCCCTCCCTTTCTTTTGAGACAGGGTTTCTCTGTATCCCTGCTGTCCTCTGTTGACTTGGCTGGTCTTGAACTCTGAGATCTGCTTGCCTCTGCCTCCCGATTGCTGGGGTTAAAGACGTGCACCAACATTGCCTGGCTGAGAACTACTTGTTGGTCATTGGTAATTTCTCTGTGTCCAGTAGATGACCCCACACCCATGTGCACATGACAGCACTAACTGGAGTCAGTGGATTAAACAAGTGAACAAAAAATTATAAAAAGGGGACATAAAATTGGGGGAGATGCAATCTGGGGTTCTTGTGGGGATGGAATTAGAGGTGGGAGAGTGAGGGGTGGGTGTGATCAAGAAACATTGTATACATGTATGAGATTTCCAGAACAATAAAATTAAGAACATGGGTGGGAGATGGTTGTTATTTAAATTACAGCTTAATTATAATTATAACTGTTGTGATAGTCTTTTTTTTTTTTTAAATAACACTTTCACTATAAGAACTAAAGAAAGAAAGGAAGGAAGGAAACAAAGAAGGAAGGAATTAAGTAAGAAAGCAGGAGGAGGGTTCTTTTTAGTGGAACTTCAGCAGCAATGTCTTCTACCTCCACACTCCCTTGTAGGTGCTTGAGGGAGTTGAGAAAGGTTTGCAGAGGAGCCACTTCCTGTGTCTACACTTTCCACCTTTATCTGTGAGTTCAGCCCTGATCTGGACTGTACAGAGAGCTTCGTGTCCTCAGGTTAGCAGTTTCTTTCTTCAGCTTCCCTGGAAAGTGAGTTTCAAGTCTCTGGCTGCCTGAGAAACTTTCTGGTGGATGGAGTTGAGTGTGGGGAGGGGGAAGCAGAGCAACCTTTGTGACATAAACTTCCACCTTACCTGCCCTGTTCCTGTCTTCTTCTCATTGCTGCCACCGCTGTGCTGGAGCCTCTCTGCTTGCTTTCAGGTACCTTGTCTCTGTGAGCTCATGTTTCCCCTGCATGACCTCTCCTCTCCCAGTAGTTCTAAAACCACAGCATCTTCCCTGTGCACATCATTGGCTCTTTCACTCTTGGATCTATCTAATGCACTTTTTTTTTTTTTAGAAGAGACCTTCAAGCCTTAGCAAGGTTTGCAGTGACCAATGAGACAATGGAATTGTTCCTTTTGATCAGAGAAATTTTTTCCACATTTTTTTTTTTAGTTTATTTCACATGCTATTTATAATAACTAACAAAAACATTAAAAAATATACACATAAATGAAAGGAAGTCACTCGTAGCTCTGTCACACACTTGGTATATGTTCTAACTCAAAAATGTACCTATCTGTTCACACGTAATTTCCATCTATAGTGCTGAGTACGTTCTAGTTATTCATTTGCAACAACTTTCCTCAGTTGTTAACAAGAGGAGGATATTTCTGGCTCCGAAACTATGAGTCCACATCATATTTTATTGTATCCATCATTAATTTTTTAGTGTCTTGATTCTATCTAATACTCTGCTGTTTTAGACAATATTTTTGAGAACATACTGTCCACAGTTTTTTTTTTTTTTTTTTTGGGGGGGGGGTTGGGGAGAATTCTCACACCAGGGTTCCAGGGGCTCTTTGATTATTGATTATTGCTGGACAGCACGCAGAAATGAAGCTAAGGGAAGGGCTGTGGGGACCAAGGGGGGGGGGTCACGGAAGGGGGGAAATGCCAGGCATAGCACAAGACTCAAGCAGATGCTGTCAACCTTACAGAGTGTTAAGTATGAGGAGTTCTTATGAGATGGGTGAATGAATAGCTCTGAAGAAATCAAGGTAAAAGATTTAGAACTTCTATAAGAAGGCTTTTGTGGATCCCTAGAAACCTGGAACTGTATTTCATAGCAACAGTTCTCTCCCTTTCAGCTTCTGTGATCACTGAAACAAAGGAGCATCACTCACAGGCTCAGGCCTTTGAAGATGTGGTTCCCCATTTGGTGGCATTGCTTGGCAAGGCTACTGAGCCTTTAAGAGGTGGAGCCTTACTGGAGGGTATATAGCAACCACTTTGTGGGGTGGGGCAGGGGAGGGCTCTGAAAGTTTATAGCCTCACCCATTCCCAGTTTGGGTTTCTTTTGCTTCCTGCCACTATTTTCTTTTGTTGCCCTGTCTCCCCACCCTACCACCCAAATGGATTGTCTTTTATAAAACTGTAAGCCAACATAAACTCTTCTATAAACAAACAAGCAAAATACAAAAACTAAAAAAATGCTACAAAAAAGGGCCAAAGTAATTGAATGGTACATTAATCTTTTCTTTCCCAGTAGTTTGGATGGAACCCAGAACCTTTCATGTGCATGCTAGGCATCCCTTCTACCGCTGAGCCACATCCCAGCCCTGAATGCCTTCTTTTTTCTTTATTAACTAACTAACTAACTAACTAACTAACTAACTAACTAACTAACTTTACATCTCAATCACAGCTTCCCCCTTCTCTCTCTCAGTACCTCCCTCTTCCCTCCCCACCCCGTCTTCCCTTTTTCCTCAGAAAGGGAAGACCTCCTGTGTATGTCAACCTGCCTTGGCATAGCAAGTTTCATTAGGTCTAGGCACATCTTTTCCTATTGAGGCAAGATGAGGAAGCCCAACTGGGGGAAAGGAATCTAAAGGCAGGCAACAGAGTCAGAGACAACCCCTGTTCCTGCTGCTAGGAATCCTACACAAAGAACAAGCTGCAAGACAGTTACATACCTGTAGAGGGCCTATGTCTGTCCCATGCATGCTTTCTGGTTGGTGGTTCAGTCTCTGTGAGCCCTTATGGGCCCAGGTTAGTTGATTCTATAGATTTTCTTGTGCTGTCCTTGACCCCTCTGGTTCCTTCAATTCTTCCTTCTTTTGCAGGAATCCTCAAGCTCCGCTTAATGTTTGGCTGTGGGTCTCTGCATCTGTCTCTACCGTGTTATGCCTTTTCTTGTGTGTGGAATCGTCCTTATCTCTCTACCTCATTAACTCTGGATGAACTCTCTAATTTGTCAGCGTGGACTCTGGTGGTCTTCCTTATCTCCTGGAGGGACAGCGTTGAAGTAAGGAGGCAAAATACTTGAAAAGCTGAAACAGCCAGACAGCTAGGGAAGAAAATAAATCATGAGAGCCTTACTCCGGCTGAGTCATCAAGTTCAGCCCGGCAGAAGCCGGTTAGGAAAGCAGAGGGAGCAGACGCCAGTGGAGATGAATTTCCATTATAATTGTGAGCGTCATAGAAGTTTCAATGGCAGCAAGAGTAGAATTTGGTTATCTAGAAAGCTGGGCTTTTCCCTAAGGATTCTGGATGCTTGAAGGATTCCAGGTAATTGGAACCATTACCTTTGCCCTGGTTATACAGGTGAGACCATTAAACATATGGTGAAAACATGGGATGTTGGTTCCTTCCCACAGCATGCATGCACATGACTGAGCTATGTGGGAAGGGGGATGGGAAAGAAGGTAAGCAGTTGTAAAAATTATGCAATTTTAAGTGAAGTGCAGAAATGCCCAGCCCTGGATTCAGAGTGGGCGCTGACTGCCTATGTGCATGTAGACTCTAAGGGAACTGTTTTCAAGATGACCCTCCTCCAGAGCTCTCTGTCTAGAGAGAATGTTCTAGAAGATGGTTAAGAGGGGGAAGATGAGAGAGTCTGCCTGGGGAATTTTGGCAGCACAGGTTGAAGTGGAGCCCGTGGTGAGGTCTGCACTGCCTGTGTCCTGTTGCTCAGTGTAGCGTGGTCCTGCAGGTGCCCTTCTGGCTCAGGAGCTTTGCTAACTAACACACAGCTGCGCCTGTGAGGTGGGCCTGCCCGGCCATCCCTGGGGCTTCAAAAAGTGATTAAGTAGTCATGCCTCCTCCCTAAACATCAACTGTGCCGATATCAAAGCAAAGGAATTCTGAGCACCCCCCGCCCCCACAGGGTTTCTCTGTGTAGCCCTAACTGTCCTGGAACTTGGTCTGTAGACCAGACTGGTCTCAAACCCACAGAGATTCATCTGCCTCTGCCTCCCAAGTGCTGGGATTAAAACTTTGCACCACCACTGCCTGGCTTCAGTTTATAATTTTAACTCTAGCTTCCACACCATAACTCTCATGCCAAAACAAAATTATTTAGGCGATTGAAGTAGATATAGGTTTTGTTTTCCTTCAATTATTCACAGGCAATAATAGCATAATAATTCATTGAATAAAAGAGAGACAAGCTTAGTGTGTGTGTGTGTGTGTGTGTGTGTGTGTGTGTGTGTGTGCACATGTGTGGATGTGGGTACGGGTACATGTGGAGGTCAGAGGCTCAGCATCAGGTGTCTTCCTCAATTCCTCTTAATCTTATTTTTTCGAGACAAAGTCTTTCTCTAAACATAGCATTTGCCAGTTTGGCTAGACAGCCCCAAAAGAAAGGACTCTCCTGTCTTTGTCTTTTCTCCTGTCTTTGTCTTTTCGACACCGTGATTATAGGTACAGGTCTGGCTTCCTCACGTGAGCTAGGGATTGACTCTTGGTGCACATCAGCCACTTTACCAGCTAAGCTGCCTCATCAGACCCAGGTTTGGTTTTTTAAAAGCAAGAAGGAATTTGTAGAGTTGTAGTATATAAATTCCACTAAAATACCCACTATTAATTCACAGGGCATTGATTTCTCTGAAGTCTTTGTTATGAGAACTGCATAGAGGTCATGTGATAATGTCATTGTATAATTTTAAACCATTTTTCTCATTTACTAGTTACTATTTCTCCTCTTCCTCCTCCTCTTCTTCCTCTTCCTCCTCGTCCTATCTTCCCATCTCAGCCTTCTTACAAGCCATTCCTTTTTTTATTATTTATTTTAGTTTTGCAGTGCTAAAAACAAAACCCAGGGCCTTGAACGTGCTGGACTGGTGCTATACAACCGAGCTGCATGCCCAACCCTTAAGTTTTCTGACACAGGGTCTTGTGTTTGTAGCTCAGGCTGGCTTTGAACTCTGGACCCTTCTGTCTTTGTCTCCTAAGTGGATCACCACCATGCCCGGCACCCTAACAGCTGTTTCTTACTGGAATAATTTTAACTATTTATAAGAGTTTTTTGAGACAACCAGTATTGTCTCAATACTGGTTTTTATTTTCACAGATAAAATGAGATAAAGTCCCCCAGGGTTGAACTTATTGTCTCCAAGAATTATCAGAGAGGAATCTTAATTTTCCAGAAAAGGAGGAATGTTCTTCGTGGTTTTTAAATCCCATTTTCAGGAGAAAGAGAAAAAAATTGACATTACCCCTTTCTTTTCTATAAAGACGAAATATACCCAATAGGCACTTTTTTGGGTGTGCTATTCAATAGCTCCTGAAAATACATCTTGAGACAGGGTTTCATATTGTTCACAGGAGTCATGAACTTGATGTGTAGCTGAGGATGGCTTTGAACTTCTGCTACTCCCACCTCTACTTCCCAAGGGCTGAGATTACCAATGTGCATCACCGCACCTGGGTTCTGTGCTCTTGGCAGCCGAGCCTTCTGTCTAGCTCACAGTTGTCTGTAACTCTAGTGTCAGGAGATCCAAAACTCTCTGCTGGCCTCCATGGGCACTGGGCACACATGGTACACAGACACACATTCAGGCAAACACTCATTTACATAAAGTAAAAATAAAATCTAAAAAAAAAAGAGACTTAACCTTCCCCCATATCAGTGATTTCATGTTGCCCTGCTAACAATGGCAGCTTCTGTCAGTCAGTTTTCCCCATCTGTGTGCACTTAAATCCTGTTGTTTCTGCCACACTTGGTTCCTCAGGTCTCTGAGATCTCGGGCAGCTTTGCCTCTGCCTCATCTCACCATTGGAGTGCTGGGATTGCAGATACATACTATATTGTATCTTGGCTTTTTAAGTGTGTGTTCTTGGGATCAGGCTTGTTGGGCCATCTCTCTGGCCTCATAATTATTTTTTCTTTCTTTCTTTTTTAAAGCTTTAAAATTTTTTTTTTAAATTATTTATTCACCATCGCTGTCTTCAGACACACTAGAAGAGGGCATCAGACCTCATTGCAGATGGTTGTCAGCTGCCATGTGGTTGCTGGGAATTGAACTCAGGACCTCTGGAACAGTAGTCAATGCTCTTAACCACTGAGCCATTTCTCCAGCCCCGCACGATTAATTTTTACACATGGAATAACTTCAGAGGGAAGCCTGTACTTTGATACCCATTTATAGGCACAGTATAATAAAGCAATGTACTGCACAAATGAAAATGTCTCGCTTCTGGTATTTGAAACATTATAGCAATGGGAAGATTTGGGGCAATGGTGACATGTTCAAGAAAGGTTCCTTCTAACCCCTGTGGGGGTACATCCTTGAAGGAATTAAAAGACTATGTGTAAAATGCCATTTCTAGTTCTTCTCCGAGAATAGAATATTTGCAGGCCGCTGCTCCAGGAACACTAAATGCCTCACTGCAGAACAAAATGTTGGTCTCACAGTGGCTCCGTTTTTTCAAGGGTTGATGAGGGATATGTACTTAACTTGTTCTAAGAGAGTGTGTGGCTCCCTGGGTAAATGAAAGGTTATATTTTTTTTTGTCAAAAATCAAATTTCATGAAATTATTCACCCACTCTGCAAACAGACAAACTGGAAATATAAGTAGAGCAGAAAAATAATCTTAAGGTTCCACGGAAAAGAAAAGTTTTCATTGCCAGTGGTCCTAAGTGAAAAATTAAGTTGGGAGATATGAAAGATTAGGAGACACAAGCAGGTTTCGTGGGTTAGAAATATGGGGCGCCATATTTTAATCTGGAAAGTACTGAGAATAGGACTGAGAGAGACACAGTAATCCTTAGTTTGAGTGTGCACCAGGACTAACACTCTGGTACTGGAGCAGACCTCTCTCTCTCTCTCTCTCTCTCTCTCTCTCTCTCTCTCTCTCTCTCTGTGTGTGTGTGTGTGTGTGTGTGTGTGTGTGTGCATGCACGCGTGCATGTGCAAAGGGCAAGTTTTTCTAATCAAAGGGAATGTATGTTTAAAACCACTAGGTAGGGTTTCCCCAAACTTAACAAGGTGAGATTTTAAATTTATCTCTGGTCCAGCTTCCTTCTGTTGCACAAACCTTGGGATGGCCTCCCGAAACATAGGTAAGTGTAAGCTCAGGATCATATTGGTAGAGACTGGATGAGTAATCTTTTTTTTTTGTCCCTTAGTTTCCTTGTCTCTGGACTGTGGATGACAAGAATAGTTGCTGCTTTACAGAGTGGCTTTGGGAAGGCTAGATATACATGCTAATATATGCAAATGCTAAGATGCAAGGCATTCAGCATGATTGTAACACAGTGCCATCAGTTCTATATGTAAATATTTGGAAATATTTTACATTATGTAGGTAGGAACAAATACACATAAACCTATTTTTATAAGAATGATAGCTCATAGATATATGTCTATGTATATATGCATATGAAATACATAATTTCCTTTATAAAAAGCTTTTTTGAACTTAAAGATACATAGGCTATTTCATAATAATAAGGAACTCTTTCATTTTTAAAAAGTTGTATAATATTCCACTGTTTGGATGTAACTAACTCAGATGCTCTTTTTCTCTTGATGAATATTTATTTATGTTGTCTGAAATCTCTCCTAAACTGTGTGATGTTTTTAAGACTCAAATACTGGAGTAAACATCCCTATGAAACATTTCTCTAACATGGCCCACAGGGTGGAGGGAGCTCCTTGAATCCTCTCTTGACCCCTTCCTTGTTTCTGGTAGTAAACTATAGCCTGCTTGTGTCCTATGGAGTTTGTGTTTTGTATTATTATTCTCTATGGAATCAAATTGTTATCTGCTTCTACCATGGTGGTGTGGCACTAAAAAACAGCCATCAAGGAGAGCTTGTAGACACAACCCAGAATGGACCCCTTTCCCAGTAGAGTGTCAACTCACCAGTAGAGGGCACTCTTCTTTTGGGGAAAAAAATGTCTTAGGCAAGAAAATTTCAACTTAAAACTCCTGGCCTGGCCTGTAGTGTTCCTCTTCTCTGTAGGTAATTGGTGTGCTTTTTCCACTGAAGATCTAGGGATTTGAGCATTGCTTCATGAGGCTGTCTTCTGGGTGTGCTGATGTATGTGTAGTTGTGGGGAGGAAGAGAGTCTGCATCCTCCTAGGGCTTTAAGGGAAGGCCTGTGGTTTGATCCAGACCAGGGTTTCATGGTCCTGACCTTCCCCTGTGTTGTAGTATCAGAAGCCAAAAACATATCTCAGGTCATGTTATAAAACATGTTAATAGCGAATTTTACCCTGTTGGTGAACTCCTGTTGGTGTAAGAGGGTGCATGTGAAAATTCTTATGGCCACTTGAGAAAGGAAGAGCTTAACAGTGTCTTGTGGACAGCCATTATTATTCTCTTCATTGTCTGTTGTGTTCTTCCTCCTCTCCCTGCTCAGTAAACCAAGACTCTGAGGAATGCAGGTCTCAAAGTCACTCAGCAAGTGTCTATGCCTGTCCCTCACACTGCTCCCCGACAAACATCTAAATTCCTGAGCTGGAAGTCCATTGCTGACTATGTGACCCACGTGCATCCTGTTTCCCCAGAGAGCAGTGGTTCTCAGCTTGTGGTTTGCAAACCCTTTGGTAAACTATCTCCAGAAATATTTGCATTACAATTCATAACAGTAGCAAAATTATAGTTATGGAGTAGCAACGAAAATAATTTTATATTTGGGGGTGGGGGAGTCACCAGAACATGTGCAACTGTGATAAGGGTTGCACATTAGGAATGCTGAGAAGCACTGCCCTAGAACATCTCTCTATCTGCAGGCCCCAACCATTTGTCCTTGGTCTAAGAAGGACTTGGCCCCATCGAGAGAGTTTCCCCTCTATTTCTCAGTCCAGTGTCCTCGAGATTGAAGGATGTTCACAAATTTCGGTTTTCCACTCTTTAGGGCATATCCTAGCTAATACTGATCAAAGCTCCCAACATGTAGGAGCCACAGGCAAACAATGTAGAATCTGCTTTCTTGAAAATGGCCTGTTCGGGTCTCTGAGTCATCGGCTCAGGTGCGCAGTGCACCGGAAGCTGGCCTGGTGCCATCCCGTGAACCCTCGTGGAAAGGCGGGGTGCGGGCTAGTCTTCTGCAGGCCAAAGCTGCCTTTGCTGTCTTATTTCAGATTAAGAAAGAAAGGGGCACAGAAGGAAGGGAAAAGGTGAGGTTCCCGTTCAGATGCTAGGCAGCTGAACCCTGTGGGAACTTTTAACAGTGCCGTGCATAATCTTACCCAGGCAGGGCATAGGCTAATGGAACTGATTAGGGATAACCAACTTAGATAACCTTTTCTGTTCTTTTAAAGTTCATCACACTGCTTTCAAACTCCACAGGCAACCATCCAAGATTTGTGTCTGAGGAAAGTTTTTTATTTTTTTATTTTTTGTATAGATTGATTACCTCATTTCTATTCCTAGCGTTACACACCTGCCAAGCATTCGCCAATAACACTTGTTAGTGCAAATCTCTCTAGGGTTGCAATAAAATGGCATGCAAGTTTCTAACTGGAAAGAACCGACTTATGGAACTGATGTTCAGAAGGGGGTTGCAGCTGACCCATCCCCAAGCTTCAGGAACCCACATTCATCGCTGACTTCCATGAAGCTTACCTTCCACCAGGATCATCTGGAGGGCTTGCTGAGCTGGAGGAGCTCACCTCAGAGCCCACCCCAGAGCTCCTTATCCTTTATGGTTGGGGTGGGTTCTGAAGTGTTCAACAAGTTTTCTGGGGCTAATGATGTTTCTGGTATGGGGACTTTAAAAAAATATAGGTTTAGTTATTGTAAGGTTGAAAAGCCCAAGAAAACAGAAATATGGATTTTTTTCTCTCCCAGTTGGCTGGAGAAAGTAGTTATTCAGAGGCAAGGCTCAGAGGTGGAGCTGCGTTCCCATTCCTCTAAGGCTTCCAACTCTGTGATCCTGGCGGAGCCACCTTCCCTTCCAGCACTTCCATTTTCTTATCTGCAAAACAGGAATCTTCTAACTCAGAGGATTGTGAGCCTGTGATCGCACAGTCAGCTTAGCGTATGTATGTGTATATATGTAGCATACTATGCTGTCACATACCGAGCTGCTCGGGATGTAGCTCGTTTGCTAGAGTGCTCGCCTAACACACGGGGATCCCTGCCTCTGTTCCTAGCATCACATAAACATGGTGTTGGTGCTGTCTGCCTGTAATCCCAGCACTCAGGAAGAGGAAGACCAGAAATTCAAAGCCATCCTTAGCAACAAATTGAATCTGAAGCTAGCCTGGGCTACATGAGACCCTGTCTAAAAAATAACCAAAAACCAAAACTAAAACAACAACAAAACTGAAAAACAAAACAAGACAACAAGAACAACCAAAACCCCAAAAGAACCCCCAACCCCCCCCCCCAAACTACTATAATAAATAGCTATTCTTTAAAACATTTTTATACATCTTTGAAGTAGTTATGTTTACTAAAAGTAGACCGAAATAAGAATAATTAAATATAAGGCATAGGTACTTTAAGTAAGTGCAAGGTGGTAGTACTTTATTAAATTTAAAAATATTCCTGAAATGACATATAGCATTTCCATCATCAGCCTTCGCTGTTCCCGAGACTATGAGATGCCGGCCTCTGAGTACCACAGTGCCTTCCCGAGGCTATGAGATGCCAGCCTCTGAGTACCACAGTGCCTTCCCGAGGCTATGAGATGCCGGCCTCTGAGTACCACAGTGCCTTCCCGAGGCTATGAGATGCTGGCCTCTGAGTACCACAGTGCCGAGGAGGAAAAACATCAGAACAAAGATTGCATCGAGGCATCATGATTCGTAGCTTTTAAAGCCATGAAACTCGAAACTTTCCCAGCTGTAGGAGTAGGCACAGCTGCTTCGAGTTTTAAAAGTTGTTCTTGAGCTTCCCACCCCTTGCAAACTTGACCCCCTTCCTGGCCTGCCTTTGGTTAAGGCTGTGGGTCTCCAGGATGCAAATTGTATTTTCTAGGAGTAATAGCCCATTAATCCGATAATATGCACTGACTCTTTCAGATTAGATTATGTGAGATTAGCTAGGTGTTACCTCGGAAAATACAGTGCCTTGCCCTGAGGGAATAGGTCACAGCTGCCTCTGAGGAAAGATCTGGGTGTGGGGCTCTGTGGGGACACAGGCTGCCAAGGGTACTGGGTGGGGCAGGAGAGAGTGCTGGTGGGGGATTCTGCTGACTGGAGTTCCACTTTCCAGTGCTGAGACCCTTAGATTGCCCTTGGTTTAGAATAAAGTTGTATCCCGAGAACCCGTCTTATGTGCTGAAATGGAGGTTTGTAAGCCTCACGTGTAACAGCTTCTCTTCAGTCCTCTGCCTGCAGTGTACACGACCACTGGATGTGAGAAGAAATTAAACTGAGTTCTAGTAGATGGACTCAGAGTTAATCCTTGCTTTGGGGCATGCAGGCAGTAATAACCTAGCGAGTTCCTCTTCTCTTTTTCTAATGATGTCTGAGTCACCTGAAGCAAACATTACATTAGCCTTATCCTGAAATCATGGGAAACCCATGAAAGATAGGGCTTACTGGAGAGCAAGCTGCAACTTTGTTTCATTTTAGTACTTTGTGCTGACTGGAAATCTTTAAACCAATCCCACTGGATGTTTTTAGGGACATTTTCCTGGCTAACCTATCAGAGAGATTAGTACATGCTGCCTGCTTTCTACTTTATCAGCAGGGAACACAAGG
This sequence comes from Arvicanthis niloticus, assembly GCF_011762505.2. Classification (NCBI taxonomy): domain Eukaryota; kingdom Metazoa; phylum Chordata; class Mammalia; order Rodentia; family Muridae; genus Arvicanthis; species Arvicanthis niloticus. The sequence continues at coordinate 52,462,999 of NC_047676.1, read as the reverse complement.
TTTGTTTTACCCATGACAGGGCATCATTCCTTCCTTTTCTCTGTTAAGTGGGAGGTCCTAGGTAGGAGTCTGGAACTCTTTTCCAGCCCTTGGGTTTTGCTGCAGACTGGTTAGAACCTGACAGGGTTCCTGGCTCTTCAGCTAGCTCTTGGCAGCCTAGTGGCCTTTTTGAATGTAAACTAATATCCACTTGCAAGAGCCTATGAATGCTGCCAGATGAATTAGTTGATGGGGCAAAGCACAAAGACAAGCCTAAGCTGGGGTCCAACTGGTCAGCTCTGGCCTGTCCTCATTTGGCAGCTAGTGGCTGTGAGTGTAGGATGGGCAATCTCTGTGGCCAGGACCCTCAGCATGCAGCTGTAGAGGCTGAGCTAGCGCTGGGGAGGTGGAAGGGGTGGGACACATTGGGATTGTTCTCAAGACCAAGTGCTACAATTCTGTGTCTGTATGAACAGTCTATCTATAGGCGGACTTTAAATATGGCCTTTCAGCATCTTAATTATGAATAAGTGGATGAGAGAGATATTTGAAGACATTATTTAGTATCTCTTGATAGATAATGTTGATATATGATATGATGTTATAGGATATTATATTTAGTCATTAAAATCATGTAACTTTAAAGTATATGACACAAATGTGTATATATGGGTCAAAGTCAAGCAAAGGGAACTATCAGTCACATAGTTACCTTCTTGTGGTAGAAGTGTCCACATTAACACTGTGTGTTAGCAGATTTCCAGGATACGGTGTTACAACTACAGACTGCTGCTGCACTCCAGGCTTATTCTTACTACAGAGGACAGCTTGCTGGTTAGGCTAGCCTGACCACGGAGCCCTGAGATCCTTCTGTCTATGTATCCCTAGTTTTAGGATTGCAGGCACTTTTTTATTTTTCACACCCCCTCTTTTAGAATTTCTGATCTGAGCACTGTATTTACATCACTCCTGCCCTTCCCTCTCCTCCAACTCCTCTCATGCCCATCCCCAAATTTATGACCACTTCTTTGTCATCTATCTATCTATCTATCTATCTATCTATCTATCCATCCATCTACACACACATGCCCATTTATCATTGCTTGTATGTACGTGTGTCCAGGACTGACCATTTGGAATGGACAACCTATGCAGGCGCTTGTCCCTGGAAGAAACTGATTCTCCTTTCAGCAGCCACTGGCCACTTGTAGCTCTTGTCTAGGTGTGGAATCTTTGGAATTCTCCATGTTGGCATGTCAGTTGGTAGTGTGACCAGGCTGGTCTTTTTCAGTAGGCCTGGCTTTTCAGTTTGGATTCTGGGGCTCCATGCTTATGTGGCCAATACTTTTCTGACTTTCTATTTTTCTTGATGTTGGCCTTAGAGATATATTTAAAAAAAAAAAACAAAAAACAAATGACGGGTAGATACTATTTTAAAACTAGGCTACTCAAGAGACACTCAAGTCTCTTCACATTTTTACCTCCATGTGCCAAAGTATGTAGCCACCTTTCATGGTCTCTGGTCCCAGATCTTCAATGCCCCGCTATACCCTCGGCTAGGAAGCTGCACAGGCCTATTGTACATACTAAGCATGTGCTCTAACCACTGAGTTACACTGCAGCCCTCAACTCAGTGCTTTTGAAGCTACTGGTCTGGGGACCTTTCCCGGTCTTCCCATGTTCCCATGGTACCTTCTCACTTGCCTTTAAGGCTTAACTCCATGGAAGTCATCTCAGCCCACAGTGCCACCATAGTTAATAGCGACTGTGATAACACCTGCTTTGTGCACCTCAGGAATTAGAGGACTAGAGGCGACAGTTTCCGTGACAAAAGTGCTAGAGAAGATGGACTGCTCCCACAGGGGTTATGATGATGGTGCTTATCATTCCTGGACCATCTTCAGATGACTAAAAATATCCAACAAGTCTGGGCCTTCTCAGCATAGTTTTATCTCTCTTGGACTTCCCCAAGCTGGCCAAGAAGCCTGACAGTTTAAGCAGCTGAAGAATTTGCTGGTAGACAGCACTGTTGCTGGTGGAGAATGCCTGGGTAATGAATTACCTTCTTTAGGGCCCCGACGGGAATCTGGTACCCTGGAAAGCGTTAATTTACTTCACTTGAGTGAATGCTTTAGGCCCAGCAAGCATTTCATTTGCCCAGGCAGCCCATTGTGATGATGACATTAAATAATCATTATCATTACGTGGAAATCCTGTCACCTTGGGGATTTACAAAGTGTTTCTCAAGTCACACACACACAAGCAACCCAAATGAGCAGAGTGTGAAGAAAACATTTGTTTGTAATTGTCAGCATTTGGCAAAGGCAGGAGATGAAAGAAAGAAGTGAACTATGGCTTTGGATTCCTTCCAGGGTTTTCTTTTTTCTTTCCCAACCCCAAATCATTGGAGATGAGGGAGGGAAGCCCTCCTATCCTGGACCATGAGCTCTCGGGAGGAGTGCAGGAGCCTTTGACTCCTTTATTCCTTGGTCCAGGAAGTCATTTCAAAGGGAGCTGCCTCCAGGGAAAAGCAAGAGCCTATTGGCCAATATTTATTTATAGTCCTATACCCTGTAAACTTGTCTTCTTGTAAAAAATTAAGAGCAAAAAGTATTTCAGCCCTTGTTTGCCTGGACCCTCTCCAAGCAGACCTATCTGCTTTCTTTATTTCTTATGCTGGTTGCTCAACATCTTTGGTCTTGACTGAATTGGTTTTTCCTAGGTCCTCCCGTATTATTAATGTTTTTATTATTGGGCAGTTCTGTGTTTGCAGTGTCCTTGACAATCTTTCTTTCTTTCTTTTTATTAGTTGATCTTTACAACAGTTCAGTGAGGTGAACCAGCCTCACAGACTATTTATCTAACAAACTGCCCGACAGTTTTTTCTTTTGGCTTTTCTTAGGATTTATTGCAACCATTTTATTTTTTTCTTTCTGATAGCCATCCTTCTCCAAGACTCGACTTCCTGCTCTTCCTTGCAGTGCTCCATAAGCCAGAGACTTGTACCATCTGCTTGTGATTCATTCTGGCTTTGCTCCTCCCCTTCCTGGCATCTCACCCTCCTCCAAGTCACTGTTGCTTCTCCTTTCAATGTGGTGAGAGCCCAGTTAATCTAAGGCAGGTGTGAGCCATGGCCTTCCTCCTCGGTTTCTTGGCCATTAGTGCATCTCTGAGTGGTCACAGACTGTCACTTATTGCTTCTGTGGCTGGGCTTATATTGGCTCTATGGTGAGCCACTGGAATGTCAGGCTTGGAACTGGTATGGTGACAGTTAAGGGCACCGATTCCCATTAACCAAGAACTAGTCAAGTCTTCTGAAAACTTAGGGTCATTGCCATCCCCACCACCAGGAGCCCATACATGCAAACTATGATCTAATAAAGAATAACCTGAATGGCCATCACTCTCAGTCTTTCTTACTACAACCACCCAACCCGTCTTAGTATGTTTCCATCTGTGTATGTATTCCTAGACATCCAGGATGTCTGGTAACTCAAAGTAGGATCTCTACAAAACTATTTCAAGCTTTGAATTCCTGACCTGTATATCAGTCTGTCTTTCCATTTCTCTACTGTGATTCTACCTATTACAACTCATCTTTCTCACATGCCAGCCTTCAAGGTTGTATCTTCTTGAATGTTCCTTTAAATAAACACGGAACTTCTTTTATGAATGGTAAAGTGTTTTCTAAATCAGTGAGGACTTTATAAATCTGAGTTTAAAAATGGTAATTTTGTTAGTTTATGTATACAACAATGAAGGATAGATTTGAGTCCTGTTACAATGGTCAAGAAATACCTTTCCCTTTCAAAAAATAATAATTGATGACAGTTACTTTACATTTTAAACTGAAGTCATCAGCCATGTTATTTGGCTGGTTTCTGATTAGGGCTTGGCTGGCCACCTTTGGGCACTGATTGAGGTCAGAAGTAGGTAGAGACATGGTGCTTGTATCTCATGCTCTGTGTTCCATCATAAGCCAATGGGATGAGAGCGGTTGAAGTGATCAAATGGAGTTATTGGGTTGAAAATAGCTCTGTGTTCTAGAACTCTCTCCACTGTCCCCATTTTACGGAACTGAGAGCTTCAAAGACGGGTAAAAAGCCGATCTCATCTTTGTCTCCCTGTACCACCTCATGACACACTGTTCTAAAATAACGGGATGATTGCTTATACAGAATGAACATTAAAAGGAGTAAGACACAAGTCTGAGTTTAAGCTGAGTGGACTTTTGACAAAGGCGGCAAATGCAAATTATGATCTAATAAAGGAGAAGCTGAATGAGGTAATGTGTGCATGCAATGTAACTGGGGGGCTAAGACAGGAGGCTTACAAGTTTGAAGCCAGCTGCAAGGCACAGCAAGCTTCACAGAAGCTCTGGCTATATATGCATCTTTATGAATGCAGTACACTCCAGGTTCTAGGTAAATAAGTACCGAGTGAATTAACAAGTTTAGCCTTAATCCAACTGTCCAAAAAGTTTAATATTCACAGAGGAAAAGGCCCAGGAATGACTTTATCGGCTTTTATCCAAGGTATTCTGAGATCAATCAGCCACAGGGGAAGAAACAAAGGCTTGTGCCAAATTCACTTACAAGAAGCAGCTTTTGATAAAAGCTCTGTTCTGTTATCAATATTCCCTCAACTCTTTCAGCAACCCCCACAGACAGGTTCTGAAAATGCAAAATGCATTGTAGGCAGAAGATGAACTGAAAGGTCAGAGACAAGTCCCATTACCACTCAGGAAGCCAGAAGTCCCCAGCAGTTCTTCAGTCCTCGTTGGGGAATGGGTTTTATAGAATTCTGACCGAATTTCTGAGTCTATATGTAAAAACTGTAGACTGACTGCAGGAGGGTCCAAGCCAGTAAGTATACTAGAGTTTATGTGTTAACTAATGTTAAATGAAGATGCCAGGAGGCTGCATAGTAGGATTCTGGCTTTTTATGGCTACCATCATCCATGGTCACCTGTCAGAATTGTTAACTTTTGGTTGTAATGATTCTCTTAAGTGGCTACCGACAATAGGGCTTCCTCCCTCCCTCCCTCCCTCCCTCCCTTCCTCTCTCCCTCCCTCCCTTCCTTCTTCCTCCCTACCTCTCTCCTTCCTTCCTTCCTGCCTGCCTGCCTGCCTGCCTTCCCACTCCTCATTTTTACGGTTGATAATAGTTGTTCATGTGCTTGGCTTTTCATCTGGCAGAGACAGGTTATCAAAGGAATTTTCTTCTGCTTGCTTCCTTGGATGCTGATGTTTTTTAGCTAATTGGGAATTCAGTGGAAGAAAGAGTCAAACTGAGGAATCTGGGCATGGGATATATATATATATATATATATATATATATATATATATATATATTCCCTCTGAGGATTTGTTGTAAGCAGATATAAAGTATCTTTTCTACTCAAACAACCTCTGAGCATTTTCAAGAATCAATTAGCTGTTGGCAGGGCAGACAGCAGAGACAGAATAAGGCATGTGATGACAGCCGGAGACCCTGGCTGCACACTCTCCCATGGGCATGCCGTCCTTGATCATTAGAGAACCACAGTGACACTTCATCCCCTGGTGACTGTTCCCATTACAGTCAGAACTTCAGACCAAGGGTACAGCTCTTAGGGTCTTGCTCTGCTCCAATAATAAACAAACAGCGGTGAGAAGAGACTGGGGAAAAGGGAGGCTGGCTGTCCATTCCACAAGCAGAGCCAAGAAAAGGAAATAAAAAGGAATCAGCTTTTATTTGCTCACTTTGACTCCACGACATCTGTGTGTTGTCTGGAAGGTTTTGTCATTGGCTGGACCAAGAGAAGCTTTCGGAAGATCCTTAATTCTGAGAAGATGGAGCTCTTGTCAGGAACCCTCCTAAGCTTACAAAGTAGGTGTGATGTGCCTCCTGCCAGCTGCACAGCAGGCACAGCCTTCAACATATGCCTTTGGGGCCTGCGAGGTACAGGCTGAGGGCGGAATCAGAACACCTCAAAATGTGTCCAACTGAGCTGTCAGATAGTCGCTCTGCAGGAACAAACAGGAGGTTCTAAAATATATGCATCGTGCTAAGAACAGTTTTGGAGCTTAGAGCTCCCAGTCTGTCAGTGGTAGGGCCTGATAGGTAGACAGGCAGAGAGTGGGAGATGGGAGAACAGGGAGATCCTGGTGGTAGGTGCCAGGGAAAAGGTGAGCCTTGCCTCTTAGGAGATTGGAGACTTTTATACCAGTCAGCAAGCAAAAGGCTGGAGAGAAAGCTACATCTTACATAATAGCTGAGAATGCTTATCTACTTCTTAGGAACAAGCTTCGGGGGGGGGGGGGGGGGCGGGGTAGGTGGTAGCTATGCTGGTTTTTGGTTTTGTAGTTGGCAAAGCTGAGGTGCAGTGAAACAAGCTGGTGTGTCTTACTTAGCCCACTTAGCAGATGTGCAGGTGAGGAGAGCTTCACTGCCCCTCAGAAGATTCTGCAGGGGTATCCATCTCCAAACAGGCCATTTACACACTTACAACTCACATCCTGACTCTCCTGACCTGGCTCCTGCAGAGGGCATTTGCAGCATTGCTGAGGGTGCCTGCCACACCAGAAATTCCTCAAACCTCACCGCAAGTTCTGGCCTATTCCTGGTCTTGGGAAATTCCTTAATTTCAGTGTTTCCTCAAACTGCTTCTCTTTAAAATGAGGGTGACAACAATCATACCAGGTTGTGATGAGAAAGAAGCATTAACACGCCACTCACACCCATATTGACAGGTATACAACCACACACAGCACAGCACAGCACAGCACAGCAGAGACCCACAAAACACACACAGCACAGCATAGCATAGACATGCAAGACACACACAATACACACACACACACACACACACACACACTCATCATCAACAACAGACAAAAATCTCTCCAACTCCTCAAAAAACAACAGGAGGCAGGGGTTGGGAGAGGTCAGCGAGACAAGCATGAGCAGAGTACACGTGAGAATACCGTAATACAGACTCGAGACAGGACAGTTTTTAAGCACAGAGATCCAAGTTTCATCCCCAGAACCTAAGTAATAAGAGCTAGCCTTGGGAGGATGTAGCTGTAAACACAGCTCTGGGGAGGTGGATGCAGACAGATTCCTGGGGCTCATTGGCCAGTCAGTCTAGCCTACTTGGTGAGGACCAGGCTGGTGAGAGACCCTGTTCCAAAAAAAAAAAAAAAAAAAAAGTTGATGTTTTTTGAGAAATGGTATCTTCATACCACACAAAGAAAATACAAAGAAAATGCTACCATGATAGTTTTGTATGGTAACTTAAAAATTAATAATAAAATGTTTAGATGATTCTGATGTATTCAAGTTTAGTTTAAAAAATTCAAAATTACATTTTATGCATGTATGCATATGCTGCAGCAGACATGATTACGTCAGAGGACTGTTCTCCATGTTCACCCATCTCTGGGTCCCAGAGATTGAACTCAGGTTTCTGGCTGGCTGTAAACTATGTCATCCTCAGAGGCTTTCTCATCACTGTTCAGAACAAACTTCATCGTGGCAGGAGCTAAACACGTGTGACAAGATCAGTCACAATCATCACTGGAGTGTGGCTGGCCCAGCATCGACAGCTTGGGCCCTGGCATGTATTAGTGTATCCTCTGATCTGTCTGGTCTGTGTATTTGTTGAGAAGAGAAAAGGAAATTTGTTCGAGTTGGCATCTCTCTGGTCTTGGAAGACCTTCTTTGTTTCCTGGGCAAAAGGACAATCATGGGTGCATGGAGCTGACAGGAGAAATGGCTGATCATGAATGAGAACGGCAGTGTTGGGGGCAGAAAGGAAGGCATCTGGGAGGAAAGCGGGAAGAGAGACATTGAACACCGACGTGAACTGTGGGAGCGCTAAGTTCATTAGCTATTCCAACGTTGATGATATTGAAATAGAACATGGAAGCTGGATATGTAGAAGAAAGTTTGGATATTTTAAAATGTAGAGATCAACTTTTCTCCTTATTTTTCAAATAGAAGTAGGAGTTTTATTCCATGACTAATTTCTCCTTTATATCACATCACTTCATTGACTCTGGAGATCTGGGTGAGAATCATCACAATGTCCTACTCTCTGTCCCCACTCTCTGTGGTAGGTCTCTCTAGGGGATCAGAACTGATAAATACACACCAAAAGGGGATTTATTAGATTGGCCTATATGATTGACTTATCTAATAGATCCAACAATGGCTGTCTTTACACTGGAGAGACTCAAAACTGCTTGCTGATGTCCACATGACTGGATGTCTCAGCAGACCCAATCTGGCCCTGAAGGCCTGGGGAATCCTGAATTACCGCTTATACCTGGTCCATGTTAGAAGGTCAAAGACACTGGGTTTTGATGTCAGTGAAGGAAGGCAGTGATCACAGCAGCAGCAGCAGTCCCGACAGTAACTGGCAGACATAGTAGATGAACTTGCCAGCAAGATGTAAAGGCAAGCAGGAAAAAAGTTTCCCCTCACACCTCATTCTTTCCACTTTAATTATCCCAATTAAAAAATCCTTCACGTGTCTCCTGAGGCTTGGCTCATGAGTGATTCTAGATCTATTAACCCTTATACCTCTGTATCTTTTCTTTTTAACTTGAAAACATGGATCAGTTTTCAATATATCAAGAAGCATAGAACAGTTAGGACCAAAGGCTTCTGGTTATAACTCAACAGCATTGTTTACTGATTGACAAAGTTGAGGGTCCGAGATGCAGTCTCCCAACTAAGTCTGATGCCTTTAAACTATTCTCTAACAGAAGTGACTCTCTGTACACTCAAGCTTGTTAATCATGAGGGTTGGTAATCAAGCAGGGACATGGGGCATCACAGATGGATTATGTTTCCAGTCTAAACCTGTTAAGAAGAACAGTCACATATGGGCCAGTAGTTTAGTTTTGTTTAACTAGGGATTGTGGAGTTGGTCACATTGAGTTTTTAAAAGTTACTATTGTCACCATTATTTTCTGAGTATGGGTCAATTTAGCTGCATGTATGTCTGTGCACCACATATGGACATGGTGCCGGTCGAAGCCAGAAATGGGCATTAGAATGCCTGAAACTAGAGTTTCAGGTGATTGTGAACCCTCATGTGGGTGCTGGGAATTGAACTCGGGTCCTCTGGAAGAACACTCCGTACTCTTACCCACAGAACCATCTTTCCATCCACCAATTTTGGTCCACTTTAAATTGTAGTCACCAGAGATGGGTATAAGTAAAATACAAGCAACAAGTCCTAGATGGCTTCTAATTTACGTTTTTGCTGAGGAGCTTGTGATTGGCAAACTGTTAGCTTTGAACTGCTACCAGACATGCTCTTGTTCATGTCCATCAGAGGACAGAAGCAAGTGGCGTGGCTTCCTTGAGATCGGATGAGTGTTTGCTTATCACAATACTGCATTTCCAGGGCACTCACCATTTTCTCCATACAGTGGCTTTAAAATAAGACTCAAACGTTCCCCTTTGATTTTGGCATTGGCACACCAGGCGTTTCTCAGTATTCCTTACATTTTGCTTGGCGTTCTCTGTCTGACAGTTTGAACTGCCTAGACAATAAGGCAAATGATTTCTTAGATGTCCTGTGGCCAGCAGACTCAGCCAGCTCTCATTTTTATTTCTCCAGGATAATGGGAGAAACCTTGGCTTGAATTTTTTTTTAAACCAGGCAGATCATCAGAATAAACAAAGTGGGGGTATGCATGTGTAGGAGATTTAGCTTTATTTCATGGTGACTTCTTTCTTTTGTCAGGGATACTCTGCAGTAAGAACATGCTTGAATGTATCTTGTACATAAACATCAACAGTCTCAAAATGTGCCGATTTGTTAGCCTGTGTTATGTGCCAGGTACTTTTTTAAATACCTCAGTTATTGTCCTGTTGTGTGAAAGGAATTTCATCTCCATTTTATAGCCTTGGCAACTTTTAGCTGTTTGTTACAGGTCACATGGGACAAGCGAAAGGCCAAGATTTGGACGGACCGGCTGGCTTAATGTTGTTTTTCAAGGCATTATTCTTACCCCATGTCTTCCATTTGCCAGTGAATGCAGAATATTGTCATGTGACAGGATGGCTCTTTATTTGCATAGAAGTGCCAAGTTATAAGATTGTTTAGTAAAGAAAAAGCCTGGACAAAATGTCTTGCTGGAAGCCAAGTCAAAATGGTCACAGATGAGAGCAATTACCCCCAGGAGAGCAAGGAGGGAAGCCCTGGGACAGGTGGCTAAAAGCTGGGTGTCTCTGAGACGCTCAAGGTTAGCCTCTCTGAGACACTGCTTAGCCTTAAACTACACAGGGCTTTAGTGTGAGTGACACCTCCATGCTGGGCTGCTAGCCTGCTTCCCACCATTCTCTACACAGCGGCAACGATGGCCGGCTTACTAAACTGTAAGTGCCTAGAGCATTTCAGTGTATCCTATTGCACTTGGGGTAGAACCTGGAGTCCAATCTTGGTCAGTGAAGCTGTTGCAAGAACTATTTCTATCTTGCCTCTGTTTCCACTTAGATTCATTGTACTGGAATACTTGGGCAGGTTTTCATTGCTGTCACCTGTAATTCTTTATCTGAGGTCTTCTGTGGGAATAATGCCACAGCCAGAGGTCCAACCATCATGGGCAAGATATATACATGACTGTCTTGACCCTCAAGTGGGAAGGTGCTGATGTGTGCTCTCAGCACTGTGCAAATGTGTAAAGTGCTCACTAGTACAGCCTATGCTGCCTGTAGAGCCTGTGCTCACTAGTACAGCCTGTGCTCACTAGTAGAACCTGTGCTTACTAGTACAGCCTGCACTTCCTTCCTTCCCTTCCAGCCTCAGTTCGCTGTTTCTTTTTCTTTCTGTGTTTTCTTCAGTGTACATTGTTTGCCCCCAAGTCCCTGCTCATAGCCTGATTAAGGGGATCCCAACATTAGCTAAGACCCTTGTTTGATGTGGTACCCGTATCTCTCTTCCACCGGCATCCTGTACATCTGTTTTACGCCATGAAAACAATTCTGGCCACTCACTACAAATGTTCCTCTTTCTCTTGCATAGGGTCTTAACACATGACCCAGGCTGGCAGGGAACACACAGGCCTCTTTGCCTTAACAACCCGAGTTCTGGGATTAAAGGCATATGTTTGCTTTTTAACCACTTACTGTGTAGCATTTATTCTTCAGAAATAACAAGCCTATTGTTTGGAGCAGAATGCCAAGAGATGTCTCTTCTTTACTTTCTTGAACATTCTCATCTGCTTGATGCCTCTTGGTCTTTCTCTGTTTATGTTTTCCCATGGGTCTCAGGTGTCCCTCCTCACTAGGTTGGTTCTGGATGATATGGCGCCTCCTTGTATCTGGGAAAACACCATTTGTCTCCTGTTTCTTTGCACCCAAACAGAGCAGTAGGAAGAGTGAGATTACCAGTGACTATCGTGCCTTTTTTACATCCCTGGCCGTCCTGTGCCAGGCTGTGCTCATTCTCTGGACAGTCTGCACCTCTGCTGAAGCTCACCAGGATTTAAATCAGGGTTTAATGCATTATGAAAGGCTGATGGTGGAGACAAGAAACATGGATTCTTGGTAATCAGGAGGTCTGAGAAACACCAGGGCAACCTTTGAAACAAAGGCTGTAGTTTTTAAAATTTATTTATTTATTTATTTATTTATTTATTTATTTCAGTTCTCTGTGTTCTGTTGTGGGCCCTGTTCTCTGACAAATGTCCTTTCAATACTGTATTGCTTTATCTCACATGTATCTATAAAGGGGAATTCTTCCTTTATAACATCAGTTTTGTTACTGTTGTTTAAATGAAAGAAATGAAGATGGAACTCGAGACTGTCTCGTGTGTGTGTGTATGTATGAGTGTGTGTGTGTATGTATTTTTCATTTTCTTACCAAATAGAAGGGTACACAAGGAACATTTAAAATTTATCTATGGTTCTAAAGGAACCTAGAGAATCCCTTTGGATGAATTAAAGAAGTAGCTGTTCCTATTCCTGAAGAAGGTATTGGTAGGCAGCTTCTGTCTCCTTACCTGTGCAGGACCCAAGTTGTTCATCCTAGGAGAGAAGTTGCCTGCCACTAGCCAGTCACAACTTCTGAGAGCTGGGCCATTGAACCAAATGCTCACCCTAGGTATTAGAGTTTGCAATTTTCTTCTCTTAGAGCTTTATTGATGTGGAATATCAGCACTAAGAACTCACTGTGGTCTGAATATTTGTATTTCCTCAAATTCTCATGTTGACATGAACCTCTGATCTCATACTCATACGATGTGGAGGCTCTGGACAGGATTAGGTCATGATAGTAGAGTCTTCACAAATACCTCAACCCTCTTTGTATTGTTATGCTAGAATACCACACAGTGGAGAATTTCTAAAGAGAAATTCCATGGATCTGAAGGCTGAGACGTCCAACATCAAGCTATAAGCATATGGTGAGGATGTTATGCTGTTTTTTTCCATCACCAGAAAGCAGAAAGGGCAGAGAAGGCAAGAGAACGCAAGGGAGTATAGAAGCATGTTTATAACATCACCTTGCGGTAACTAAGTCACTCCCATAATAATGGAACTGACCCAGTGAAGGCAGAGAGCAGTCATGACCTCTTACTAGGCTCTGCTTCCCGGCAGTGTTTCACTCGGGAATGACTTTGTAACACATGGTTAAACCATGGAAGTGCTCTTATAAAATGTGTTCAATAAAGTTAATATGTCTAATGTTCTTATGATTTTCAGAAAATTAAAAAAGGGACTTTATCATTGTGTGAAAATACTTTAGGGGCTCTTAAGGGAGTCTTCAACAATAGTTATTATATTACTAACATTTGTATTTAGGCGATTTCATGCATGTATGATACCCAGTGACCACTCTCACCTACCCTCTCCCATCACCCTAGTAACCGAATCTGATCCTCTCTTCACTACACGTGTCTTTCTTATGTTAATGTCTATTCATTTTATGTTCTGACTCACTGAGTTTAACCAGGGCCAACTGTACGACTGTGGGTTTGGAGGTAACTGTTGGAGTCTGTTGAGCTCAGCAGTGGATACACAATGGAAGAGAGTGACTCACCTCTCCCACACTCCATCGGTAGCTAATTGCTCAGGAGTGAGGAGTAGAGAGCCCCATGATTCCTTCTCTTTCCATGACTGATTACTGATGGGGCCAATCTTGTCCAGGTCCCATGTAGGTGACCTCGGTTGTTGTGACTTAGCAACAATGGTTGTATCAAATTTAGAGGATGGTATTTCACAGCGTTTTGCCATATTTCCTGGCTCTTAAATACTCATTATCTCTCTTCTACAATGTTCCCTGAGCCTCAGAGGAGGTATTATAAATGTCTTCTTTAGGGCTGAGCTATCAAGGTCTTCATCTCTGACAATCTAGTAAAATGCTCCTACCCCCTCCATTATTTCTTCTTCCTCCTCCTCCTCCTCCTCCTCCTCCTCCTCCTCCTCCTCCTCCTCCTCCTTCTCTTTTCCCTCTGTCTCTTCTTCTTTTCTTCTTCCTTTTCTTCTTTTTAATAAAGGACACCTCTTTACAAATTTTTACTTTGGGGGGGGTGTCTCAAGATTTGAAAATTTGCCAATAAACATTTTGTAAATGTTTCCAGAATTGTGGTTATTTGAATAATGAATTAATTATTAATTAATTGTCATGCTGATTATACAGAGAACAGTTGTGATGTGTGGCAAAAACTGATGTTCAATCTGATTTTTTTTAAAAAAATCTTCTTTCATTTTAATTATGTGTGTGTATGTCTCTGTGTGGATATGTACATGAGTTCACGTGCCCATGGAAATCGGAGGCTCTGGATCTCTCTGGAACTAGAGTTACATGTGGTCATGAGCCTCCTGATGTGGGTGCTGGGAACTAAACTTGGGTCCTCTGCAAGAGCAGTATGTGCTTTTAGCTTCTGAGCCATCTCTCCAGCACCTGATTATTTTTCTCAATTTTAATTAATTAATTAATTAATAATAACAAATGTCACTGTTTATTATTACTATTATTATGTATACAATGTGTGCATGTGAATGCAGGTGTTTGCTGATTTATGCTGTCTATGTTGAAGTTAGGTGATAACTGTAGGGAGTGAATTCTGTCCTCCTACCAAAGGATCCAGAGCTCAAGTGCAGTTGTCAGGCTTGTCTGGTAAGGACCTCCACCAGCTGAGCCACCTCCCTGGTCCCTGAACTTCTTTTATCCAGGTAGGAGTATTTCTTTCTTGAAGTCTCCAAAGCTGGCGTTAGACCTATGAAAGCTTGACTGGCTGTCACTTGAAAATTCCTTGCTGTTTTTGCTAGGGTCTGAAATGATTCAATGAATAAGGAACTTCTTTGAAAACAAAACACAAAATTGGCAAAACCAAACACGTAGTCTTTTTGAATAAATTAGCCTTTATAGAAGAATGGTAAACTGGGCCTGGGCTTGGATCTATGGGACAGTTATTTAGTAACAAAGACTGAATTCACCTTCTTTGGCTCAAATGGAATTGAGATTAAAATCTCTTCAACAAATGATATCTCCCCATTCTGTGGCCTCTACACCTCCCACTCCCCACCATCTGCCCCACACAACTGAAACAAAACACTGCTGATCATTTAGTTAATTATTAAATACTCACTGAACACGTATTCCATTATGCACAGAGTCTTTACCTTCTATAATTCCAAGCAGGAAAGATTCTAAGAGCTTGTATAGAAACAACTTGTGTGAAGAAATGAAATCAAAAGAATATGGTCTCTCACATAAGCGTGAAAGTCCCCCTTCAGAGAAGATGGTAGCTTATGCATTTATTGCATTGTTTCTGTATTAGGACTGGTGATTTGTTCTGAATAATTCATGCTGTTTTGCCCACATCCCTTGAAAGTCTTGGTAATTCTCTGAGGGACAGCTGGCTGAGGTTATGGTACAGACTGTTGCCACATACTTACATGTTGCCAAATGGCCTTTCTGGGATGTTTTGGGGGCGTACAGCATTTGAAAGTGCTGGCTGTGGAATCGAGCAAGCCTAAGTTCAAATTCCATCTCTACTATTTGACCTGGAAAAATAATCTGACTTCCACCAGTCTCCATATCTTCTCATGCAAATGAAGGCAAAATGTACCCTCATTTGGATTTATATTTATGTTGTAGGAAAAAAACCAACAAAAATTTGCCTTGCTTTACAAAAGCTCCTCCTTAAGGAGGGGGAGCTCCTTGAAAGGGAACAACCCTTTCCTGGTTAATGCCTTGGATATGGCTGAGAAAAATCTAGGAATAGAAATTGGGGGTAAGTGGTCTTGGGGAGACTAGAGTGAAGCGAGGCAGGGGGACCCAGGCAGGACAGGGAACAGTGAGGTTTTGATGGTTCATCTCTATTATCTACTTGACTGGCCTTAGAATCACCTAGGAGACACACCTCCGGGGTGTGTCTGTGAGGGTGTTCCCAGAAAGATTGGGCAAAGGAGGAAAGGCATCCCCTGAATGTGGGCCACACTGGCTCATGGATTGTCCTCCTGAAATGCAGAGATATAGAAAAAGGAGAGAGCAGGCTGGGAACGAGCACTCATCCCTTCTACCTTCTGAATGTACGTACAGAGTGACTGGCTGCCTCATGCTCTCTCTGCCATGCCTTCCCTACCACAGTGGCCTGCACTGTAGGGGCCCATATAAACTTTTTACTTCTTACAATGCTTTGTCAAGCATTTTGTCACAATAATTAGAAAGGTTGTTAATACACTGGTAGGACATTAAAAAATTGTGGTGGTCCCTAAAGTTAGTAAAATCTGACAGTGCTGTCCTCTGGGAAAGACTGTCTCTCTTGCTTTCAGCATTTTGTAGTTCCTCATGTAGGTTGAAGCCTCATGGATGTCCTCCATCCGTGTTAGTGTGTCTGTTGTTGTCCTTGTTTAACTCTTGTTTAGTGGACAGTCCTGGAGTCATGGAGACTCCATGGGTATAGTTTTGACATTCCCAAGAGACATACTATCACAGCAAACCCTCTGCTCCTGTGGCCTTCACAGTCTTTCCACATCTGCATTCACAGTGTCCCCTGGGCTGTGTGTGGGGAACTTGGGCTGTTAGGATGGCTCTCCACAACTCCAAAGTTTTATTGGCTGTGGTTTTCTGTGATGGTTTCTGTCTGTTGCAAAGAGAAATTGATTATCCTATATCAAATAGTCATCCCTGAAAACATAGTATAAGTAATATTGTATGGACTGAGTAGGTTGTATTTATGTACTTATGAATATGTATATATGTATGTTTTTTAACAACAATTAATACAGAAGGAGCCTATGAATTTGAAAGAGAGCAAGGATAGGTGTTGAGCTGTAAGATGAACGTGGGCGTGGGTCCTGTTGGGCTGAATTGTATGTCCCTTGTCTGTCACCCAGACAAGGTCCTGTTGGGCTGGGGCCGTGGCTCAGGGTGGCAGAGGCTTGGGAGTTCAATGGAGTTCACTCCATGCTGCCAGGCTGTGGGAAGTCGCAGGGGGTTGGAGAGAACACAGTCTGAGACGCCCGCGGGGGAGGGGGGGGGAAGGGGGCAGAGTTCTTGGGTTGGGGATCCCTGGGCCAAGGAAGCAGCTGGGGACTAACTGGTCTCAGCCCTTGGGCTCTCAGGCGCCGCTGAGAGGCCGCGGAAGGACCGTGATGGGGGTGTACAGGCTGGATCCACCCACAGCCGAGGGGGTGAGGGGGGCGAGCTCTGGCAGTGTCCCATGGGGAGAGGGCTCTTGGTCAGGGTGACTGGCTTGGCTGCGTCTTGGCTGGGTCTATGTGGCTGGAAGTTAGAGGGGTTGTTGGCAGGAGATTAGACAGCAGCTCTGTAGTTGAAGACCTTCTCCATGGTTTCCCATGGGGGGGGGGGCAAAGAAGAAAAGTAGTCTAGGGTCTTAAAATGTTTATTGTCATGGCATAAAATGGATGAAGCTATACCCTGTATTCATAGGGTGGGCCTGAGGTTAAATACCTTTTGCAAGAAGGAGGAGGAGGGTCTAGGAAGGAATATTTAATTGGCTACACCCTCTGGCCTTTAGGTATCTCATTAATTTGGAGATCTGTCTTGAGACTCTGTGGCCTGTAGTCATGCCCTCTACCTGTGGAGGGGCTGGTAGGGCCGTTGTCCTACATGCCTGAAAGGCACAGCTCGATGGAGGTCTTCGGCCTTATGTCAGGAGCCTGGAGTCTGGGAGCGAGGTGAAATGCATGCCGTCCCTTGCAGGGAAACCTGTGAGGTCTCCAACCTGCTGGGTCTCCGGCCATCTCTAGCCAGTGCTAGACCAGAAACTATGCTGTCCTTTCACGGTCCTACAGAGAGGCATATGGGAGAGTTGGGTGGGAGGAAAGGGAGGGAACAATATAATGATATGATAATCTGAAGGAATAAAAGAAATAATTATAAAAAATTTGTCAGCTCTATTCTGATGTGAGCCTTTTCTCATTTTCCATATCTTCCTAGTCTACTTTCCTCATCTCCCATCCTGGTCTAGCCTTTGGTAAACTCTGTGGCAGTTATTAGTGTTTTGTGACAGGTTCTCTGTGTTTTGTGTGACCAAAGGTGAGAAGATCTAAGTGTCAAGAGACAGGGAGCACAATAATGTACCAGGAACCACTGAGGGCTTGTGGCTATTTCCAAGCTGACTATATTTCAAGAGGGACAGGTTCACACTGACACATGAATGCCACTGGATAATCTTCATGAGCTTTTATTCTGTTCCAGATTCTGACATAAGAACTTAGTTCTCTAAATCACTCATGGAGAGGCCATTTTAATTATTATAGCAAGTCAATGAAAAAGAGGAGGTAAGGACAACCACCCTCATTCCAGAGATGAGGCAAGTTTGAGAAAGGTTACGTAACTGGGATAAGTTTACCCAGGATATTTTGTATGCATATGTGCACACATGCACACACACGTGTACACACATATGTCTTTTAACATATGTCTCATCTCATACTCTATTAATTGTTATGGCAGATTGGTTCCCACTATATTATTCTGCTTTATCTGATGGGAAATTTTGGATATTGGTGTTTAGTATTCTTGACATACAGTAAGTGATTTTTAAGTCATTTTCCTAGAAATGAGATCCACATTACAGCTCCAGCAAGTTATGGGGAACATCCCAGAAAATATGTGAAGAAAAGAAAACAGTACACGTGATGGTAAATCATGTGGTATCTTGACGGGCTACCCAGAATTCAGGTATTATTTTGGATGTGCTTGTAAGAGTAGGACTGGCTGAGATTAGTTTTTGTATGAGTAGATTGATAAAATCTGGCTGCCCTCCCCAATGGGACAGGCTTCATCTAAGTCACTGAATATCTGAATATACCAGAAAGGCTAGGAGGGGATTCACTTTCTCTCTCCTGACTCTGTTATCAGTGTCCTTGCATTCCAAGAATGGACATCACTGGTTTTCCTAGGTTCCTTGGAGTGCAACAAGAACCATACTTTTTCCAACATTGGGTCTGCAGCTCTCCAACTATAAATATGGGGCTTCTTAGATTCTTATTATATGAGATAATTTCTTACTCTCTCTCTCCACCCCTCTCCCTTCCTCCTTCGTCCCATCCCTGTCCCACATCCCTTCCTTTTCTGTCCTTCCTTTCCTCCCTCTGTATCAGTTCTCTAGTTGTCTCTGTTTCTCTGGAAAACCAGAATTCAGGAAGGGAAAAGCTAGGCAGTGATGTAGTCTGTGTTACCAGCTTTGACTGATCCCTCCAGCAGCTCTGAGAGCATACGTTACAGGTTGGTTCCACTTTGACTGAGTCAGTTAATGGCTGAGGTATGCTCCTATGGTGGGGTGGGGACGGGGGCAGCTCCCTTGAGAAAGGAGAAGGTGTGATCTATCTGTGGACACAAATCAGTAGAGATAGAAGCACTAGATGGAAATGGGGTCTGAATTGGATGCTAATGGCCTCTATTACAGTGAACAATTAGCAATTAGCAGCCATTATCATCTCTTATATTTTGATTTTCTTCTCATCTAATAGGTATAAAAGAAATAAATCAGAATACAGGAAAATTTGTTGATGGCTTATTCAAAACATAAATCACTTTTTTTTTTCATTTATGTGCTTGTATTAAAAAAGTAAGATGAGATAATAAAGTTCTAAAATTATTAAAAATGCAAAAGCAGTCTGGAGAGATGGCTCACTGATTAAGAACCGACACTACTCTTCCAGAGAACCTGAGTTTGAGGTGGTTTACAATCTCCTGTAGCTCCTGCTCTGAGAAATCTGATACTCTTGGCCTCTGTGAAAACCTGCACTCATATACAACTGACCACACACAGACCTGTGTGTGTGTGTGTATTCACACGTGCATGTGCATGCATATGTGTATGTACATACACATGTGCACACACAATTAAAAAAATCAACAACACCTCAAAATGTTTCGGTAATACAAGAGAATGCCTCAGAGGCAATCTTTAGCAACCACATCCTGCTTTTTCTCTTCCCTACATGTAATTAAGCCTCCTCAGGAAACCCTGTTGTAAAACAGAGATATTGCATAATTGCTGTCTTGCTTTAATAGTAAACACAGGTGACTGAATCTTCAGAAAACAGGTCCTATGGCCAGTGAAGGGAACCTGACTGAGAAGTTGAGTTCTCATGACTAGGCACGCACTATTAGTACTTGCTCTTCACACATGCAGTTTCTGGTTGTACCAAGGGGTGCACAGGCACAGGGTTTCCACTACAAAGCTTCCTCAAGCAGAATCAGTTTAGAGGTGCAGAAACCCATGTAATGAAAACCAGGAACCGGGTGAGAACAGAATCAGGTGGAACTGGGCCCAGGCACAGTTGTAATTCCAGCTACTCTGGAGCATGACAGTCCTCTGTAGCTTTCTTGAGCCACAGAGTAAATTCAAGACCAGCTTGTGAAACTTAGCAAGGCCCTGTCTCCCAATAAAAATTTAAAATTGGGTTGGGTTATAGCTCAGTGGCAGAGCAGTTCCTGGTATGCATAAGGCCATTGGTCCAATCCCCAGTACCAGAAAAACAAAACTAAAGAAGTCAGAACAATTTTTGTAAACATTCGCACAACTTACCCTACATTTTATGATGTTAATATTACAGTTATAAAATACTAATGCTAATAGTATTACTGCCAAGGGATCAGTGCTATTGCATGCCAGCTAGTCTTCTGATTGTTTTATTTTGCACTTCTTTAACCCTGTAGCAACTCTTGGAGGTGAGTTACTTTTATAAAAAGTTTAATCTGATATGTAAAAAATTATACATTTTTATGGAGTACCATGCACTGTTTCAATACATGCACATGTTTTATGGTTTTTTTTTTTTTTTTTTTGGTTTTTCGAGACAGGGTTTCTCTGTGTAGCCCTGGCTGTCCTGGAATTCACTTTGTAGACCAGGCTGGCCTTGAACTCAGAAATCTGCCTGCCTCTGCCTCCCAAATGCTGGGATTAAAGGCGTGCACCACCACCGCCCGGCTACATGTTTTATGTTTAGATCAGGTTAATCACGTCTATCAATAACCAACAGTGGCCTCTTGCAGTGATAAAACTAGGTGGATTCCCCCCACCCACAATTTTACAGACAAGGAAAACTGTAGTATATAGAGGTTATGGAACGTTCCCAATTCTTCCAGTGGATAGGTGCTGGGACAGAGAGGTGAGCATATCTGCCTCTGTCCCCTGACCTCAGTGCTCTGCTACAGTCTCACATTAAGTGATTGCTACTGCATGCCTTCTCACCTGGTAAACCATCAACCTTGTAGCAATCCCTCAAAAGAAGTAGTAATGGCTAAGATGAACCCAACCCTAATACTGTCGCTCAAGTTCCCACAAGGAAAAAGAGCAACAGTCCACCTGCCTGCTAGACAATCATGTGTGAAACAACGACTGTCAGCCTTGATGGAGGTGCTCACGGGAGCAAATTAGTGTGTCTCAGACATGAGTCTCAAGGGAAGCCATTCAATTAAGAATGTGGCTCTATACTTTCCCCAGCAGATGACTCAGATAACCAGAGACTTGCTTGATAAAGGGGTTTAGAAGCTAAAAATACCAACCCTGTTTCACTAACCTCAGGTGGGCAGGAGATTTCTGAGAGAGCCATGGCTTCCCTCATACCTACTTTCCAGATGGCTGCCCGGGATGGGAATGAGCAGGTACTGGTGGTTTATTATAGCAAGAGGGGTTGAGGGTGAATGGGTTAAGAATGCTAAAAACTGAGGGGCATGCTCATTTGGGGCTCTGAAGTCATGTTTTTGTTTGTATCTGTGTAGGACCATGGAGGTCTTTGTACTGCAGACTTGTGCTAGGGGAACCTGGAAAGTTGAGCACATGGCATTGTTTGTTCCTTCAAGGGAAGGAATGCAAAACCTGTTTTTGGCACAGAAGGCTGGGGTGGGTGTGCTTTCTAGCCTGGTGACCTTTGCACAGTCTGTGTAGCTGAAGTCTTTCCTGTACTAGACCCTCTTCCAGACTATTATTGTGAACTTGTTTTTTTCTCAATCTATAGAACCTCTCTAATGGAAGATCTCACATGCACTTCACAAAGAGTTTCAGTGTAGTCACATCTGATCTATATTCAGCTTACTTTGATCCCCAAAGAGATTAAGGTTTGCTTTGTTGTGCACACAAGATTGAGTTAATCATCACAAGAATAATTTCCATCAGATTGTGCTGTTTTAAAATCTGCCTAAAATAACTTGGAGTCAGACTCTCAAAGTTTGAACCAACACTGGCTACTGAGTCATGTTGCAGCAGACCACCTTCTTGGCTCTTGCGGCTCACACTCTGCTGACCGTGGAGGTCCCAGAGACTCTGGAAAAATCTGAAAAAGGGTCAGACATTGCTATACCCTTGAGAGATTCCAGAACAAGAAATTGATACCCAAAGTAGTGACCATGTAGCCACTGGGCCAGGAATACTTGCAGAGTTAGAATGCAGGTAGGTTTGAGATGTCACTCAAAAAATGAATACATTTATCCTAATTAAATCTTTCCTTCATTTGCATTTTCTATGTACCAAGGAAAAGATGTATTTCTGAGCTATGAGTTATAATATCTGAAGCAGTTAGTAATGCTAGTCTAATGCCCTAAAATGCTTCCTGGAAAGGAACAATTTAATTAGACGCTCTTCCTTCTGTACTTGGGAACAGCCCAGAGCTCTCTTTTCTCTCTTCCTCTGTGCACAACTATTCCCCAACTTCTACACATTTCCCTTACGGGGTTGGCAATAAGGGTTTTTCTCTTTTACTTTTTGATCTTTCCCTGTCCGTATGTCTGTCTATCTGTTGTGGTTTGAATAAGATCAGCTCCCACAGGATCATATATTTGAATGCATGGCCCCGGATGCTGGAACTGTTTGGGAAGAATTAGGAGGTCTGGCTTTGTTGGAGGCGGTGTGTCATTTACCATTTCTAAAGCTCTTTTTCTGTCTCCCACTTGCAGATAAGAATGTGAGTACGCCCTTAGTTACTGTCTCAGTGCAGTGTCTGCTGACCTGCTGCTATGCTCCCCAGTTTGATTCAGAGACTCACCCTCTGAAACTCTATACTCACTAAACTCACTCTTCTATGAGTTGTGTTAGTCATTGCATCTTCACCGAGATAGAAAAGTAAATAAGGCTGTCTTTCTGGCTATTTACCATAATCTACCTATTATCTATCTAAACACCAATCTACTTAATATTCTTAATTATTATTATCTATCTGTCTGTCTATCTACCCACCTACCTATCCATCCATTCATCTACCTGTTATCATATCATTATCTGTCTGTCTGTCTATCATCTATCTGCCTGCTTGTCTATCTATCTATCTATCTATCTATCTATCTATCTATCTATCTATCATCTATTTATTTCATCTACTTAATAATAATAACAATAATAATAATCTGTCTATCTTCTTATCATCAACCGCATCTCTAATTTTAATTTTGGTCACATAAGCTTTCATTATTGCTTCTATTATTACCACTGCCACTACCACATATTTTTGCTATAGATTAGACAAAGATATAACATTCTGTTAAATGCTTTATGTAGTTTATCACATTTAAATATGTGTAATTTGATATATTATCATTGTATATATATTTATAGAATACAATGTGCTGTTTTGATATGTGTATAACAACATGGAATGACTAAATCAAGCTAATTAACATATCCATCACTTCAAATACTTGTTTTAGGTGGGTGAGAATATTTTAAATCTACCCTTAGCAGCTTTGAAATGTGCAATAGACTATTATTAACTATAGTTGCCGTGCTGTGATAGATATCAAATTCTTCCTAACTGAAACTTGATTTTCTTTGAGCAACATCTCCCCATTATCCCCATTTCCTCACACCTTTTTCAGCTTCTGGCAACTGCCATTCTATTTTCTGCTCTAGACTCAACTTTTTTTTTTCTTTTAACACTCTATACATAAGTGAGATCATGTGGCATTTGTCTTTCTGTGCTCATCTCATTTCATTTTGCACAGTGTCCTTCAGGTTCACCCATGCTAGTTCAAGTGACTGAGTTTCCATCCTAAGAAAGACTGACTAGCATCTTGTTGAGTATCTAGAACACTCTTTCTTCGGTCATTAGCTGTTGGAAACTTGGCTTGACTTGAGATTTTGACTACAGTTCAATGGACAGATAGGAAGATACTCACTCAGAGTCATTAACATTTACTCCTCCCACGATCACAAATGAAGGAGCTGCCACAGCCAACAATCTCGGGCCATGTGTTAAGTGGGTTTTGCTTTCTGAATGGTGCTGCTTGGGTTGAGAGGAGCCAGTTCAGTGAACTTCTAGAGCAATTTTGGACCTAGAAGATGTCTCCAAGTATTTATCTTCCCTTCCTCCCAGTGTGTGTCATTTTCCCTACCAGTGTATATCCTTTCTTCCTTTTCCTCTCTAGCGTATCCTTCCATCTAGTGTGCATCTTTGGTATTCACTGGAATGTTTGTTGAATTATTTAGTTGTTTATTAGGCTTTCAGACAACATTCTCAAAGAATAAGTTTTGAACAGCATTGATTATTCAAACACATTTTTTTCCCATAGGGTTTACAGTTTTCTGGATGTTCTGAGTATCAAGAGAGGGGATTCTGGGTATTCTCTTCTTAATTGACACAAGGATTTGAGCTTTCTAGTAGAGGCAATAGTTCTTAAATTGTGGTATTGATCAGAGGATATCTCTGATAAGCTGGAGTAATCTACCCCAGTGTTTCCTTATGTGACTCCTGTGAAAAACTAATATTATTAGATAGTAGACAAAATGGACTGGCTCCATGGATAAATCTAAGCAACACATATGAATTTCAGTGTACACATTTAGTGCAGGAGAATCTTCTATTTCCTAATTTTCTGTACTCTACTATCCTTCCAGGCCAATGGGAAATTTCCATTTGGACATACTTGGGTCTCTTCCAGTCTTCTTCCCCAGAAGGGTTGTGTCAAGACTGTGGGCTCACAGAACACGAGGCAGTAGGAGATGCTGTCTACAGTTCCCACAGTGGAGATGCTCAATAGCTCAACCCACGCAGCCTGTGGGTGGGCTCTCTGCTGCTCCTGTACTGTGGGATGCAAGAACTTTGGTAATGTTGGGAGCCCCAGTTAAAGATTTGACTCTGGATGCTGTTAGGTAGGGGATATTATCTCCGCTGTTATAGCCCCCAAACTCTGTCTTCTGTAACTCTGATCTGGAAACAAAAAACAACTGGTCTTGCTTCTCCTCTGAGGCAAGGAAGGTGAATCTGCCTTTTTCTTCAGTGGGGAAGAGGAGAGACTGAGAAGACCAGAAGAAAATACACTTCCCATAGAGTCTTTTGGCCTGGGATTGGGAGACATTGCCCCTGTAATTCCACCTTTGTGTTTCTGGCTCCTGCAAAGTCCCTTAATATGAAAAATGTATATATATTTATTTAAGACAGAGGTCCCCAAATTGATTAGTTGTCAAACTCCTTCCACTCAGAGACAGTGTTCTGGAGAATGTCATTTAGGAAATCTGGGAGCTCTATGCAAACCAATTAGTGTCCATACTTGAAGGCCAGAGGACTATAACATGTATATTTTAACACCAACAGAGGGATATTTGTTGCTCTTGTCTACAATTTAACTCATCCAAACTCTTCTTTGCCTCAGCCTCCATTTCTTTTCCAGCATTTAAGACCTTCTGAGGCATCATCAATGCCACAAGCCAGGGCATCTGGGCATCTAAGTTATATTCTTAGGATTCAGTGCATAGACATGGATGTCTTATCTATATGGCGAGCTATATTGAACCTGGGATAATGATACAAATAATAAAATAGTTCTGAAAGAGTTTGTGCTCACCCCTGTCTGCTGGCACACAAGCCTGTTGGGTCTCTTTCTTGTGTTAGTGAGGAATGTACACTGACTTCGGTTGCATAGCTGAGAAGGGAGATAAACTCTGGCTGAAGCGTGAAGGCAACAACCACTCTCTATGATTGCTCCCGTACTCCAGCCTGTTCTCTTTAAGCAGTGTAGTTCCTTGTGTGTTTTAGCTCCTTATCTACAATCGAGCTCTTTGCTTCTCTGCTCAAGGTCACCCAGTGAGTACTGCACCCTATCTTGGGTCCTGCTTTGGGTGTATTTCTTTTCTCCAGAATGATTTCTCGCCCATGATTCATAAGTGGGAAACCTACCAAATCTTCACTGCTGTTGTACCCTTCACTAGCAAGGGAAGCTAAGCCAAGTAGACAGAAGTACCCTGTGGGCAAATGCCTGGGGCCTCACTTAGCATTCCCAGGGCACTAGTCTGTGAGCCCCAGTAATGAGGAGAACTTCAGGGGAGAAACTTTAGGCAGCAGGCTTTACGGAATCATGTCTCTTGATGTGTTTTTTTTTTTTCCCCAGAGTAGGTCTGGCTCTCAGAAGGGAGTGTTAAAAGGACTTCACAGCTCTTAGAAAATGGTTTCTGGAACCTTCACTGCTGGAGGGAGTAGTCCGGCTTCTTTCTTTATGCTCTTTCCAACTTCTAGTCCAAAGCCTGAGGTCTGAGCTAACCTTGTTGACACTTTGCCCTTTATAACAGAGACAACCAAGCATATCTGTAAACCATGGAGCATCAGGGTTGGGGACCCCTGTGGGTAAGCTCAGCTGTCAGCCTGAGGCTTTCTGGAGTCATAAAGCAATGGGAGATCCCACCGGGTAGGAAAAGACTTGCAATCCTCCATGCTAGCAGATGGGGGCGGGGCGTTCAGTTGGGCCAACTAACTTCTTCTTATTCCACTCAACTGACCCTAGAGATGCTTGGCTTAACTGCAGCGCTATATCAATTACAGTAATTTACATGAATTATTTACCAATTATCTTTAATTACCAGGCTGTGTGATAGTGATTATGCATATCATCAAATGTGTGCCAGATCAACTTGGTTGCAAGATTTATTTGATTGTAACAGTAATCATTGTTCACATCTGCTTAGTGCTTGGGAAATGCTCACCAGTGTGGGCATTTCTCAGACCTTGGAAACAAGAGCACTAACACTGCAAGACACTTGCTACTCACGGACAGGTTGAAGGAAGAGTGAAAGATAGATAATAGATAATTACTATCTGCTCCCAACCCCATAAATTTAGATGATTAGTTCTGGGGACGAAGCAAGGCCAGCTGGACCTCATTAAAATATGAGCTTCTGTTCTTGAGGTCAGGAACTTGGATCTTATTCATATTTCTACCTTAGTCTCCAACAGGTAAGATTTCCATAAATAGTGGTTGGATTGAATTGAACTGAATTTGAGATGGTAGCAGGCTTCATTTCACAGCCAAAAATTTTTATATTGAGACTATCACGAAATAATGGACTGAGGCTATTTCTTCCACTACTCTGACAGCTCGTAAGATCACATCTATGGGATTTTATGGAGGCAAAAATATTACACAGAATGAAAGGCAATACTGATGTGCGTTGCATTTATGACATCTGTAAGCTACAGAGCTAACATCTCATTTCCTGAGAGGGGAAGTTGAGCTCATTAATTGCTTAAATACATATGGCACTGGGCGAGACCACCATTATCACAGAAGTCATGTGGTAACAGTGCCAAGTAACTTGTGTTTTCTGTGTTGTTAATAAAATTATTATTGTTATTTTGAAATAGTGGTTTTACATGGCATACACTGAGGCCATACAATAGTGAGTGAGAGCTGAACTGTTTTTTCTACCCCATGTCCCCAGTTCATTTCTCAAGGGCAAGCTTGTCCATAGTTTATATATTTAATTCCATAGAAAGATCTTCTGTACATATATACTTACATGTACATTGATAGTTTTTTTTTTGAAAATTAAGAAATTAGGTAATGGTTAAGATAGGAAAGGTATAAAGAATAATGCTATAAACAAACATGTATCTCACAGTCTTGTTTAATAAATAAAGCCATCACAGCCATCCAGTAAGCATTTGTTTTCTGAACGTGGTTCTCATGCACACTCATGCGTTTATGATGCCTTTATGTTTCCTAAAACAGTGAGTGTATAGCCAAACTTTTAAACAGTGTGTTTATGGCATGACATTGTTCATATACATTTTTCATGTGATTTTTTTTTGCCCTCCTCATTGTAAGAAACATCTATGTAAACATTTACAGCTGTACTTTCTTTATTTTATAAATATGATGTATGATATTCTACTACATGGATGTAGCTCAGTGTGTACAGTGTTTCACCTTTTTACGAATAATTAGGTTGTTTTAGATTTTTTTTATTATTGTGTATGTGTGTCTGTGAGTGTATGGTGTGTGTGTGTGTGTGTGTGTGTCTGTGTGTCTGTCTGTCTATCTGTCTGTGGAAGCCAGAGGAGCATGTCAGATACCATGAAGCTGAAGTTACAGGCAGTTGTGAGTCATAACACCTGGGTGCTGGGAACCAAATGTGGGTTCTCTGGAAGAGCAGCAAGTGCTTACCACAGAACCATCTATCTAGCCTTGTTTTCGTTTTTGGAGACACAGCAATATTGTAGCAAACAATGTTGATGGATTGACACTTCTGGTGAAAATGTCTGCTTCTCTTAGTTCATACCTAGAAATGATATTTCATTATGGAATATATATGTTATAAATCTTTGTAGATATTGACAAATAGTTCTTTAATGTGATTCTGTCTTTTTACAATTTATTTTTAAATAAGAAACTCACTCACTTTAGAGTGCAATAAACAGTCAGATTTGGGAATTGAACTGATTTAGATGTCAAGATGCATTTCGGTGTTCTCGGGCTGGAGATTTTAGAATGGCTACTCCTGCTTGTTTCTTAGGACTATTTGCTTGAAAATTTGTTTTCTAGCCTTTTACTCTAAGGTAGAGCCTGTGTTTGTCACTAAGGTGGGTTTCCTGTATGCAGTAAAATGCTTGGGTCCTGTTTATGTATCCAGTCCATTAGCCTATGTCTTTTAATTGGGGAACTGAGTCCATTGATGTTAAGAGATATTAAGGAACAGTTATTGTTGCTTCCTGTTAATTTTGTTATTAGAGGTGGAATTATCTTTGTGTGGCTATCTTCTTTTGGATTTGTTGGAAGAGGATTACTTTCTTGCTCTTTCTAGGGTATAATTTCCTTCCTTGTATTGGAGCTTTCCTGCTATTATCCTTTGTAATGCTGGGTTTGTGAAAAGATATTGTGTAAATTTGGTTTTGTTGTGGAATATCTTGGTTTCTCCAATTATGGTAATTAAGAGTTTTGCTGGGTATAGTAGCCTGGGCTGGCATTTGTGTTCTCTTAGGGTCTGTATGACATCTGTCCAGCATCTTCTAGCTTTTATAGTATCTGATGAGAAGTCTGGTGTTATTCTGATAGGTCTGCCTTTATATGTTACTTGGCTTTTTTTCCTTACTGCATTTAATATTCTTTCTTTGTTTTGTGCACTTGGTGTTTTATGTGACAGGATTATTATGTGATGGGAGGTATTTCTTTTCTGGTCTAGTCTATTTGGCGTTCTGTAGGCTTCTTGTATGTTTATGGGCATCTCGTTCTTTAGGTTAGGGAAGTTTTCTTCTATAATTTTGTTGAAGATATTTATTGGCCCTTTAAGTTGGGAATCTTCACTCTCATCTATACCTATTATCCTTAGATTTGGTCTTCTCATTGTGTCTTGGATTTCCTGGATGTTTTGTGTTAAGAACTTTTTGCATTTTGCGTTTTCTTTGACAGTTGTGTCAATATTTTCAATAGTATCTTCTGCACATGAGATTCTCTCTTCTATCTCTTGTATTGTTGGTGGTGCTTGTGTCTATGACTCCTGATTTCTTTCCTAGGTTTTCTATCTCCAGGGTAGTCTCCCTTTGTGATTTCTTTATTGTTTCTACTTGCATTTTTATGTCCTGGATGGTTTTGTTCAATTCCTTCACCTGTTTGGTTGTGTTCTCTTGAATTCTTTAAGGGATTTTTGTGTTTCCTCTTTAAGGGCTTCTACCTGTTTACCTATGTTTTCCTCAAATTCTTTGAGAGTGTTATTTATGTCCTTCTTAAAGTCCTCTATCATCATCATTAGAAGTGATTTTAAATCTGAATCTTGATTTCCTAGTAATATGGGGAATTCAGGACTTTCTAGTGTGGGAGAACTAGGTTCTAATGATGCCAAGTACCCTGGGTTACTGATGCTCATGTTCTTGTGCTTGCCTTTTGCCATCTGGATCTCCTTAGTGCTACCTGCCCTGTCTCTGACAGGAGCCTGTCTTTTCTATTATCTTGGTTTTATCAGAACTGTATGGGGTGGGTGTTACTACTGGGGTCAGAGCCGGGGCCCAAGATCTGCTCAGTGCTCAGGCACAGACAGGAAGGAACCAGTGCTCTGGGTCAGGGGTGACTTTCTGGGTCCTAGTGGGTCCCAGTTACTCCCTGTTTGGGGTGGGTGTTGCTGTCTTACCTAAGATACTGCCTGGGTTAGAGTTCCTGGGAGGCCTGCCTCCTCTGGGTTCTGTGAGATTGGGGGAGAGCTGCTGCCCGCGATCTGCTCTGTGCCCGGCCCAGACTGGAAGCGCTGCTCTGAACTCCATCGTTATTTTTCTTTTTGTATATTTATTTATTTAGTGTGAACGCATGCAGGTTCATGCCAAGTGTATGTGAGTTCCAGGGCTCGAACTTATATCCCCATGCTTGGCAGCAAACACATCACTTGTTGTGCCATTTTACTGGCATAGTTGCCTCATGTTTTGGGGCAGAGTTTCTCACTGAACTTGAGGTTTACTGATTGGGATAGACTGTCTAGGTAGCAAGCCACAGAGATGGTCCTGTATCTACCTTCCCAGCTGGGATAGCAGCTGCTATACTTGGCTTAATTTTCTTTTTCAGAGCACTGGGGTTAAATTTCGATACTCATGATTGGGGAGTAAGCACTAATTATTAAAACATCATCCCAGTCACATAAGAGTAGATTTTAAGTGTTCTTAGGAGAAAGTGTGAATGATATATACCAAAAGTAGTTTGATATAATTAATCCATAATATAGTTTGACACACATACACACATATATATATACACACACATACATACATACATACACATACATATATAGCGGGTCCCGAATAAGAACTCTACAGGAAGACCAACAGAGTCAACTAAACTGACCTTTGGGGCTCTCAGAGTCTGAACCACCAAGCAAAGAACAAGAACATACATGGGCTGGACCTAGGCCTCCCTGCTCATATGTAGCAGATGTGCAGCTTGGTCTTCATGTGGGTCCTGAACAACTTGAACAGGGGCTGTCCCAAAAGCTGTTACCTGCATATGGGATATATTCTAGCTGGCCTCCCTATTTTGGCCTCAGTGGGAGAGGACACACCTTGCTTTGCAGTGACTTGAAGTGCCAGAGAGGGGGATACCCAGGGGACCTCCCACCCACTCAGAGAAGGGGATGGGTTAAATGGGGGGGGGGATTGTGGGAGGGGCATAACCGGAAGGAGGACAGTGAGTGAGATATAAAGTGAATAAGTAAAAACATAAAATTAAATAAAAAATATAGCAAAATATCATGTTATATTATTAAGATGTTCCACTTTTACTGTCAATTAATGAAGAAGTATAAATTGCAAAAGGAGCACTAAAGTCTCTTTATCTACCTCCAGGAATAGGGTGCATCGAACTTTTAAATATACGTACATTTTACTCTTAAATATACATACATTTTACTCTGTGACTTTAAAATACTTAGCCTAATTCAGAGCAACACAGGCCCAGCAACTTGTATTTCATCTGAAAGAACTTATTTGCTGAAGTTGCAAAAAAAAAAAAAAAAAAAAGTGTCTCTTAAGATCTTCTGCAGCATCAGGGCCTGTAGGCAGCTACTGGATCCAAGAGTCAAACTCAAGAGAGCACAAGTTGATGTTTCATTCCGACAGGACCTGCGGGGGTCAGCGTCTCCTAAAAAAGAAGGTTAAAATTTCAGAACGCATCCAGAGACGTGTTCCTGTTTCTAATCCTCATGTTTAAAAACATGTATATCGGGGGAGAGAATGCTTCACGGCCTTATCAAGTAGGGCATAACAAAATTGGAAATTGGTTTGTGATTTATTGCACCTCTGGCGACACAGTGAAGTGTGTAGCGAAATTAACTTTTGGTGCACACAGTCGTTGCTTGCACAGCATGACTAAAGAAAGACCTAGTGGGGGTGGGGGAAGAGGTCACAGACAAGAGAGGGCAGAAATGGAAAACTTTACCGGCTCCGGCTCCGACAGCACAAGTGCCCGTTGTTGGGCTCTGCTGACTGATACTTGCCTTCGCTCTTTGTGGCTAGTGGGAAACAAGTCCCAGCAGGCTTTTGCAGGTCCCTCTCTGTTCTGTTCTCCAGCCACCTGGACCTCTGGAAGTCCATCAGACACAAGGATCTCTTTGTCGGTTGACAAGCGGGGGCTGCCACTGGTTGGTAAGCAAAGAGAGCTGACCAGAGATCCAGACTACGGTTGCACAAGACCATATTGTTGCAGCCGTGGAGCTGTGAGACATTTTTTTGGCGAGCAAGACACATTGGACACCCACAGGAGCTTGGGGTTGTGGACTTTGCCATGGATAGGGAAAATGTTTGATAGCAGGGCTTTCTGGAAATTCCCCTGTGGTAAACAAGGATGTGCAGTGTAATTTTGGTTTCATATTAAAATTCCTTGAAGCAGGCCCTTGGTCTGTGTTGGGCTCTCAGATGTTTTCCTTAATGAAATTGCCAAATACAGCACGTTAACATTAGGATTGCACTGCGGTAATATAAACCAAAAAAGGGACTAATTTACATTTGTGCCCACACCATTAATGTAAATTGGTTATTAGCTGTTTCTGCTAAAGAGCAGCAATATAAAACATCAAGGTAGTTTTATTAACTGCATCCTGCCCTCTGAAATGTGCTGTGCGAGGGGTTTACAATCAGCGATTCCCCCGTATGCCAAAAAGACATTTACTCCACCTGATTAACATATTTATTAACAAATTACCGCCCTCTTTCTGCATTTGCCTTTGATAACACATCACCACAACAAAGTTACTAACACAGCCCTGCGTCTGCTTTTGCTGTTTTACTGGAGTATGGTGTAGGCCTTTTTGGCTTCCTTGGCCTTCATGTCTCTCTAGGTAGGGGTAATTAAAGAAAGATGGTATTTGCAAACAGTGGGAATGGAAGAACAATGAGGACATAGGTGTCCTAGCCATCCTCTCCTTTTCCTGAGACTGTGGGCAGGTGTGAGCAGGGATGGAGGAGGAGAAGGGGCCACATAATAGAGCTTTGTCCTCCAAATCGACTCCTCCAGACCGACCTGGGAAGATGTCACAGTCTTTTGCATCAACTGCTTGAAGTCACAGAGCTCTTATATGATGTTGAGCAGCAGAGATGGGAGAACAGTTTTTGAACATTAAGAGAAAATAGATTTAAGTATATATTTGTTATCAGAAAGCTTCTAGCACTGAGATCTTAACCTTCACAGCACTGATAACCCAGGCATCAAAATGAAATAGAACTCTCTAGAAGTATGTCTTAGTTTTCAAGGGTATTGATGGCCTCCCTTGAAAAATTCTTGAAAAGTTCTTTCAAAATGTAGAAATACATTTTTGGGGGGCATTTATTTTAAAAATGATATCACCTTACTGAAAGTATGTAAAACTTTAACATTTATTCCTAAAGCTAAAATGAAGAAAAGTGAACTTAGTTTGATAATTGGGTGTATAATTTGGTATGAAGCCTAACTGGAATCTGTATCCGAAGGCCATTGGCCCTGGGCAGGGAGGGACCTAGCTTGATGAGCCCTTTTTTTTCACAGTGGCTCCACTTTATATTTAACCCTCAACACTCTGGAATCTAACTGAGTGGGATAGCTGCTTCCAGCATACCTGCTGGTCACACCTGCTGGTCACACCTGCTGGTCACACCTGCTGGTCACACCTGCTGGTCACACCTGCTGGTCACACCTGCTGCTTTCCCACTGAGCACTTTCTTAATTCTCCTTTTCTCTAGTCATATGCTTATATCTAACTTCTTGCCCATTCAGTTAACAGCTCTTTGCAAATGGCTTAGGATTCCACAAAGACATATTTGTACAACTCATTTGGAGAGAACTGGTGGTCAGAAGGGAGACGTGACATTAGCACAGTGGAATACTGAGAAGTCTTTGGTGCTATCACCAGGTACATAGTCTGTAACGTACATAGTGTGTAATGACCAATTTTAATTGAAATAGGAAACATCTCAGACATTAATCATGTCTTTGTGTTGGGAACATTCAAATTCACCATAGAGAAAATCTCTTATTCTGTATGGAAACATCACTTGTCAATAAAAAAAATGCTGTAGGCCTATTAGCTTAGGCAGGAAATAGGAGAGTAGAAGTTCTGGTACAGAGAGAGGAATTCTGGGAAAATAGTCAGACATGAGAGATTCACCAGATGTAGAAGAAAATGGCCATATGAAACTGAGGACCAGGTAACCAGCCATATATAGCATGACTTGAAATAATATAAATGGATAATTGAGATATGAGCTAGTTGGGTATGGGCCTAAGCATTCATTCATATATAATTCTTAGAGTTGTTATTTCAGGGGACTTATGCGAACAGTGGCAAAGCTTGCAGTTAGAATTCTCTCTTCTATCCATGTTGGAAATCCAGTTACTTACTAACAAGCATAGCTACTCCAGTATACCATACAATCTATAAAACTTTTCCTCATTATAAAGAAGAAGTGAAAGGCAAACGGTGATTTCTCTTCTCCTTGCATCCACCAACTGTCCCCTCTTTTCTTTCCTCCTTTCTTCTTTCCCCAGGCCTTGGCAACCACAATTTGATTCTCTGCATCTTTGAGATCAACTTTTTAGCGTCAACATGAAAGCGAGAACACATAATGTTTATTTTTCTTGTGACTGACTTATTTTACTTAGAATAGTGTTATCCAGTTTCACTCATGTAGCATACAGAAGGATTTCACTGTTAATGGCTGAATAATGTTCCACCATGTGAATACAGCATTTTGCCTGTTCACGGATGAGTCCTCAGCTGATTCCCTATCTTGGCTGGTCTGAAAATTGCTCCAACAAACACGAGTCTAGATCTCTCTTTAATAGTCTCATCATGTCTCCTGGGGATATATACACAATAGTAGGGTTGTTGGATTGGTTGGTAACTCTCATTTAAGGTTTTTAAGGATCATCTGTACCATTTCGTATATTGTGTACTTTATTTTACCCTCTCACCAACAGTGTATAAAAGACTCTCTATATTCTCACCAGCACTTACTATTTTTTCTCTATTTCCCTGAGAGGGTCTTACTTTGTAGTTCTGGATAGCCTGGAACTCACTGTGTAGATCAGGTTGGCCTCAAATGTACAGAGATCTGCCTACCCCTATCTCTGCCTCTGGAGTGCTGGGATTCAGTCAGGCACCATGTTTCATACTGGGATGCGATGGCAGTTACTGTAGCTTGGTGAACATTCCTGTGTACTTCTGTATTTATAGTTAATTAACTGTGGTCTGGGACATGGCCCAGGCTAAGTCCCACAGTTATATCTTCTAATTCTACTACCATGACTCATCCCCATGTAAGGATGATGGAAAGAGAGCTGATGTGGAATGCTGAAAGGTATGTGGAAAGCCAAGGCTCACAATGAAGGGAGAGTCTACCCAAGGCTTTCCAGGGCTTCTTAGTTCTGAGGGATGATCTAACTAAGCCATCTCAAACTCATGTGATGGGTCTGTGCTGACTCCATAACACTGAGGCACCATTAGGAATGTAGAGTCCTTTACGCTTTAAAAATAGAATTAGATAAGGATTATGTTTATTTTTTAAGAACCAACGATATTGTCAGGCCTTCAGAAGACACTATATTTTGTGTTCCTATTTCTAGATGAAGGGCTTTCTGGAGTATGTGCTACTTATCCATGTGTCTCATTTTCTCTTGCCCTACTTTGCTTAAGACTGTATAGTTGCAGTCATGTCAGGGAAGTTCTGAGGTAGTCTATCCAGCTTCATCAGGAAGTCAATTCTTAACTGTCAGGTCATAGGTAATTCCACAGCACTAGTTTCTTTCTCTTCTCTCTGTCTTGACATAGGCTGATTTTATATAGCATATATATATATATATATATATATATATATATATATATATACACACACACACACACATACATACACACACACACACACACACATATATATATATATATATATATAATTAATAAGCAGTATCCTACGTCAACTTAGCACTTTAACTATGGGCTTAAAATTAAGCCAGTTAATTTAATCTCAAATATCAAGGAAAACCAAAATAGCCACAAAGCATTTCATAGGATCTCTGAAGGGTCTGGCTGGTCTTTAGTATGTGTGTGAACCTCTTGGAGTTAGATGAAAAAAATCAAGTGCTTCTGCATACATTTCATGAGACTCCTCCATCAGATTCTCCAGGCTACTTGTGGCCACGAGCAGATTAATGTTCACTAGTGATTTTACGTTTTAGGATTATAAGAAATGCATGCAATAACTGGGCAGGGTAAGATTTTTCAATATAAGCTTAAAAAAATAAGTATGTATAGCCTTCATAGACATTCTAAACTATAGGGGTCTGGCTTTTCAGTTCAAAGCTCTTTAGACTCTTGTTCTTGGTGTCATGTCAGGCTATTCAGGATGGGGACTCACCAGAGCCATGTGGATACTGGGTGTACAGAGAGGTAGTGGGTATAGCAGAACCAGGCAACTGTACTGAAGACAGGAGACTGTCATGAGGGATGGAGAAGCTGCTGAGCTTGACATTCTCCTTTGTGGGAATGAGTTTTTAGAAAATACAAGGAGTGATTTTATTCCTTTGAAATAATGGACTCCGGGGTTTCTCTGAAGAAATATTGAGCCACATGGTGTTCCATAAATTTCATTACCCTTATTATCATCACTCTGCTTTTAACTTGATTTAAACATTTTGTTGGTACTAATTGTAGCAGTCATGCATGTTGATGTTATTTCCTGCCATTTCTAATTTCTATAAAGAACACAGATCTCTGCTTCTTGATAATTGAAAATGAGTCCTTAACGGATTCAGGTGTTTGTATGGAATTCCAATCTGTGGCTTTGACATTATGGGTTAGTGTATAGAGTCTCAACTCTTTTTAAAATTATCTAAACACACTAAGGTCCTATATGGATGTGTTAATAATCAGCTTTATTTCATTATGGAGGAAAATAAGTCAATTTAGCAAAAACAATCAAAATTAACATTTATATGCAAAAATAAAAATAGTATTTGAGTATATTTTGCTGTTTGCTTTTGGTAAAGATTTGTTTCCTGTTTGCATTACTGCCAGGTGGGAATCTCTGTAGACAAGAGGAGAGATATGTGTTCCACTGTACACCAGGTGCACCATAAGGAAGAAAGAGGTAAAGCACACTTGGTCCTTCATTAGATAAACTATTATAGATAAAGGAGCTGAACAAACTCAGGAAAAGCCTTACAAAATAATATTCTATGGTACTGTTTGTGTTATGGTCATTGTACGTAGAAGCTAATTTTAAATTTTAAAACTCTAATTATAAAGACCATTTCCCTGAAGGGAAGGTCATCTGGGGAAAGCAGCGGTGGATACCTTTGGAATGAGACAGGTCTAGAGAGCCTGTGTGTGGAGGTGGAAATTAACAAGCGTATGTAGGATCATTTCTTGAGGGAACTACTGTGTCCTGGATGTTTCTAGTTGTAATTTAGAACATGGTCCTGGAATGGAGTACATCAAAAAACAACCCCAAATTAACCGAACCGAACCGAACCGAACCGAACCGAACCGAACCAAACCAAACCAACCCCACACTGGGTGATATATGTGTGTGGTACATCAACTGGTGTTGGTTCCAGAGCTCTTAAACAGCTCATCTGCTTTTGGGTCAGATTCCTTGATATTCCATCAGGTCTGGTTCATTTTCTTTACTTATTTCCCCAGCTTCTTGGGTTTAAAGTAAATGTCACTACCTACCTTGTTTCTCGATGGAAAAGCAAGAAGACTCAGGAGAGAATGTAGCCTGTGCCTGCGAACATGGGTCAGCGTGGCTGAGCTCAGCCAGGCCACACCTATGCTGCGTGTCCAGAGGCTCAGGCAAGCAGCACAGGTGGGTTGTTTCCATTTTGCTTTAAGACAAGATCTCTTTGTGTTGTCCATCTCTTGAGCTCAAACAATTCTCCAGCCTCATGAACCTCCCACCAGCTAGAATTCCAGGCATATGCCACCATATCATGTGCTAGGTTTCTGATGGAGTGTTGAAACCCTGTGCTGTAACTTATTAACTGCATGGCTTTGGGCAAAATCACCAAAACTCTGGGCCATTTAGGATTTGCTCATGAAACAAGTGGTACATGAACTAAGATAATATAAGTCAGTCCTCAAAGGAGGCTGGTCCTATGTTACCATAGAAGTTGCTGTAATTTTTGAGTGGGTGCATTGTTATTTCAGCATTTTAGCACTATATTTTAATAATTGAAAAAAGTTGAAATTAAAATACAAGTACATCATTTTCTTCTCTCCCCTTTCTCCCTCTACTTTCATGTTCACATCCTTGTTCCTTCTCAAATTCATGGCCTTGTCTCTTTAATTCTCTCTCTCTCTCTCTCTCTCTCTCTCTCTCTCTCTCTCTCTCTCTCTTTCTCTCTCTTTCTCTCTTACACACACACACACACACACACACACACACACGCCTCTCCTAAATATAGAAATACAAATTGCTCAGTCTGTTTGTTGTTACTTGTGTGTATATGATATCCAGGCTGATCACTTGGTGTTAAATAACCAGTTCGGGAGGCTCTTCCCTGGGAACAACTATTTCTTCCACTTTCGGCATTGCTTAGTTGCCTCTAGTTCTTTGCCTAGGGGTAGGGCCACATGGAAGTTCCCCCTTCCATGTTAGCACGTCTGTTGGTGTTGTTATCTTTCCAGTCTTGTTTAGACAGCCCTGTTGCTGAGAAGTCAGGGTTTTAACTTCCCTGATATTTCTAGAAAAGACACAGTCTTACAGCAAACATTCTGTTTCTCTGGCTCTTAAAATGTTTCTGCTTGTTATTCTGTAGTGTTCCCTGAGCCTATGTGTAGGACTTGTATTGCAGATCTATCGGCTGGGACTGGGCACTGCAGGATCACTTTTTTCTGTATTTTGATTGGTCGTGGTTTTCTTTAGTGGTCTCTATTAGTTTCTAAGAGGAAAAAAAATTGATGCACCATTTTTAATGGGAGTAGAGTAAGATGTTTTATTGGGACATGGATAACTTTTTTCCTGCCAGTCTTTACCTGATCTTACATTCCAACAAGATGCTGAGCCTGTCTCCTGTCTTAGGGAAGGTTATATGAATCACTCTTTCTTTTTGTATTATTAAATTTTGGAAAAATTTAGTGTGTGTGTGTGTGTGTGTGTGTGTGTGTGTGCACTCTCATATGCATGCTTGCCTGAGTACATGGTACAATTTGGGAGGTCAGAAGATAACCCTCACGAGTCAGTTCTTTCCTTCAACCATGTAGATCCCTGGGATTGAGTTCAGGCTGTCAGACTTGGCAACAAGTGTCTCTCCACTGCTGAGCCATCTTATTGTTCTATCTTTTTGCATTTTCATGAAATTCTAAATTATGACTACTGGAGAGAAGACTCATAGGGAAGAGGTTGGCAGATGCTGGACCCGCATCAGGTTGGTAAATGCTGGAGCCATGTCAGGTGGGACTCCATGGAGGCTGCTTCCTCAGGAAGGTTGCAGTTCCAGATGCTAGGTGGAGTCATGCAGGCAGAGGTTCTTAGACCACAATAAGGTAATTCATCTGTCTGGCTGCAGATTTTCAACACCATGCATGACAGAGGTGTCCTAAGGAGGGACATGGTGGCTTCTCACCAGCCACTAACTGATATGGAGACAAAGGATACTGAGGAGAGGGCTTGCTGCTGCACCGGGAAGAGAAGACCCTGCTTAACTGAGACAGGTTTCTGCCAGTTAATTAGGGTTTACGCAAGGGGTTAGGCTTAATTTGAATTTGGTAAAGTGATGATACTGCCATTTTTTTGTATGACTGATTTGGGTTAAAATTTATTCCAACAAGTTGAATATTCCTTATCTGAAATGCTTAGGAGCAAAATTGTCTCAAATTTTGAATATTTTCAGAATTTAGAATGTTTGCATCTGCATAATGAGATATTTGGGGGACTATAACACAGAATTAACTTGTGTATCATATTCACCTTATATATTACCTGAAAGCAATTGTACGTGCATTTAAATGTGCTTTGCTTTTGACTGTGACTTGTTATGTGAAGTCAAGTGTGAAACTGTATACTTGTGCACCATGGCACTCAAAACTTTCAGATTTAAAATACTTTGGTTTTATTTTTATTATGAATTCTCACTACAGAGCCACCTATACATGGATTTCAAGAGAATGAAAGATCCATACTTAACTTGGTAGGATGTCATGAAAGGATTCCTGAAGGATTGGACTTCCGGGAGAATTACAATGTATTATAAAGGGCTGTCTATTCAGAGGACCAGGGCAGGGCTCCAGGCAGATGGGACATCATGGAATTGTTCAGAAAGACCAAGGTTTGTCTATGTATGGAGGACTCCAAGTAGATGGGACAGCATGAGACAGGCCAGTGCCTGAGACCAAGAGCTGTTTATACAGTGAGGGTTCCAGGAGGATGTGACAGCATGTGATTAGCCAGTGCCTGAGAATGGCAGATTATTGGGAGCTTCAGCATCAGGATAGGCAGAAGTGCTTGCAGAATTGTGATACCAGGTTTGTTTCTACTATTGCTGTAAAAAGTTACCACAGATTAATACCCCATGATAATACAGACCTCTCATGCTGTAACTCTGGAGGTCAGAAGTTCAAAAGAGGCCCCACTGGACACCAATAGAGGCACCAGTAGGGCGGTGTTTGCGGTGCAGATTCTAGAGGAAACTCAACTTTCTTGCCTTTTCTAAACGTAAAGAGGCTCCTAGTTGCTCTTCTTGTGTCTTTCTTTCTTTCTCAGACCAATGGCTGAGACTCAAAACACTGACACTCAATCATGGAATTTTCTGCCTCCCTTGTCTATTTAAGAGCTTCTGAGATTATATTAAGCCCAACTGGAAATGTGGGATAATTGTTCTATTTTAGGGTTACCTGATAGCAATTTTATTTTCATATGCTACCTCAAGTCTTTTAGCTATCTAATGTGACATATTCTCATGTTCCAAGATTAGGATATGACCAATGGAAAGGCATTATTCTGCCCAACACAGATGGGGATAGTATGTGTCTGGCCTACTATAGTAGTAATTGTCCTTCTAAAGTCATCATTGAAGTGTCACAGCTACCTAGGGTTATTGGTCACCATAGGAACTGTTCTCCTCAGTCAAAGTAGATAATGCCAGCCCAGGAGGTCCTGGCTAATCTCACCCTCTTCCATGGGAAACAACCCCTCAAGAGTGGAGGAACCTGCAGTATGGTGTTGGGAGACCTAGGAGAGTCCAGTGAGAAATAATCCAAATACCAGCTTTCTTATATTTTAATTTAATTTTTTCTTATATGTATGTGTGTTGCATGTATGTGTGCATGTATGCAGGTTCACACAATTATGAGTACATGTGGACATATGCACACAATGTGTGCATGCCTGAGGTTGACAGTGGGGGTCTTATTTGATTGTTCTTTGTCTTATTCAATGAAGCTAGGCCTCTCAGTTGAACCCAGAACTGAATAGCATGGCTAGTCTCACTGGCCATTTTGCTTCGGGGATCTCCTGAATTACTAATGAGCTGTTATGCCCACTCAGACTTTACAGGAACAAAGAGGACTTGACTCCAGTCCTCAGGACTTACATGGCAAGTGCTTTCACCATTGAACCATACAACCCCATCCTTATAATACCAGCTTTGTTTTGAGACAGCTACTGATTTTCATTTTTCCCAATAATATACTTGATTTATTTTATTAAGAAGGTATCTCTGTTTCTTTATCTTCAAATAAAACCAGCTTAGTGTAAATATGTTTATTCTGAACTTCTGTCCAATCACTGGACACTTCAGTTGTGATAGGTATAGCAGTGGGGGAAAAGCCAGCATGGAAACTTCTGGACAGAGGAGGAATATGGTCAGATTTAATGTGCATTCTCAGGATGCAATAGGAGTTTGGATGGTTTTGACAAGAAGCAGTTTATAAGGTATCAGTTAAGAGGCTAGGCTGTAGGAAGGTAACTACATATCCTTGCTATCTTGAATATGGGTGGCAAGGTGTGGCTTAATTTGGCTAATCCAATGAGAGCCAACTTGGGGCAGAAGTTTAAAAGTTAATTCTTGCTTGGAGATTCTCTTTTTCTATTTATAATACTTGCTTCTCCCGATGACTGTTTTAAGTGAGAACTGCTCTACCTTCCGATGGCCGAATGATCTGAGCATGACAAAGGCATAGTCGAAGATCATGGCGGAGGCATAGTTGTTGGAGATAGATATACAAAGTGAGAAAATTAATTCACATTTTTGTCAGTGAATGAGATTTAGGGTTACTTGGCACCACATCAGAGTTTAGTATGTGGTGATATATAAAAATAATTTAGGACACTTTGACACAAGCATTGATTTTATGAAATGTTTATTAAGAAAAATAGTGAGGCCAATGTGGTAGCCAGGCCTTTAATCCTAACACTTGGGAAACAGAGGCAGTCTGGTCTCATGTTGAGGAATGGGGGCAATGTGTGTGTCTCAGTAGGTAAAACACTTGCCTTTTTTATAAAGACCCAAGTTTAATATTTAGAACCTACATAAAAACCCTCAATGTGGTGTGGTACCCTAGGCTTTTAATCTGAATGGTGGGAACAGAGACAAAGGAATCCCTGGGGGGCTCATTGGCCAGCAATTCCAGCCTAATTGGTGAGCTCCAGGCCAATGAGAGACCCTGTTTCAAAGGACATTGGTGGCATATTTGAAGATGACACCCAGGTTGTTGTCAAGTGTAATCAAATGCCTCCCTTGTCTATTTAAGAGCTTGTGCGAGCGCACACACACACACACACACACATACACACACACACATACACACACACACACACACACACATACACACACACACACACACACACACACACATCTTCATGTGTACCTGAATACATGTGTACCTGAATACATGTGTACCTGCACATATGTAATACACATCTGTATAAAAAAAATCTTGAATGTTAAACATAGTTATCGGTTATGGGTGAGCCTAAGCATCAAGGTTATAGATACTCTTTATTTGTTTTATTTATTTACTTTTTGAGGCAGAGTCTTACTATGTAGCTCTGGCTATTCTGGAGCTCATAAAGATCCATTTGCTTCTGCCTTCAGTGTGGTCAAACATATGCATTACCACATCTGACCTCTTTTGTTTATTTTTAAAAGCCATCTCACCCTTACTCTCCTTTCTCAAGCTAAGATTCCCCTTTACTATTTGATTTATGCTTTTCGATAAATTAAGTTAGATAGTGTCCCAATCATCTTATGATACCACTGTCTGATTGAATTTAGGCTATAAGAACAGAACACAGGAATGTAATTTAGCAAACACAAGATTTTTCTGTGACCTGGACTTGTTTAAGATTAAGACGATGTGTATGTACTTTTTGGATGTTTTCCTCCCTGGTTTATTCTAATGAACTGTCTTGAGTTAGAAATTGTTCTTCTCATCCCAACAGATAGAGTTTTACTGCTATGAGACACTTTAGTATTTAAATCACTTTAGAGGGATGCATGTTACTGTTTCTGGCCTGCTTGTGTGCATAAGTGAAGCAGTGTTAGGTGATCCCGACGCGCGGGAAGCAGAATGGTAAAGTCGTGGCGTCAGCCAGA
This sequence comes from Arvicanthis niloticus, assembly GCF_011762505.2. Lineage (NCBI taxonomy): Eukaryota > Metazoa > Chordata > Mammalia > Rodentia > Muridae > Arvicanthis > Arvicanthis niloticus. The sequence continues at coordinate 52,419,798 of NC_047676.1, read as the reverse complement.
GGTGGGTAGTGACCTGACTGAAGCCCACTGTGTACACGGATGAGCTTTGTTTCCGTATTTGTTTACAGTAATTCAAAAATAGTCTTTGGTGTTCTTTTGTGGCCATAGTATAAATCTTAAAAAACATAGGAGCTGTAATCCAAGGGATTTTTCATGACCCCTTAAGTGAAGGTGGGAGGTGGTGAGGGCAGACAGGATGGGAGTGTACTCCCTCACCGGGGCCCCAAATGCTGTAGGCCCATCTCTTCCCTCCATTCTCACCTCCACATTCCTCCTTTATCTTCTTATTGATGTGTGTGTGTGTGTGTGTGTGCACGCACACGTGTGCATATGCATGCACTCCTTGCTTTATTCCCTAGAGTCAGAGTCTCTCACTAAATGTGGAGCTCATCGTTTTTATCTAGGCAGGAGGCCATCATGTCCCAGAGATCCTCTTGTTTCCCTCCCTCTGACCTCACAACCCCAGGGTTTCAGGCATGTGTAATATAACCAGCTTTACACTTGAGTGCTAGATCAAAACTCAGGTCTTTGTGCTTGTGCTCTTACTCAGTGGGCCGTCTCCCCAACCCTCCTTATTGCTTTTGAGACACGGTATCATGGAGCCCAAGCTGGCCTCAAACCTATTAATGTAGCTGAGTCTTGTCTGGAACTCCTGATCCTGTAGCCTCTACGTCTAGAGTACCAACATCACAAGTGATTGCACCTATGGCTTTGTCGACACTTTGTGAACTTTTTCTTTGTTTAGAGAAAAAATATCAGGGAGCACAATGCTAGTACCTCTTTTTTGTTTGTTTGTTTGTTTTTGTTTTTTTCCTTTATATTCTTAGGGCATTTGTGGAAAAGATCATGGCCATGGTCATACATTTCCCAATTCTAAATATTCAGTCATATAACATATAACACACACACACACATACACACACACACACACACACACACACACACACACACACACACAATATCTATCTAGTCATATATAATATATATATATATATCTTTTGGGGTACACTATTAAATACCTACTCCCCACTCAGCACCTAGAACAAAGCTGACATTTATTTCACTTGACAAGGGAATTTTTTTTTTTTATTAGCAGAAACCTTATATGCAACGAACAAAAACTCCATGCTAAGCTGAATGTCTTACACTGTTATGAAGTGGTTCATCTTTCCTTGTAGGAATTATGTTAAAACTTAAGATTTTTTTAAAAATGAAGTGTTGATAATAAATAAATCACAGAACTATATATTATACATGAAAGATACAGGTTGGACTTCAGTAATAATTTATATGGTAAATTAATAAAGTAATAAAATTGATGTAAGTCCACAAGGGAAGGCCACTGTAAGGCATATGTCGGAAATTAGAAAACTTAGGCATCATAAATTTTGTCCCAAAATTAATGATAGCTATAACAAACATTGATTAAACATTAAATCACCCTTACTTTGCACTTATCTCCTTGGGAGCGATTTAAGTGCTCTGAGTTTTTAACAGAGGCAATCCAATATGAAGTTTCAGCCAGTGTTTTCCTTCTCTTGTGCAGTTGATTTCCACGTAGAAGACAGGCACCATTGACCTTTATCACAGATCTTAAAATAGGTGTTTCCTAATGAGTGTTATTGTTGATTGCAGGACTTCTTCTGGAATTGTTTTCTGAAATGAGACGGATTATTCCATTCACAATTATACAGAAATGTGAAATACCTGGAAATCGTCTTAGCGTCTTAGTTCCTGCCCAACATGAGAAACCCACAAAGCCATGTCGCTGGAGTGAGCAGCCGGGGCATCTAAGCTCCTTATGGTTACTGGGGCTCTATTCACTTTGTCCTTGTTATTCAATCTGGGACACCAGCCTATGGAAAGATACTATCTTCATTCAGGGTGGCCTTTCTCTATTCAGTTGAGCTTCTCTAGAAACACCCTCACAGACACACCCAGAGGGTAGTTTCGGGTAGTTTCCTAGGTGACTTAGTTTCCTAAATCCCAGCAAGTTGATGGGCAAGATTAATGATGATCAGAGATCTAGAGGGTAATTCAGCAGTGATTGCTCAAGACTGGTACTTAGTTCAACACTCACAGTCAAGGAGGTGCTGTGTATTAATGAACTTAATATCTGATAAGGCCATCAGAAGGAAGATCAGAAAAGAAATAGATAATGAATACTGGGAGCAATTATCGAACTATTTCTGGTAAAAAGACATAAGCTCTTACTGTAGTCTAAAATATCAGGTGTTAGAGGCTCTGTTCACAGAACGAAGCTACAGGCATCTGTGTGAATAGAAATGAGAATTTGTCTCAGCTCAGGATGGAAAGCTACAAAGAAATACTTGGTGTCTTATGCACAAAATATTTCTGTGTATCAAAATTATCATTAAGAGGCAAGTGATAAGCTGAAAACATATTCATAGACAAAAGGCTTATTAACATCATTCTATAAACAGTTCCTATAAAAATAGATGATTTAAAGAAGGACAAAGATGAGTTAATACTAATGTTTACCCTCTGTAGAAATCTAAAATCCGCATTTTTAAACTGTCACTGTATATTCTCAGTTAATCTTTTGAATTTTTTTAATTAATCATTTTTATTCATTTACATTTCAAATGATATCCCCCTTCCCAGTTACTCCTCCATAAACTCCCCCATTCCACATCTGTCCTCTCCTTCTTCCCCTTTGCCTCTAAGGTGCTCCTAGAGGAGGAGTGCTCTTCTCCCCACTCACCCATTCCTGCCTCACTGCCCTAGCATTCCCCTACGCTAGGGCATCGAGCCCCCCAGGACCCCAGGACCAAGTGCCTCCCCTCCCATTGATGTCAGATAAGGCCATCCTCTGCTACATATGTGTACTCTTTGGTTGGTGGTTTAGTCCCTGGGAGCTCTGGGTGGTCCAGTTAGTTGATATTTTTTGTTTTGTTTTGTTTTGTTTTGTTTTGTTTTGTTTGTTTGTTTTTTTGTATGGGGTTGCAATCCCCTTCAGCTCTTTCAGTCCTTCCCCTAGCTCTTCCATTGGGGTCCTGGGAGTTCATTCCAATGGTTGACTGTGAGCAGCATCTGTATTAATCAGGTGCTGGTAGAACCTCTCTGGGGACAGTTATACCAGGCTCCTGTCAGCAAGCTCTTCTTGGCATCAGCAATTGTGTGGGGGTTTGGTGCCTGCAGTAAACTCTGCAATGTTTGGACCTATCTCTGAACAAATGAATGAGTAAAGTAAAAAGTTGGTGCCATCAAGGGTTCAGGGAGGTAGGTGGGCACCCTCATTCACAGCTGGTGCCGGAACAACTTTGAACAGGCTTTAGGAATGCTTTCTAGCAGAATTTGGAGTTAGAACCTTAACTAGTTTAAACAAAGAAGGCTTTTGGGGAGGGGATGCACAGGAGGGAGAGGATTATGCAACTTAGACATTCAGGATGGGCGTGGCCTTGGATCAAGTAGCTGAGTGGCTCAGGTTGTCCTGGCTTCTCCTTGTAGCTCACAGCATTAGCCTGCTTGGCTTCATATTTAGGTAGGTTCTTTACAAGGTGAAGGGAGCTACAGGCAGATCCAAGTTTACATGATCCCCCCTTTTGTTCTCCCAGAGAATGAGAGAGCAAACATTAAAGAAACAAAATAAAAAAACCACCAAAACCCAAACCACCTTTACTGAGATATAATTTGCATACCGTCCACCTCCCCCAGCTGAAGCATACAATTAAATGTTTTTAATGTATTCACAGTCCTGTGCAGCCATCACCACTTTAGAACATTCTCAGTGCCCTAAAGGAAACCTCATACCAATTAGCAGGACTCCTTGTTTCTCCCAACACTTCCAGGCTAGGCAAATACTAATCTACTTTCTGTTTCTATGGATTTGTCTGCCAAGAAGCCTCTTTTATGGTCTCTCTAGCCAGATCTCCATGAGTCTCTTGCTGATGGGGCTTGGGGTTAACTCAGTGGGGTCTGTCCTCTCATTGGCTAGGCTGGGCCACCATCTTAGGTAGAGTACTTATTCTTAGGTAGAGTGGAAGGCTGGCTGAGGATCCTTTGAGCCACACTCTTCCATGGCCTCTGTGTCAGCGCCTGCCTCCAGGTTCCTGTCCTGTTTGAGTTCCTGTCCTGACTTCCTTGAATGATGGACTTCGTTGTGGAAGTGTGAGCCAAATGAATCTCTTCCCAAGTTGTTTTGGTCAAAGTGTTTCATCACAGCAATAATAACCCTAACTTAACAGCCTACAGACTGTACTTTCTTGTTTGCATGTCTGTCCTCTGTGTGTACACACACGCACTTCTACACATGTATGCCTTTTCTTACCATAGGAGCTCTGACAGGTCAGGACCTTTGACCTGAGTTTCTTCCTTGTTACCAGTTTCCCTCTACCTCCATTCCAGGGTAGGTCAGGCTTAAATAATAGATTCTCAAAGTGGCACCCAGGCACAGCCCTCACATGGGCTGTGACAAAGTGAACCTTCTTTCTACTGTTGACTTACCACACTGGAGGAGTCCATGTTTCACTGAAGCCTCCATCAGGATTAGAGGACTGTGGGTCTCTCCTGTGGTATGACTGCTTGTCTTTTTCATCAAGACTATCCAGCCTCTCTCTGGGAGAGGTGTTTAGTTCTCTTGCACCCACTGGTGAATTGCATGCTCCACTATCCATTCCTCTGCACTCTGCAGCTGTCCCATTTTCCCTTTGTGACGTCTGATGTTCTCCCAACCTTTCTCCCTCCGAAACAGAATTATTCTGTTATTGGACACGTCTCATTCACAGCACCACATGGAAGCAATTTCTAAGCCACCAGCCATCCTACCTCAGATTTCCATAAACTCGCTTTTATTTACTCTGCTTTAGGATGCTTAAACGCCTTCCTGGTCTCTCTATCCCTTCTCAGGGGCAGTTGCTGAGAAGGCACGGTTCTGCAGCGATAGCTGTGGTAGTGATATGTTCATGTTGCTGCTGTCACAGAGAGAGCAGCCTTCGTCTGAAGGGAATCAGGACATGACAGGGCTTGTCTCTTGAATCAGTTAGACAGGTCTGTAGAGACCGTGTGTCTACAGATTCTTTACTCTGTAAAGATCACTTGGGGAAAAGAATTCTCCAGGAAGGCAGGAGAATCAGGCACAATTTTAGCTTGATGACCGGTCTTTGATTTAAAAAAGGGTGTTGATTTGTGCTGATAACCATGTCCCTGTCTCAGAGAAGCCTTCTTAGATACTCTGTTTAGGTGGGTGTCTCCCCATCCCATTATCTTTCCTCTTCCTCCAACCTTTACCATCTATCTCAGTGATGCTTATTATAGCTGGCATGATCCTACCTCTTGGTTGGTAAGCTTTACTGACTGCCTTCTTTCTCAAGTGCTGTGATGTCTGAGGACCTGAATGAGAGGTGTACATGAGAAAATGAACTTTTCCTTGAGTTTTCCCTCAGCCTCATGGACTAATGTATGTGTTCTCAGAAAGGAGAACTGAAGGACTCGTTTCACAAAAATTAGATCAAACACTGGCACCCATGATGCACCTTAATAGATCCCAATAATTCAAAAGTGGCTTGTAAACCCTGTTGTGAGTGCCTGAAACAGATAGACACATCCTACGTCTCTACACAATGTCAGAACGTATTGAATAACGGCAGATTCACGAGGCTCAGTGGTTTCGATGCCAATGATTTGTCACTTAATCGAGCCTACTTTGGTAACCTGAGGCAGGTTCCTTTATTCCAACATTTATCACCAACATGGATTCTCATGACACACATAGCCATGTGTATTAGTGGTTTATAAAATGATTCTAAGGTAAAGAGGCAGCAGTGGGTTCAGAAGTGGGCTGAGAGTCTGCAGTGATATGGCCAGTGCTGGAAGGAAGTTGCACCTGAGGATGCTGGGGTCAGTGGATGAGTGTGATGCTGCAGATCAGCTGTGAGATGAAAGGCCAAGTCAGGTTCAGAAGACAGCAGGGTGTGGTCCAGGTCCACATGGGTGACGATGTGGGAAGGTGAGCAGACAAGGAGGCCGTGTCAACAGTGGGAGACCAAGCTGAGCTGAAGCTCAAGGGCACAACCAGGGAGTCCTCTGTTAGTCCTTGACCTAAACACCAGGTGTGAGGAGGCAGGTTGCTGTAGGGCTATGGTGTTGTGGTGTAAGTGCTCAGGACTTTATGGGTCTGGATGAGGGAGTTGTTCCCTTTTCTCAGTCTGGTATATCTGACAAGTTCTTGGGCCTCAGTTCCCTGATATGATTTCAACACACTCATGGGTGCCTATAGTTTCAAGTTATCCCCATAAATGAATAGGGTGGCTTTCAGGAATGTCAGCTTGTCAGTCTGTGCTAGATGAGCGCTCTGTGACAGATGGTGGTTTGTAGGTCCATTTAGGGGCCTCAGTAGCCCTTCTCTCTCAAAATGGAGTAGAAAGTTGCTTGTAAAATGGAGTCTCCTAGCACAAGACACAACCTGAAAAAAAACCATACTATTTTATATGTTATGGAGTTCCTTAAAATAGGTAATAGGGTATATCTTGATCTCGACAAGCCCAGAGATCCCCCTTCAGCTATTTGGAAGCTCTAGATTAGGTCAGTGTATGAAGGTATTCCAGAGCATCTAGGAAGCTGGACCTACAAATACAACGTCTTGTTTGGTGGTTTGTGACTAACCTTCTCAGTCTATTCTTGGACCATAGATCAGAGAGAATGGCATGTTCTCCTCATTTCTCTCTAGGAGATGGAATAAGGCAAAAGCATTATATAATTAGTCATAACCTACATGAGGACACAGGGTGGAGAGGAGGCCTTAGACTTTGGTGCTAGCTGAGTATTGGCTTGAATGTTAGTTCTTTTACTTGTTAGCTTTGGAATGAGTTCAGGGTATTTTGACTTTTTAGCCTCAATTTATCCATCTGTCAAATGGGGATAATTGTTATGGTTGAGTATGAAATGTCCCTCTTAGGTTCATCTGTAGTGTGCATGGTTGCCATCTGATGAGCTTTTGGGACGTAAATAGATCTTGAGAAGTTTAACCTATTCAGTGGACTAATTTTTTTTTAATGTGTGTGTGTGTGTGTGTGTGTGTGTGTGTGTGTGTGTAGACAACTTTTGGGAATCAGTTCTTTCTTTCCACCATGTAGGTTCTGGGGAATTGAACTCAGGCTTGGCTGCAAGTGCTATGACCTGCTGAGACATCTTGCCAGTCCTGGATCAATTTCTTGAAGGATCCATAATGTGATAGGCTAAGTGGGAAGTAATAATAGGTAAAGATAGGGCCTGTGAAGTGGAAACTAAGGGTTTCTTTGGAAAGTTGGTTGGATGGTGTTTTGCTGGGGCAAACACGGCAAGAAACGTTTTGTTAAAGTGGACACAGGTGTGAAAGGCTCAGGCCGACTTGTGAAGGAACATTTCCCTGAAGCAGACACAGGAGAGAGGACGTAAAGCAAGCAGGACGTGAAAGGACACGTGATGAAGGATTTCTGCTACGACACGCATGCATTGGTCTGCCTTACACTGCGTACTCGAGCGGCGTTTGTTGGGACACGGTAGAGAGAAACGCACCAACAAACTTGTGGTGTACTGCATTTGTTGCTGCTTCCAAGGACTTGGGCTGATTGGATACACATATTGAGCGACGCCCTGTGTTGGGGCAAGGCACATGAGGACATGTGATGTTTGAAGGATATATATAGGACTCCATGGAGTGACAGACACAGAGCTTGGGTCGCTGGGACAGCTGGCTGTGCAACGCTTGTGCGTCTTCACTGATCTTCGCTTCCCTGAGAGAGGCACAGCTGAGAACTACTCCTGGTGTTCCTGTTGGTCTCTGGAGCTGAGGCTGAGGTCTGGCTGTCTCGGCTTGGTCCTGTCACCGCTGTTGCTAACTGGACTCTACCGAATTGGACCATGAGTTGTTTTCATAAGTGGATTGAACTGCTGCTGCCTGCTATCCTGTGAACTGAACTGTTGATTTCCAGATAACACAGACAGAAGTTGCTCCAAAGAACCTTTCTGAATAGGTCCACTTCCTGGTATCCTTTCTTTTACACTACCTCTGGTGGGTGGTGGGTTATAAGGAAGATTAAAGCATTTAAGAACCATCATTAAAAATAAGATTTAAAAAAATTAAAGCTACAGCCTATCTGGAGGAAATAATGTCATAGTAAGTGTGTCCTCGGGTTGCCCTGGCCTCATCTCACATCTCACTCTACCATGAGGTGAAAGCCTTCCCCACACACTTCCTGTTGCCTCACTCTGGGTCCAGAATCAAGGGAACCAAGGGCTGTGGGCTGAACCCTCTGAATCTGTGAGCTTTCTTCTTCCTGCTCTTGGGTATGCCAGGTATTTTGGTTATAGCAATCAGAAGTAATTAATGTAACGCCTGTGGTAGACACTTGGTAATCGTATGGAGCCTGCTCTTTCTCTCCCTGCTATTACTGGGGATGGATAACAGTTAATGGTTCAGGGCAGCCACCAATAGAGAGCTGTGGCTTTCTCAGCTGGTGCAGACGATTTGTTCAAGACACAGACAGATCATCTTCTTTCCTAGGTTCCTGCCATGCCCACCTGCCCTCCCCAGGGTCCCTTAGTCACACTTTTAGTCTTTGTTTTCTCCTAATGTCTGCCTCAAAGTTTTGCATTTGGCATCAGAAAGGGGGTGGGATTTAGTCATTTGTTTATCCTCAGTGTGTAGTGGGGCGCTTGTGCTGAGAGGGTCATGACCTATGGAAATTAACTGAATCAATTGTTCTTGGCAAGGCTGGGTTACTTTCTATTTACCCTTTCCTTGGATTTTGGAGTATTTTTCTCTTTCCTAGTTTCCCGTGCAACCTATTGTCTGACGTTTAAATAAAGGGAGGGAGCAAATGATCCACCTTCCCACATCTTTCACTAGCATTATTAGATACTTAGATCTCCTTTGATGTACATTACATAAAATAGACCAAAAATCTGAAACTATTTAAAAGGAATAACCCACCCTACTTACGTATGTGCTGTATAAATTCCCTTTTAGACATTTCACTAGTGGCCTACAGAGAAGAATTGTGACTGAGCTCTAGAATTCCAATCTAAATACTTCCGGGGTCTTTAGAGTTCCAATCTAAATACTTCCTGGGTCTTTAGTGTTTTGGTAATTTATCTCTAAACCTGGTTTCAGCATTTTTATGCTTTGGTGACAATACAGATGGGGATCCGCTGTCTGTCGCCAGACTGCATGATATGATGGATCCTCTGAATCAATCCTCTTAACTCTAAATGCAGTTTACTTGTGTGGCGATGGCTTCAGTGCACAGCTTCCAAACTGATATTCTCAGGGAACTGTTGGAGCCTCGGTTTGTGGATAAATAAAACAAGAGTGGTGGTCTTTTGTTTGAAACAAAAAAGTAAATGGATGATTTTTTCCCAATTAAATTTTTCCTTCATTCAATTATACCGTCTTAGCAGTTACTTTTCTGTTGCCGTAATAAAATCCCCTGACCAAAATCAGTTTAGGGAAGAGAGACTGACTTTTCCTCTGCTCCCAGAGGATGGGGCCCACCATGATGGGAAGGCATGTAACAGGCAGGGAAGCCTGCCTTTAGTGAGCGGAGCTTCAGGCTCTTCCTCTTAAAGTCCTTGAACTTCCCAGACAGTAGGGAATCATGCGTTCAAATATAAGAGCCCACTGTGGGCGTTTCTCATTCAAATTACCACAATTATTCTGCTGGGGGTGGGGGACAGCTGATAAGTGAAGCCTGTAAAAGTAAAATGAAACTGTATTTGTGAGGTAAGTCCTTACAATTTTATTATGTAACCAGTTTGTTTTCTTTCTTTCTCTTTCTCTCTCTCTCTCTCTCTCTCTCTCTCTCTCTCTCTCTCTTTTTGGATGTAGTGAACTTTATTAATGTTATTCAAGAAAGTAGGGCCCCCTAAGCCCCTCCTGTAATTCTAGGGGTCTGGGATGAAAACTGAGGGAGCTAGCTGCTTAGTGTCAGAGGCTGAGTTGAGGACAGGGATTCCTCAGCAACTGAGGGCCTCTCTCTTGCTCTCACTATCCTTGCTAGGTGGGTGGTCCAGGGTTTCTGACTCCTTGGAAGCCATGCAGGTGATGAGGTCCACCACCCTGTTGCTGTAGCCATATTCTTTGCCATACCAGGAAATAAGCTTTACGAAGTGGTCATTGAAAGCAATGCCAGTCCCAGCATCAAAGGTAGAAGAATGGGAGTCACTGTTAAAGTCACAGGAGAAAACCTGGTCCTCAGTGTAGCCCAAGATCACCTTAAGTGGGCCCTCAGATGCCTGCTTCATCACCTCCTTGATGTCATCATACCTGGCAGCTTTGTCTAGGTTGCATGTCAGATCCACGATGAATACTTTGGTAGTAGGAACACAGAAGGCCAAGCCAGTGAGCTTCCTGTTCAGCTCTGGGATGACCTTGCCCACAGCCTTGGCAGCACCAGTAGATATAGTAACGTTCTGGGTAGCCTCGCTGCCATCATGCCACTGCTTCCCAGAAGGACCCAGACCATCTTCTGGGTGGCAATGATGCATGGACTGTGGTCATGAGTCCTCTATGATGCCAGAGTTGTCATGGATGCTAAGCAATTGGTGGTGCAGGAAACAATGCTGACAATCTTGAGTGAGTTGTCATATTTTACACCCATCACAAACATGGGGTCATTGGCAGAAGGGACAGAGGTCCTACCCTTCAAGTGAGTCCTGGCCTTCTCCATGGTGGTAAGACACTAGTATATTCCACAATATACTTGGCACCAGTATCATCCCTTTTGATGTTGGCAAGATCTTGCTCCTGGAAGATGGTGATTGTTTTTCAATTGATGACAAGCTTCCTGTTCTCAGCCTTGACTGTGCTGTTGAACTTGTCATGGGTAGAGTCATACTGGAACATGTAGACCATGTAGTTGAGGTCAATGAAGGAGTCATTGATCTCACAATTTGCCAGACATGAAGGAAATCCTGGTAACTAGGCACCTTCACCATCATGTCTCAGGGACAACACTGGCACTGTACAAAAAGATGTGGCTAGCTCTAGAATGGGGAGGAGCAGAGAGTCTGTCATCAATTTTTTTCTTTCTCTTTTTTATTGGTTATTTTATTTATTTACATTTTAAATGTTGTCCCCCTTCCCAGTTTCCAGTCTGCCAACCCCATATCCCATCTGCCTCTACCTCTGCCTCTATGAGGGTGCTCCCCACCCACCCAACCACTGGAGCCTCACCATCCTAGTATCCCCTTATGCTGGGGCATCTAGCATCCACAGGATGAAGGGCTTCCCCTCCTATTGTTGCCTGCTAAGTCAATCCTCTGCTACATATGCAGCTGGAGACATGGGTTCCACCATGTGTACTCTTTGGTTGGTGGTTTAGTCCCTGGGAACTCTGGAGGAGTCTGGTTAGTTGATACTGTTGTTCTTCCTATGGG